>NW_017728915.1:35379121-35405274 GCF_001723895.1 Crocodylus porosus | reverse complement strand
GGTGTGGATGCTTTACCCCAGAGTTTGGTGCTATCAGCAAACTTGGCCAGTCCATTTCTGACACCCATGTCTACATCATTGATGAAAATGTTAAATAGTATAGGCCCTAGGACAGAGCCTTAAGGGACCCCACTGGTCACAGAGCACCACGATGACTGGCTTCCACCAATCACCACCCTCTGGGTCTGACCATGGAGCCATTTCCCCAGCCAGCAGATCGTGGTAAGGCTGAGGTCGCCGTTTGTCAGTTTGGTCAAGAGGTGATCATGGGATACCAGATCGAAGGCTTTTTAAAGTCAAGATATATGACATCAATCTCTTTCCCCTTGTCCAGGTGATAGATCACCTGGTCATAAAAGGAAATGAGACTGGTCAAGCATAACCTACCCACAACAAACCCGTGCTGAGTATCCCTCAGGATATTACCAAGTTATTGTTTCATACTCAAACTGTAAACTCCTTTGGGCAGGACCAATCTTTGTTCTGTAAACAGCAGCTAGCACAAAATGAATCCTGATTAGGGCACCTAGGGAGGGGTTTTACACATGCTCCAGGGGCAGTGAGGAGGGGCAAGGGGCACTCTCAGAGCCGCTCCAATTAAAGTGCCCACAGCGTCTCATGTAGCGTTGTCCCCATGCTTCAACATGGTGGTAGGGCGCTTTAACTAAAAGGTCTTCAAATGAGCTTGGGTTAAAGCGCTCCATCACCATTTTGAAACATGGGGATGCTGATACACGGGACATGGAGCCTGCTGCAGTGCACCAATTAGCACACTCCAGCAGACTTGATTAATTAAGTCTGCTCCGATTCACTGAAGTTACAGTGCATCGGAGCAGCCTCCCTGCACATGTATAGGTGCCCCTAGATTCTACAGTTAATCCCAAAACATACCACCTACAGTTCTACTGGTTATAGCATTACAGACCTATGCCAGATTCAATTACTTTTCATATGCATTTGGACCAAGGAAATGACAATATACTGGTCCACACACATATTCTTATGCAGACTATTTCCAACTAAACTGAGGTTTTCCCCTGGATTGAAAACAGCACAAGGAGATCAAGAAACATGACAGATATTCTGATCTAGAAAAGAGAGACTTAAAGCACATCGAAGCCAAACACTTTCTAGACTAGTGGCTCTCTCTCTCTTTAGATTCAAGACACCCTTTGATAGACAAGTATCCCTCAGAAAACGCTCTCTTTCAGTTTTTGCTCATTTTTTTTACTACAAAAAATAGAGCAGTTCTTCTACTGCAAAGAACTCAGAAGCCCACAACAGGTTAGAGGGTACATCTACACATGCAATTTGTGTGCCTCAAACTCCAGTGCAGTTTGCACTGGCATCAGCTGCTCCTGGGTGCAGCATCTTGAGCTGGGACAGAACAGACACGAGCTGGTAGCAGGCTGGGGGGAGGGGGGGGGGTCGGGTCAGCCCTGGCTCCAGCTGATGTGGAGCTAAGTGGCTGATTCCCCAAGCCTTTTGCCAGCCCAGGGCTGCTGTCCCGGCTGAAACTGCTGAGGTCCTGGTCACCGTCATGACATGCTTTCTTCACAGTAAATGGCTCCACTGTAAGATAGTACTGTCCCTGACAGTATTATTTTACAGTGGAGTTAATTAACTTACTACACCCTAATGCTGGCGCATGTGTAGATAGTGGCGCTTTACTGTGGAGCTAATTAGTCAACTCCAGAGTAAAGTGCACGTGTAGGTGCATCCATAATGGTTGTAATGATGTAGATTCCTGTTTGAACTCTCTGGGTTTGTTTTGGGCACCGTGGTTGCACAGCTAACAGCGCTAACATTGCATAGCACCCCACGGCACATTGAAGGGATCTCAAGGTACCCCCGGATGCTGTGGTACCCTGGTTGAGAATCACTGCTCTAGATCAAGCTGTACAAAAACCAGAGTGGTTTCAATTTGTTGGAATCCATGCGAGACAGGCACTTGGCTTCTTTAATCTAGACTCTGCTACAAATCTTCCACATGACCCTGAACAAAAACACTTAACCTTTCTTCTTTCAGCCTAGCAATTATCCCAAAGTAAATTTGGGATAATTCCAATCTACCTCACCATGGCAGAAAGCAAAGCTGTACATAAATGACAGTTATTTCAGGCTTATGTGCACCTAATAAAAATAAAGCTAATAAACTCATAGGTTTCTATCTGGTTTGGGGAAGAAGCTATTGAATACAGTTTTCACTTGAAAAACACAACAACATTCTTACATGAAATTCAGGCCATAAAGCTCCAAAGGAAGTTCAAGAACAATGGTCATATTTTGGTTGGTTATACCTCAAGTTGGAAAGCAAATTTACACCCAGTTTTGAATTTCAATCCAAAAATACCATATACTCTACTCTCAACTTCAAAATGCATTTGACTGAACAGCACACTACGACAGCACATGAAACACCAGTGAACAAGTAATATCTGATAGCCTGATCCATAGACAGACAGGCAATTTCTATCAACAAGAGTTCACAAGCTGATCACACAAAATCAAAACTTCACCCTTTCCCAACCTCCAGTATTGCTGGATAACAGCATTGCCAAGAGATGGCAGAAATGCTTGCTTCCAGCGTTCGCACATTCTACGTAGCTAGTAACCAATTAATTTTTATTTTGAAATATATGTACACACTTTTGTTTTGTAAAACATTCTTATTAAAAGCAAAGTTACATCATATGTTTGCAACAAGGATTTTAATTAAACTGTCAGCTTTTTTGAAGCCACAGTTATCTAAGGACAGTTCTTCAGCTGGCTCCTTATTACATTTCGATTTAATCTTCATTAGTTCCTTGCTAGTGGTGGCTTTATTCTCTGCTCCCATCACAAAGAAGATTCATAGATCAAAATGACACTTCCTCAGGAAACCCCTAATTCAGCCAACACAGTTTGCTCATCAAAGATACAAACCAGCTTATCAAAAACTGATTTCCTCTGCATAAATGAAAATGCTGTATTACAGAAACCCAACAGCAGCCAGATTATCACATGTCAATAGTGTACTTGGCCCTGCGGAAGACAATTTCTGCTCCAAGGGATTTGAGGGCTTTTTCCTTCAACCACTTACTAATGCGCACACAGTCTACTCCTGGCAGAAGCAGTTTACATGATTAAACCTTTTCCCCCACTTTCACCTTTAATAATACAGTCCTGGTTTGCTTGGTTTATGTTTATTCTTAATGAACCTGTGACACTCCAATCTATTATTTGATAAGCAAAAGCATACTTTCTGTGAAATTAAATATCCTTAAGGCATGTGTTATTTGAATCAAGTCTTGCATTTTCTGAAGTCTCAGAGAACTGCTTACCTGTGAGATTCCAATTCTTATAACCCAGGCATTGTCATTTCACAAAAAAAATAAAACCCCCAAACCAAAAAAAACCTACTCTGCATCTCACTGGCACATTTGGGACTCATTTTATTTTTATACATATTTTATATGTTTGCACACCTAACAGTGCTATATGTGTACTTACACACAAACACACACACTTGCATACACACACATTTACAAACAAACACATGCACATAATTTTATATAATAAAATCATATAAGTTATATAATAAATTAATAACATTTATACAATAAATATACTAAAATTGTATATTTTATGTAAATTATAAAAATAAAGCTAAGAAATGAATGAGCTTGCATCTGGTTTAGGGAAAAAGCTATTGAATAAAGTTTTCACCTGAAAAACCACAAAACAAATCTTACCTGAAATTCAGGCCATATTGCTCCAAAGAAAGTTCAAGACAAATGGTAATCTTTTGCTTGGTTATACCTCAAGTAAGAAAGCAAATTTATGCACAGGTTTTTTGTTTTTCTCTTTTATATATCTCTCACACACACACACACACACACACACACACACAAAATGCTTATATATTACACCCAATATTGAATACATAAAATCCATTACGTTTTGAATATCTATATCTCTCTATATATCCATCTCTATTCAAAACATAGCATATATATATATTATGCTATGCCAGTATCACTTCCATCACAGGATCCTACCAGAGATTCATCCTGGGCACATGGGAGAATTCGCTGAAAAAGATTTATCAGAAGCAATCGAATTATGGAGAAACTCAGTCTTTTTGAGTGCAGTCTTCTAAAATAATGATTGCATTTTGATTGCACCAAGGATCTAAGATTTGCTGCCACAATGATGCTTCTGGGTAAGGGAACAAGAGCCTCCTGAGACCATTTGGAGGCAGAAGCTGCATATTTTTAAAATGATAGGCCTCATCTCTAAATAGGTCCTCTGTGACCTTAATGAAATCATTATTCTTGGAGGCCTGAATGCAATTCTGAAATGTATGTAGCTTTCTATTCTTGTTAAAATTCTCCTGTATCCCAAAGTCCCAACAAAGAAAAAGCAATAGCATCTCAATGGAGCTTTGGATTGAGTTACTCAACTGGACACAGCATCAGAAGGGGACTTGACATTTTTTGAAGTGGCAGCAAGTAATTTTTAATAACACACCTTGAGGTTTGAGAGCTTGTTAAAAATAAATAGTTTGTTTGCCAGCTGAAACCCGCCCCCACCCCCAACAAAAATTGAATCTTACAAAAATTCTGCTTTTCCTTGAATAAATCTGCCACTTGTTAAGCATATGTATAGTTATCAGCTAAAGTGAAAAATAAAAACAGAAAAAGAAGAAGAGAGCCTATAAGTTTTCATGGCAAGGTGCAAGAGATCATTCATGCTAAATAGGTATCCTTCAGAAGACAGAAATGCAATGATAGTGAAACCAATAGAAAGGGCTTAAACTATGACAGAAGAAATGTAAGATGGTGATTTGGTGCTCTAAGATTAATCTTGAAAAGCAGCAACTAAAAAAAGTTTATTTTTAAGTGTAATAAAAAGAAGGAATTCCTGAAATAAATGGTGGGTAAGGGACAGTAAAAAGTGCAATCAAAGAACAAAGACAACATTAAGAAGCTAAAACATTTCTTTCTATGGTTCTTCATCACAGAGCATGTTGGTAAAACATCTACCCTGACCGTGTTTGCAATGAATAAAGATGAAGCATTTTCAGATATTGAACTGTCAGTAACGGTAATCCTGGAAGAAACTGATAAATTAAGCAGCATCAGGTAACCAGCATGTATAAAAGTTCTGGAAAACTGAACAGCCAAATGGTTGCAAAGCTAATATTACACACTCATTAAAACCAAGTGTATCAGCAGAATGGAAACAGGCAAAACCCTCTAAAGAAAGGTGCTGCTGGAAAGTACAAATCTGTGACTCCCATACCAGGGAAGACAAATGAAAAGATCAATCTAGAACTGAGTTATAAAATATATCAGTAACTATGGTCCTCGTCTGCCTTCTGCCAAGAAAAATTGTGGCTCTCTAAACTATTAGCATTCTGTGAACATGTCAATAAAAAGGAGATATAAAAAAAGCAGAGCTAGTTAACAACTGGACTATCACAAAGCCTCCAATAAAGCTCTGCAAACAATTTTGTGTGTTGATACTGATAGGCAAGAGATAAAGTGCCGTCTTCTCTCCCCAAGTTTGACCTTGACCAGCTGAACTGAAGATATCATCCTGGCTAAGCAAAGACCGTTAAAAAGCTCATGGCTGAATTGATTCAATTTTTGCAGGTTAGTCCAAACTGTGTAGGTTAAACTGATAAGCGAGAGAACTTTTGATACTGGAAATACAGCCACGTGCGTGCAGTGACCCACACCAGAAGTCGGGAGGCGCTAGAGCCTGCTTCCCTGCTCCGCTGCAGCAGACAGCTTGGCCAAGGCTAGCTTGCCCGCCCTGCAAGGGGGGCTTGCAGGGGAGGTATAAAGCCTCCTGAGATGACTAAAGAGTTAACTGGGAGCTGGAGGGAATCAGAAGTTCAATAAACTGATTTAACCTAAATCAGTTAAATCTGATACTACATTCATCCAGGTTTATCTTAAACCAGTTTTGGCCATCTTGAAAGCAGTTATGGGCACTGAACATCTGTTGTGTTACAGATCTGAACTGGTTTCCAATCACTTATGCTGGTTTGTGTGCAACTTCTGTCCCTAGACCCCAAATCTAAATTAAGGATAAACTTGGATTTGAGCAGGGCTAGCTAACTCAGCCTCTGTCCATGATCTAGACAAATCCTGTTTGTTATTTTATTTATACCAACCGTCTCATAGCATGTATTTTTATCTCTCTTTATAGACCTATCTACAGATATAGATATTTTACACAGAACATGCAACATGATGGGCTCCCGATTTTAGCTGGTGGTTCTGTGATATAAATAAAACACCCATTTTCAAATTATTTATCTTGCATATATCATACAAGCTCTTGCCACATTCAAACTATGGGAAACGAGTTATAATAAAGAAACCAACGTCTTTCCCTCCGTCTCCACACAGATTCCAAGGGGTTACACACATCCATTTCTATTCTAGAGAAAGATTTCATTCAAAGCAAAGCTTAGAGTAACATAGCTATCCATCAAGATAGAGATCTGTCTCCCTGGAGCCCAGTGGTGGTCACTCATGGGGAGCAGGGAAAGCTCATAGTTCTAGCAGTAAATACATATCTCGTCTCTATGAAAAAAATGGCACTGTTCTTCCATCAGTGACTAAGGGATTTTGCACTGAAGCACAGCAAAACACATTCCATCAACCTGACAACTTATTTGGCATTCACGTGCACCAAAAAGGCACAGAAAAATAATATCTGAGCCCAAACTGAAAAGGTATGTGTGTCAAGTCTAAGGATGCCATGTTCCAAGGATACTTGCAAGCAGCAGAAATACAGAACTGTGTTCAGAAATACAAAGTTCATCACATAACTAATGAAGATATTTTATTGTTTGTTTCTCCTGAAACGCTAACTAATGAATATACTCATGTCACATAACTAGTGAATATATTTTTAGTGTTTATCCTGAAACACTATATAATACCCTGCTCTCCCGCTAATTTTCAAAACCACCTGCCCTGTATTTTTTTTTTCAGAGCAGTCAAATTTCACCACAAAAAATGTTTAGCTATTGTCATCCTTTTCCATCCCTGTGCATTTTTTTTTAACTCTGTGATTTTAAAAAGTGTTTTTTGTGCAATATCTCGATAGTAGGTCGAAATGTCACAGCTGCCACCCTTCCTCCCCATTTTTTCCCCTCCTATAGTAATAAGTTTACTTTAAGTTCTGCTATTTTACTAGCACCAGGCACAAGAAGCAGTTGTCATCGTGCTGCGCAAACAGGAGAGAGAAAGCGAGAGAGGATGTTGCAAACGTGCGGCACCGCCTGAGACAGAAGGCGTGAAAATCAATTACACAATGTGAAATGAAAAGCATGCATAGGTAAATAATGATCTAAGAGATGTCTTCAGTTTAGAATTGGGAATCCTTTCAGTGACACACTGCACAATGCCACTTCTGGCAAATGATTACTTTGCAAACACTAGGTTAGAGACTTGACATGATAAAATCTCTCTCTTAATGCTTGTTTAACTAGACTGAAAAAGGATAACTGAAGGGCTGAAGAAGAGTAAGGCAGGTTTAAAAGTGCATGAAATGTGTTTAAATGTACAATGGACCATCTTTTTTATTGTAGTATTATCCATGCACTTTGGGGCATCAGCTCTGTTTTCTATAAAGTCTAGAGAAATACGGACCAGTGCCTTGGGTTTTAAAAGATAAGCACTAGAATATGCCACAGAGCATGTAGGTGGGTTCATCACAGGGATGCAGCAGGTGGTTTTCTTCCTTTTAAATGAAGAAAAGACTTGGGTGAAGAATTAAGCTTCAGTGAAAACATTTTAATAAGGGATTTGGAAAAAAGTAAATGTTGATCAAGAGCCAGCCTTGGAGGGCCCATCACAGAGTTTCTGCATGATTTCAGTGAGAGAGACTAGTAAGAGGGAATCCCAAATTCTGAATTAAGAACAAACTTTAACTCTCTTCCTTACAATACACAAACTTCAAAGCAAATGGAGGTAAACCAAATATGAAGATTGAAAGAACAATCAGCTGGGCTCCTTTTCTGCAATAAAAGGTTATAGACAGAAGTGGGATTACTCACATGATCTAAGTCAGGCATTTGCTTATGTGATTTTGTCCAACAATGACTTGATGATGAAATTTGACAGTTTAAAATTGAATAAGATGCTTGGGTACTTCAGAAAGAGAAAATACGGAATATATCGCAATGGCATAATATCAAATACCTTTAGTAGCGATGCATTCTATTTTAGCCATCTAGACTTAAGATGTTTATTATTAACTACAGACTATATCTATATTTTTAGAAGTTTTTTCAGAAATATAACTGAAGGGCATAGAACATGTTTTAATATTTAAAAAGTACATTCCATACCAACTATTCAGCATGTCTGCAAAGAACAGCCATTTCACATAACGTGAAGCAATGCATTAATATGGTAAGTATATAATTTAAACAGTGACAATAACTCCCTTGTTGAGGTGCAGATAACTCATGGTTGAATTAATGCTGGTTTTACACTGTGTACATTCCATGTATTTATTTTGTTTGAAGCAATTATTTAAAATGAAAAAAACAAAACAAAACACAAGAAAGATAAACAGATTAAACAGATTCTGAAAAAGGCAGACAGACAACGAAAAATTAGAGATATAGTTGGATTTAAGAACTATTTGTACTACAGGCACAACCAAGACAGAGGACCCAATTACAGCAGATCTAATGGACTCAATATTTACAGCTTTAAGCTTGTAAGGAATATTTAAACACATTCAGGGACCATCTATACTACACATTTTAGCAATATTATAACCAAATCTGGAACCCAGCTACAGTTGTAGTGTTGACATGCCTCAGAGACTGCAATAACTGGAATCACTCAACTTTGAATGTTATAAACATTTGAACCACCTTTACTCAAGCATCTACCATGTTGAGAAGTCCAGCAAAAATGATTAATTATTCCTATTTGTTATGTCCCACAATAATAAAAAATGCAAGGGATCAGCTGAAGTTAATGGAAAGCAAATGCAAAACAAGTAGTATGACATTTCATCACATACACCAGATAGCCATCTCATTGATTTAATTTCTGAAAAATATCAGAGCAAGTCACTGTACAGTATGGGCCTTTTAAAGGGGGCAAATGCAATTTTAATCAATAGCACTGGGGTTTTTCTTTATAAAGCATGCTAAGCTCTGGCTTAGGCAAGAAATAGAAAAGTCTCCTGGCAACCAAAACAAGACTACTAACAATCTTAGCCCAAATCCTGTATTTGCCTCATGCAAGCACCCGTATCAGCCAATATAGAATAACATACCGTACTGAAACCTAATATACATTGAGTTAATTAGCAGTGAAAAAAGGACATTTGGAGGTTTGGGGTCAAATACATTAAGGGTGGAAATAGGCTCACTTCTGTTAAAGTCAATGAAAGAGTTTGCTTAGGCCAGTGGTAAAATTTAACTGCTTCATTTTTCTCAAACTTATTAATTTTCAACTAAGTGAAGTTTAAATTGGCTGTATTAAGTGGCTGAAGGGAATGGCACCTCTGCAAGTAATATCTGAAAATGTCTAACATGTTCTAAATTAGTGAAGTAAACATTTGAGATACCCAAACGTTATCATTTAACTTGGCAGTATGAAGACGAGCATTAACCTCTAAATAATAGTTCAGATTTCAAAAGAATAAAACATACATTTCTGACATGCTATGTATATGAAGTTTTATAGTGGCCCTGCATTGCATACCTCATAAAGTACTGAACACACAGTAAATAACCTATAGGTAACAGATGCATGCATTGACCCAGGCTAAGTACAGACAGTTAAAAAGTCCAAGGCTGAATCAATTCAATCTTCGCAGGTTAAACTGCACAGACTGAACTGATAAGCAAGTAAATAGACATTCACTATTGATTCTGGAAATGCAGCCACATGCCTGGCCCAGGCTAGAAGCTGGGGGTGCTACAGCATGTATCTCTGCTCCTGGAGGGAGCTGGAGCAGACAGCTTGGGCCAAGGCTAGACCACCCACCCTGCAAAGGGGGTTTGAGGGTGTAAGTGCCCGTGCCATTCCTTGGCCAGATACTTACCCCTCTCGGCAAGTCTACCTGTGTCTATGTCCTTACAAGCAGACAATTTGACCAGAGGACTTCGGTTTGACTGTGCTGAATGCTCTTTCCTGCCACGATTTGGTGTTAAATTCTTTTAGTAAGGATGGGAGGAAGATCTTCTATCCCCTTGCCTCAACAGGTAGTTCTTTCAGGCACTGTCCCTTGGGGCTCCACCCCCATACACCCCAACTACCGCCAACCCCATGTCACAGTCCCAATGACGTTAAGTACAGTCTCGTTGTCTTTCTGTGAATCTCTCCCAAAGAGTCTCCAAGTGAAGCAATTAAGCTCCTGAAACCTCCAAGTTCTTCTACATCTCGTACTCTTATTACGTCATAAGTCTCCCATAATGGGGAAGTTTACGGTCCTTCCCTCTTCAGTAGAAACGTTGTTAGGGGAGAAGCTGTATGCTGGCTGCTCTCAGCCCCTTTACTCGCACCTCCGTTGCCTCTCTCTTCTCCTGCAGGTTCCCCATTGTCCAATGGCCAACTGTCATTCTAAGGACTCCATGCTGTTACTTTAGGTAAGTAAGTAGGCTTCTTTGAGCCACCATCTGTGGGATCTGGTCCCGTCTCCCACCAGCCTCCCCTCCCAGGGCAACACGAGCTGGGACGCTCTTCTCCATGGCTTCGGGACCTCACTTCTGGTCCCCCTGCTGATGCCTCCTGAGGCTTTTATCCAGCTGCCTAGGTTCCACACTGATAAATGGAGCCAGCAAGTGCTTGTAAAGCGTGCTGGCGCTGGGGGCGGGGTTTCCCGTCAGCGTCCTCGCTGCTCGTGCTGACTCGTCTCCCTTCTGCGGCACCCCTACTGTTTCTGGTAAGTCCTTTCTAGTGGCAGCTATCTTCTGGCTGCCACAGCCGGGGAGGTGTAAAATATCCTGAGATGACTGAGTTAACTGGGAGCTGGAGGGAATTTGGGACAAAAGTTGAATGAACCGATTTAATCTAAATCAGTTAAGTCTGATGCTACATCTATCCAGGTTCATCTTAAACTGGTTTCGGCCATTTTGAAAGCAGTTGATATGCACTGAACTTCTGTTGTTTTACAGATCTGAACTGGTTTCTGGTCACTCCTACTGGTTTATGTGCAATTTCTGTCCCTAGCCCTAGAGTACAATACAAACTTATGGTAGGCAAAATTAGCTTCCCCAAACACTCAAACTGCCAAAAAAGCTTAAAAATAAACATGGAAGCTTTCAGTATTACCAAGCTGAGGAAGTATTAAACTAGGAGTCATTGTAAGACATGCCAAAAAAACTGAAAAAAAAAAAAAAAAAACACAACAGAAGAAAATATTTTCTCTTTTTATTTGTACTCCTTAGGTGTCCTTGGGCTCAAATAAAACTGCTATATGACTAGTAATTTGCAGTGATATTCTTTCATTTTTATATTAATATATTTAATGGTGCCTAGCAGTATAAAACGAAGGAAACATTGTGTGTGCTTATAGATTGATTTTTTTTTCTTTTTAGTGGGGCATTCAGACCATCTCAACACATTTCAGCTTAGGCCATTTCATTTCTCAAGTACAGCTTTCCTTGAGGGCACTGTCTGTAGTAACCATCAAAAGTGTCAGATAAAATTATGTATCATCGTTCTACATTCTCCAAGTGAAAGAAATACCTCAATTGTTGTTACCATGATCTGATACATACCTAGAGTGAACATCAACAATAATAAAATTTTAAAAAAACCCTAAATTTACTATGGCTTGCTATAGGGTACCATGAAATATTTGGCTGGATTAAAAATTCCACTTTGATGTGGTGTTCAGATTTAACTTCTCCCCATAAGTACCACTCCAGTTTCCCTTACCTTATAATTAAGGGGGCACATGACTGTTTACCACCGAGATCCCTGATGAGACCATTGTACTGAAAACTTCATATTCCTTTCAAAAGTACACACTGTCTGTCAAATTCCTCAATCATTTGCTTTATAGTAAGCAAAAAGAGTTGTAGCAATTTATTATTAAGGCAGCTAAATAACATGGGTGCCACTTTAACTTACTTCCTCCACTCTGCCATAGGCTAAGGGATCTTAATTATAAGAATAATTGAAAGAAAGCTGAAACAGAACTAGCTGTGCTTGAAGCATAGAAATGAGTGCATTTAAAACATCTTAATTGGAGGAATAATTAAAAAGCAAACAAAACGAGCTTATGTCTATTTTTTTTTTTAAGGAGTGGGTGGCAAACCCACAGGAATTCAAAGACTAGGGCTGGCACACTAAAATTAAAATTGAATGCTAAATATTGTCATCAAAACATGCACTTGCCAAAAAAAAATAATCCCACAGCATATGAAACAATTCTCTCTCGATGTTTTTTACAAGGTTAATACAATGGAACAGCTCTTTCATGCACAGGCCTTAATGCTTCAACAGTCTGCCATCCCATATCACATCTCGTTGACATGCAAAAAAAGAACAGCAGACCGGGGAAAAGGCTCCCAGAGATGCCTGCACATCCTGTGACTACACTTGGTGTTTGCTGCAGTCTCTCAAATTTAGGTTGAAAACCTTTCCTATACCTAATTCTCCTGGCTTAGGAATTGCTGAATCATTGTCTGCATCCTCTTTGCATGACGAAATAAAAAGATGTCCAACTGGCCCATCTCAAGTGGGCTTCTCTTCAGCTAAACACCTCTACCGCCCGTCTCCCTTGCTTCCATGAGGAAACATTCAGATAGCCTGGGAACAAGCTACATCCTTGGATATAGATATTAACATCATGAACAGGTAAAGGAACACACCCGATTTCTTTTTTAAAGCACCTTCAAACAAAGGGTTAGACATGTCTGAAAACATTACTGAAAAACATCCTAGCTTCAAAACTTCAGAGAACATGCTCTGTGTGGTTATGTTTTGACCCCAGGACTAGGGAATCCAAACTCATGAGAGTCATTCTCAACTTGACCGAGTAATTCTCACATAATCCTGAATAACATATCCAACCTTGGTTTACCTTCCTACTCATCTATACGATGGGCAGTTGCTGATAAATGCTTTGAAATTAGAAAATGGTACCTTTGTATTATGCAATATTCGCATAAATTATTGCAGCTTAAAGATTAATCAGTTGCATTAAGTTCTAGGATGAAAGCTGCAAAATAGAGGAAAAGATCTCATCAACAGGTCAATATTTTTAAAATCCTGGATTAGTCTTTCTTAATCCACATTAATAAAAAGAAATGACAATAAAAACCTTTACTTTTTAAAGAAAACAGCACCACAATTAATAGGTTAAAAAGGAGAAAAGGCTCATTCTTTAATTGCTTCAGCCTCCAATTCCAACATCACTAGTTTCCCTTTACAATAATAATGTATTATTATTACATTAGACTATCTACAAACAGATAGTTTAATTTTCCATGTCTAGAACCTAATTTTTGGAGGGTCATCTTACATTCATTCTCCCCACTATTTTAATGGGGCCCCCTGGCTGCCTCCCCCCAGTGCCAGCATACCCCATGTCGGCCCCTTGCCATTTGCACCCCTGCCACCCACCTTCCCCTTGCTGCTCTGTCTCCAGCTGGGGCCTCTCTCCAATTAGAGCAGGGAGCATGAAGCCTGGGCTGCTTCTGGCCCCAGGCTGGCTATGCAGCAGCAGCAGCAGCACTGGTCCCACCTCTGGGGCCAGGTCTGAAGCTGCCACTGCTACTGTATGGGTCCCAGCTTGGGAGCCAGGGCTGAAACCACCACCACTGCTGCGTAGCCAGATGGGGCCGGATGCAGAACATGCTCTATGCTACCTCCTCTGGCCGGAGCAGGGCCCTAGCAGGAGCTAGAGCTGCAAGAGGAAGGTGAAGTAGCTGCAGGGAGCAAAAGTGGGTGTGGAGAGGAGTCTGTGGGGAGCAGTGACTGCAACTGTGGCTCCAATTCCCAGCCCAGGCTCAAATGAAGACATGGGGCTTCCCCCCCGCCCATATTGAGCGAAGAAAAAACCTCATCTTGGATTCGATTACATATGATGAGTTAAAAATACAAAAATGTACATATTATCTCTGACACCTAGTTAACTAGGTATAAGCACATGCGTCGCAACTTTGCAAGCAAGTAAATCCGTGCAACTGTAAATGCCTAAACATGATTTTTTTCCCCTGCATAACAGCAATGTAAACCTAACAGAAGAACCCAAATTGCTCTGTTCTCTTCATCAGTTCTAAATCAAGCTCCAGGATATCCTCAACCCAACAATTTCAAGTGCCAACCTGCACAGTGGTATTGACACAAAATAGCATTTTTCCCTCAATGGGAAAATTCCCCCCAAATCCCTACAATTTATAAGTCTTGTGTTGGAGACTGAGGTTGTACCCAGGACTCTTATTTGCAGACCCATTTTTAGGTTTCAACAGCCATCAATGCAATATTCACAAGAAGCCATCTGTAGCATTAAACAAATCCCCCCTGGGTTTTTTTTCCCCTTTTTTGTGCAACTATTCTTACTGTCACCTTAACTAAAATAAATCTCTGTGCAACACACATTTAGTTTTTCATGCTCCAATTTGTGGGTAATTTCTTCAGGGTCAGTAATCAATAAAAGTTTAAATGAGAACTATGAACTGGATAGGGGTTGCATTTAGATCTCTAAGTAATGACATAACAACACTTTCACCCAATTTCCTTTTACTGGAATGTATAAAATTCACAAAGTTTTTCCGTCTTAAATTGGACACAAACATTTACATTTCAATCTCTACTTGTAAACCTTGGAGACAAACTAGTTACATCAGCTGTGTGCATTTTTTGCTGAAAAATTCAGACCCAGGAATAAAGAAGATGGTATTGCAACTGAAATGTAATTCTGGAACTGCCTGTTGTATTGAGTATGTATTACATTTGCTCCTTAGAGCCTGGGATCCACGGACACAGCAGCTTTTAGTTTTCAGTCATATCAAGGAGAGGGCAACAAAGAATTCAAGTGCTTATTAATGTAAGGAACATGCAATGACCCACAGGTAATACTAGTACTTTGTTAACCAGCGAGTACAGCACTTACGTGAAGATTCAGGCATATCTTGCAAATCCCCACCTTTGACACAAACAGATGGCTCTCGTCTCCTTCAGGTACTTTATGGCATAAGCTAGTGTGATATCTGAAACCAAGTATTGCTCACTAGTAAAGCAAAAACACAGCCTACATATTTAGGTAGAAATTGTTTTCTGAAAATTGAGCAAAGAAAAGGTGGATTCCAACATGAAGCCAGCCACCTGTGTTTGCCTCCTCTCAGCAAATGCAAAGCTAAAAATATTGTTCATTCTAACAATATTGCCTGGCAGCTATTTTATAATGATAAAAATCTCACCAATTTTATAAGTGTTATTTTCCATGATACAGCTTACCCAGTTAGTTGTGAAAGAATAACAACAAAGAAATGGTGAAAGGGGTTAAATGCAGGGTGTACAAGCTCAGAAGGCCCCTAAATTGCACCAAAAGATGTGCCCCCACTGCCACTGTTACTCAAGCAATCTAAGTTAATGCTAGTCTGGGCCTGCCTCCCTGGAGGGCAGTCAAATGTCAGCTGTGTAGGAAGACCCTTACTCTATGCTTGTGGCACAGAGGGAAATCAAAGCACCATCATAATATGATAAATACTAATGGCTACCCCTAATAAATGAGTTTATATCCAAAAATGATTAATGAGACCAATATAACTCAGCCTCAGAGTAAATACACTAAGCAAATAATTCCTATCCTCTTACATCACACTTTTCTTCAAAGCCATCTTCTGCAGTGAAAACCAATCAAATTGTCACTAGAGGTATTTCTATCATTCTGGTAAATGAGAAGCAGGGCACAACACGGAGAACAGAGAAACCCTGGTGACATCTGAGATTTTAGTGGCCATTAGAGCAGGGCACAACACGGAGAACAGAAACCCCGGTGACATCTGAGATTTTAGTGGCCATTAGAGCAAGCGACATAAATTACTATAGGAGTGTTTCACAGGTTTTACCCTAATTAAAACTTTCATACTCTGGGGAGCTTGCTGTTATCCTAATTTTATACATGACAGCAAATACAGTCTGACACGGTCCTAGGCAGGAATTCTTTTGTTGCTCTCATGCTCCCAGTACTGAGGCACGCCTAACTGAGAGAAGTGTCTCTTTTCCAGCAGTTATCTGAATGGACCATGCTGTATATGGAGTTTATGAGCTGAAAAAAGTCAGAGCATCAAAACTTCTGAGAACGGGTTCTGTTCTGTTGTGTTTAGACTTGGGAATCCAAGTTTGAAGGAAATCCTAGGCATGAAAGTGGGCCTGAATAATTGCCTTTTTCCAGCTTAGGTACCTGGCTCGGGCCTTCCACTGAGCACTCAGATCACCTAACTCCTCTTCTGAGAGTAAAAGTCCACTGACTAGTTGTAGGGTGCGACTGCCTTCTTTTTGCATAACAGCCCTGTGATTAGAGGGCTTGCCCGGGAAGTGGGACTCTGAGCCCCCTGCAATTTCTCACTCTGGGCCAATGCTCCAACAACTAGCCTTCCAGGCAAGAAGTGGGTGCCCCTAACACCAGCTCTGTTCTTGAATGAGAATGACTAGGTGCTGAACTGAGTACTCAGTTCAATGTCATCAGTGAAAGCTAGGCATGCGGTGTGATCCCAATGCAGGGGTTGTCAACCCGGCGGGTATGCATAACTCCAGGGGTATTTGGAAAGGGGTCAGCGGGTATGTGCAGGCAGACAAGGATGGAGCACCGCCATCCACCACCCCATGCCGCTGCCTCCCAAGAGGAGGTCTGGAGAGGGGCAAGGGCAATGGCTCACCTCTGTGGGCCACACCGGCACTGCTCAGCTGGCCAGACGCAGCAGGGGGGAGCTCCCATGTGGTGGCTGCCACATGCAAGCGCCCCCTGCTCTGTATCCACCCGCCATCCCCGCTCTGCCACGAGTGTACTCAGCTCCTTAAAAAAGGTTAAAGACCTCTGTCCTAATGGATCAAGGAGTTGGGTATATCCCAGTTGAAATTCAGATCACAGCAGAATTTAGGCTGAAGCTTAGTACCTACTACAAGCTTGAGCTGGATTTTTCCTAGTGTGCTCAGCAGCTTAGGTCTGGGCACTACAGATCTTAACAAGCCAAAAATGGAGGCACCCAATGAACTTAGCACCCAAAGGGTTTGGACCTTTCCATACTTGCAAAGGATGTAGTTTACATCCAAAGGAAGCTCAGGATGTGAACTACAGATCTTTGCTGTAGCCAACAGAACAGCTCCTTTTTCAGACCTTTTTCAAAGTTATTTTTCTTCTGTTAGCTAGTTATATAAAACACGAATTGAAGATGCTGAAATAAAAAAGTCACTGTTGAAAAAAAGAAAGTCAAACTTTCCAAACATATTACTTCCACTTAAATATGTTTCTGTGTTTTCTAAAAAAAAAACTATTAGTGCAATGCACTTCTTAATTTGTCTCTTACTACTCTTCTTAAATCTGTTAAGCATTTTAAGATATATGAAATGCCATAAAGTTGTATTGGATTTTAGAAAACCAGTGGGCATTCACTCCACTTAGACCCAAACAGTAATTGTAAAAGAAATAATGTTTATGGAGTAAACAGAAGTCTAGAGTACATATTAACTCCTTATAAAATTTGGTAAACTCTCCAGAACAGATGCACTCAAGAGCACAAAGGCCTGAGGCTGAACCATGGAAACTAAATCACCCTGATCTCAAGTAGGCAGAAAGAGAGATTGGCTCATCCAGGTCAATGTTGAGGTCATTAGTGGACAATGTAACAATCTGTACTGAAACCAATTACACCACAACAGCCCTCTACTTTAATAAAGAACTTTGATTTCCAGGGTTTCAGGTCACTTATCCCCCAGATACAGAATTCGCAAACTCTTAGTTTTGTCCAGACTCTATTAAACTATTAATCTCCTGGCTCCTCTAACATGGTGAGAGAGAAAGAGAAAGGCGGGGTGGAAATGAAGTCCAAATTTCAGTTCAGTTAAGCTATAATGGGGACAAATTTAACTCAGTATCTATAAAAAGTGGGCGAGACATCAAAGCCATTGTTCAGTTTACATTTACATTCTGTGATAGCCACATCAGATTACAATGGAAGTTAACAGCTGGATGTATCCCATGACATAACTTTCCCTCCTCACATCCCCTCCTTAAAATCCTGACTATGGAAAGGAGAATTTGAAGATAGTCTTCCAGAACTTAATATCATATTCAGTCTGGTGTCTACCGACTCGGTAGAAGCCCAACTGAGAATTGGTGTTTGGAAACAAAATTAGCCCAACGCAACAGCCTACTGCCCTTCAAAACCTTAGCTCAGTAATTAAGGATAAAAAGTGCGATGAGTGGGCTGAAAATAAACAAATGGAAAGGGCAAATTGCTATCATACTGTACCATGCATACACTAACTTTTGTACAAAGGAAAATGCTAGCTTCATACAGAAATCTTAAAAGCTGCCAACCAGCCAGTATTATGGGAGTCAACAACCTGCAAAAGTTTTTCCCTGCTTCTTTTCTAGTGTATCTTTTTAACATTGACATCTACAGGATAGAGAGCATGCAGGATGTACTGCCGAGTGCATCTCCATCTACCATCAACAAATATGCCACATAGGAAGCGAAAAATAAGAAAAGAAAAGGAAGAGCCATTTTAGGGAGAAAGAAAGAAAAAAACCAAAAAGAGTGATAAGAAAGAGAAGATTAAATGAATTAAAAGCACTTGCCCATCAGATGCTTTCTTTGGCTAAGCTAGACATCTGAAGATCATTTGTGCTCTATAAATCTGTTGATGGCCCACAATTACCATGATGATTGGTGTCACATAGATACGCAGGCCCAAAACACTTAGCAGTAGTTTAGTTATTAAGACCCCCAGTCCTGTAAACAGAACACCATGAAGTCAATGGACCTCTTCAAAAGAAAGAAAAGCAAGAGAGCATTTGCACTATGGGCACCTAAAGAGATGATCAAACATCATTTAAATTAAACCAATCTGCCACATTAGTCAATATGCTCAAAATAGATTTATTGTCCATGAACTAAAATAAAAATATTATTTCTTAATTTCAGGGGGGCAGTGTTATTATTATTCTTATTTAATGGTGCTTTCCTGAAACTACTTGAGTAACAGAATTAAGTACCCACAGGCTCAGAGTCTAATAGTGGGCCCAATTCCGAAAATACTTACATACCTAGCTTAATCACACACAGGATTACTGACCATAATAAAGTTAAGTACATGCATTAGCATTTGTACAACCATGTGCATAAGGATGGGCACAATGATCCTTAAACAAAGTTCTAAATTAAATTAATTGAGCCTTTGTTTAATTAACATTCAAAGAATTTAGCCTATTTTGGTTGAGTACAGCTACACAAGGCTCATGTAGTTAAGAGCTAAATAACTCTCCTGACAATATCATGCACACCTAAATTAAGTTTAAAGTTAAACATTAGCTGCAGCTACAAGCATACTACTTTATTTCATTTTAAAGAACAAAAAGCTTTGGGATTTGTAGTAAAACAACCTTTAATCCCACCCTTTTAACAACCTTAATTTAAGGGTTTAAATATCTGAAGAACCATTACAGAAGCTAAACAAAAAATCCGCTTTTCACTAAATAACTACAGTGTAGGTTTATTTCAATAATGCATTAGGAGATTTATTCAGTCTTCAAAATAAAGCTCTTTTTTGTCTAAAATTATCCTACAGGCTCATTTAAAATCTATCACCAAACATGCTCAGAGCTTAAAAACAGAATTTACCAATGTGCTGTAACCATGAAAACACCGCTGCTGCCACTTTCACCAAGCACTAAAGCTGGAAACTTTTATCACCTCTTATCCTTGTTACTGATTCTAAAGTGAAAAAGGCTGTACTCAATTAAGTAAGTCATAAGGCCTTCTTAATATGTTCGATTACTTCATTTTTAGTATTTTCTTTTATTCTGAAAGGTGTGCTTTGAATTGGAAAACTCCTGTTATTGCCTGCTTATGAATGTATAACAGTAACTCAAAATCATGGCAGCCCTTGCCCTTACCCCTACTGCTGGCATGAAGTAATATCTCTTGATAGTCTTCTTTAGAAAGTTAAAGGCTTATTTCCTAATGAGACACATTAGGTTCGGATTTGCTTCCAATGAAGTTACTGAAAGTGGTGCTTTAAGTGGCTTCAAAGGGAGTATGAGCTTATCCTTGTTATATGGCCCTGGTTATACCAATACTTATGCTTTACTTTTCAAGATAGGCACTGGCAGCAAGCATGGATATAGAGGTGTAGCTTATAGACTAAATGAATAAGAGATGTATAAGATTTTGTGAATTACAGCTCTCTTCCTCAGAAACCATAAAAAGAACATGCAGAGAGCAGGCTATTAAACAGGAGTGATGTCAATAAAAAAGCTAGGGAAAGGAAGAAGGAAGAAAAGAGGCAGGAGGTATGGGAGAACAACTAAGCAATAAATCCATAGAGACATACTGTTGTTTCTTTCAAGTGGTTTATGTCTTTGGATACAGGTTGTGAGTTCTCCACAAGGTTCAAATGATCTAGGCTTTTTTAAAATTTCTTTTTATTTATTTATTTTTCCTAAGATTGACTCAACTACTCATGAAATGATAAAACAAACTTAGGGTCACAGTCTGTTTCATTAACATCGAAGTGGCTATACCAGTTATACTGGGGGAGAACTGAAATATACAGTTCTTTTCTTACTTTAAATTTAAAATGATTAAAATAGAGAATATAAATAATCAGACTGATGTCCAATAATTTATCGTTTATGTTTTGCTTGGATACTGAAACTTTACTACTAAAAATTAGCTGTTAGCTGAAAGTTTACTGGTAAAAATTAGTTACCGTAGTGTACTTACAGTCTTTTTCATTTTCTGGTTTTCAGGCAATAAGAAACCTCCTGTATTCAGGCTTTCAGAAACTAGAAGTATTTCATTTTTTTAAATGTCAAAAACATTTCTGTTCATACTGAGTTTTATGATTTTGTTTTCTCCTTATTTAAAAGAAAATGAAGTTTTTGACCTCCTGATCTATTTATTTACCTAACTCCTGAACCCCAACTCAAGTGTTCCCTGAAAGGGATGTAATTTTATTTTTCAAATCAAGAAACAACTTAAGCGAGGCATTATTTTTTTTTCTGGGAGAAAACAATCACATATCTGTTTTACCTGGAAAGCTTTCATCTCACTTAACAATGGCATTTGTTCATGAACAATGCATGTGGGCATATATATATATATATATATATATATATATGTTTGTTTTTCTTTGAGGAACAAAGTATTGTTGTGAGTATAATGACAAAAGATGGATTGAAATATCTACCCATTTGAGAAAAGGAGAATAGATATTTACTTAGGAAATGTAAAGCAGTGCTGAACCCTTCTGGGAGATGCTGAGAGTTTAGTGTACCGAGGGGTGACTCCTGCACTACTGAAGCAACTGGAAACTTTACCACTAAATCATAAATGGGCAGGATTGGTCCGTAAGACCTACACTTGTGCATGTGCTCTACTCTCCTACCGGAAATAAAACCATCAATCTTACTGCTCTGTTCTTACACCTGCAGCCAGGAACTGAGGCTAGTCCAGTTTCAGGAAGGGATGTAGCTGCAGAATGGTTAAACTGTCTTACCATAGCTCCAAAGCCACGTATATAACTCAGACAGGATATAAGGAAAAACTTTGTCATGGTTTGTGTGACCAGACTCTGGAATAGACTCCCAGCAGGGCCGGGGCAGGCACCTACCCTGGAGATCTTCAAAAGGAGACTGGATGCACCCCTTGCTGGGGTTATTTGACCCCCACAATCTTTCCTGCCCAGAGCAGGGGGGCTGGACCCAATGGTCGCACAAGATCCCTTCCAGCCCTAAACTTCTGTGAATCTGTGAGTTTGAGCTGTGAATGTGTCAAAGCTACCCCATACCTTCAGTGGCCTGGCTGGAAAAGGGTACATGGTCATTTAAGCCTGGGTGTAAATTGCAGTATGTTGGATGCCGTACTACTTTCCTCCCTTGTTTGCCACTGACTACAAAAACCAGCATGTGTTAACCATGCTAGCTCTCCCAACTGCTAGGCTTGGGAGGTACTGGGATGCATGCTTTGGGCATGCATTTGCAAGATCAGGGCCTCTGTGTCTTGAATCTGAAAGCTCATCTATCTTTATGCCAAACACATAGGTGGTCCAATAAAAAAGATCACCCTAAGAAATCTTTGCCTCTTGCATAATTTCTGGACTATGGTTACAACATCACTTGTAGAATAGGTTGGGTTTTTTTAACATGATCATAGTCCTTGCAAGCAGAGCAGGAAGCTGAAGGGTTGTTGTGACATCATCTAGAAAAAAATACGAAAGAAAATTCCCTTTTTCGGCATCACTGCAGCTGGAAAAACCCTTGTCCATCCAGCATTGTTACAGCACGTTGCTATTGGAAGCTCTTTTTTTTCCTTTCAAAGTTAGAAAGTAGCTTTTTAAGTGCTAGTGAAAGGTGCCAATTTCTTTTAACGCCCCTTGAAACTGTAAGATTGGTCTTTATCAGCAGAGCAGGTACAAGCATAGGCCTGCCGCATGTCTCAGGGATGGCCTAGGCCCTACAAGAGCTGCAGCTAAAGTAGGGAGTAATTCACTCTCCAAAGCTCATCCATTCCTTAGCCTGCCTATGGGCAACTCTAAAACGCCAATTGTGACAAATGCTATAAACTGACAATACCAAATCTGACCTCCTGACAATCAAACACGACTGCATCAGTGGCTCTTAAATTCAAGGCTGTATGAGAACGTTGTTATTCTTTTAGAGAAGTGCCTGTTAACAAGCTAGTAATGGTGGCTTAAAAAACCCATTGCTGTGATCCTTTTTAGCGTTCAATCCTCATGAGGTAGTGGTTAGTAATTTGGGATTTTGCCCCTATATTTACAATTAAATTGACTTTGAAGACTGGCATTGATTTTGATTACCACCGTACATCTGGGCAGCAAGGAGCGAGGGGGAGGGGAAATGGTTAAAATTAGAAGATGCCATCAAAAAAACATGTCAGATGTCTAACAGAGGCATTGTCATCTGTGACTCTGATACCAAAAGAAACTGGCATTTGTAGCAGTCTATGAAATCTATGAAATATGTCTGGATAAGACATTTCCCCTACATCCGTTTTACTGAAACTATACGAAATAGCTGTGTGCATGTACCTGCAGCATCCTATGCATGAGAATGCAAATTCATGAGCATCTCATAGGAAAAATGGGGGGAGAGGGGAGTAAAAAATAGCATAGCAAGGAAGTTTTCTAGAGTCTCAAAATTTGTTCCAACACTGAATTATGTTGCTCTTGAATCTAAGGCAATGGTTCTCAACCTTCCTAAACTCAAGGTACTTCCTGTTAGAATCGAGGCAACCCATGGAAAACGCCATCTCTTGGTCCTCCCTTATTTTTGACGGCACAAAAAATAATAGAGCAATGTTTCTCCTGCAAAGAACTCAGAAAGACCACCACAGGGCAGAATTTTATTGCATTGTAGAGTCCTATTTGAAGTCTCTGGGTTTATCTTGTGACTTACATTTGCACACCTAGCAGCATTAACCCTGCAGGGTTCTCAAGGCACCCTAGGGTGCCGCAGTACCCTGGTTGAAAATTGCTGCTTTGAGTCTAACCAGATGCAATTAGCTGGGCAATCAGGTCCATCCCACTGGAACTCCAGTTAAGGAGGCAGGAAGGTTCTTGTGGAACAACTCAGTGCAACAGCAGAATGTGGCAACTGAGGCCCCTACTACACACTGCATATATTACGCAATGAACTGGTAAAGTGCACAATACATTTAGACCGGCCACACATGCAAATTAATTCTCACAGAAGAAAAATGACTATGCAGCTATAAAAAATTATAAAGTTAGTACAGGCAGTCCTTGACTTACAAGGTTTCGAGTTACAATGTTGTGCATTTACATTTATAACTGGACACCCTGTCTCAACTTTCTGATGTTGGTGTCGACTTTACGCTTGATCCGATGCAGCACCACGCCACGCCACGCCACCGAACAAGATTGCTGCATTGCCCACCTCTCTGGAGAACATCTGTCCAAACTTTATTGGACGCTTTCTTAAAGAAAGCAGACACAACTCCAGAAAAACCTGCAGCTGAGACTCCTGAGAAGACTCCACCCAAGAGCCCTTCAGAAAGTCTAACCAGGAGCCCTTCATAAAGGGGTAGTTCAGCAAAGTCACCTCAAAGAAGTTCTTCCAAATCCATATGATTGCTATTTACAATATAAATACATTAATGTAGCTAGATTACTCATCTATCATTGATTGAGTACAAAATTCTGGGTTATTTTTGGTGAAAATAGGGTATCGGGCCTTGGTTCAGGAACCAATCCCCTATTTATGATATTGTTTCCTATGGGGAAACTGGTTCTGAGTTACAACATTTAGACTTAAGACGCCACTTTCAAGAACCAATTGTGCTGTAAAGTCCAAGGACTGCCCGTATTTGAAAATGTATAACAACTCTATAACTGTTTTTTAGCCCATTTTTATGAAAACGTCTTGCAGGGCCCTTGGAGGCCGATCCTGTGCTCTCCAATGCTGCTTGTGAAACTCAACCCTGAAAACATTTGTGGTTCAATACCACTAATTGCCCACGTGCCTGGTTTTATTTTTTTTCCAAGTGTGCCTTTTCCCCCCTAAATAAACCCAGATCAGCCTATTTGACATGCCAAAGGGAAACTGTGGCCCAGTGCCCACCAAGAAAGTATAAACCTCCCTTAATAAGAGAGGCTCTGGGGACATCAACTAATTTTTCGGAATAAATAGAAAAGAAAACTGGGAAGGGAGCAAGGTCACAGGTTAATAACAAGGGATCTAGAAGAGAGCATTGAGCAAACCATGCTGGCCAACACCCCTCGAACAAGTTGAGGGAGCCTGTGGACACCAACCGGAGAAACTATTCCTAGAGACGTGAGTAGAAGAGCGAAAGGAAGACGGCCCTACACGTGTGTGGGTTCCACCCTGACCAGAGCCTCCCGGGGCCCTGCTACAAGTTCATATGAAAACAGGATACAACACCAGCTTTAGTGGTTACAAGTTTTTAAGCACTAACTTTATAGCCAGTTCTTTTTAGGGGGCTGGTGTAGCAGGGGCATTGGCAGCCTAACGGTTGGCAAGTTCAAGTCCAGAGCAGGCATGATCACAGCGCAGCCCTGTCAGATAACAAAAATCCATGAATTCTGCTAAATCCGTCACAAGGACACGAATGAGGAAGAAAAGCTTTTATTTCAAGTTCGAGCATCCTTTTTACAGTGCAATAATGACTTTGTCCATAGGGCCGGGCTGAACTTATTGCACGATTCACCTGTGAAGTGTGATAACAGCCTTGCACGTGCAGCTGATGACCTGATTCACGCATGACTACTGTGATAACTCTGAACACATGGCTGATGGTCCAACTCACCCACGACTAGCGTAATAGCAACTTTGCACGCATGGCTTATGGTGATATTCACTCACTAGTGTCATAATGGCTTTGCACATGTGACTGATGGTGCGATTCACTCATGACTAGTGCAATAACTTTACCTGCGACTGATGGTACAATTCACCCGCGACTAGTCCGATAACAGCTCGGCACACGTGGCTTGTTTCAATTGCAAAATTCCCAGCGAACGGTGCGACATGTAACACCACGCCGGCGGCGCAGGCCCCACAAAGGAAACCAAGGGGCAGCAGCTCCTCACCCCGCAGGCGAACACCAGCCCCAGACCTCCGAAACGCGAGGCTCGAGGTGGGGGCCGGGCCGCATCGGCTAGGCCACGTGCTCCAACGACCGCCCCTGCACTCAAGCTCGCGCCCCGCCCGCCACGCCCTCCGATTGGCCGCCGGCGCCGCCCGTCTGCCGCGCCAGCCAATCCGCCGCTTTGTTTGCGTCGGCTGAGGAGCCAGCCGCCATGAGGCGCTGGGGCCTGCCGCTAGGCCGGTGGGTGTGGATATGGGCGCTGCCGCGCCGGGCCATGGCGGGCCGGGAGGAGCTGTGGCGGGTGCTGGAGCGCGCGGCTCCGCCGCTGCCGCCCTTCGGGGCCCGGGAGCCG
>NW_017728915.1:35372032-35379021 GCF_001723895.1 Crocodylus porosus | reverse complement strand
ACTTCGGCGCGGACCCGGCGCGGGTGGCGGAGGGCAGCACGCAGCTGCTGGAGGCCCACGAGCGGCGGCGCGAGTCCGGCGCCGTGCTGCAGGCCCAGGCCCGGCTGCGCTACGCCCTGCGGCCTCGCTACCGCGGCCTCTTCCGTGGCCTGGCCCGGCTTGACGGCGGCCTCCGCTTCCTCGTGCAGCTGCGGGCCGACCTGCTGCAGGCGCTGGCGTCAAGGGAGGCAGATGGGCCGCACGTCAAGGTGCGGGGCAACGTAACGGGAAGGGCAGCCAATGGGGGAGGGGGTGGGGCATCATGTCAAGGGTCAGCCAGTGGGTGTAGGGGGGCGGGGCTTGGGAAGGGAAAGATGTGCCAACGGGTGATTGAGGGTGGGGCATCATGATGTCAAGGGACAGAGAACCAATGGGTGTAGGGGGCGGGACTTGAGGCAAGGGAGGGGAAAGCAATTGGTGTAGCCTCAAGGCAGGGAAGGAGAGCCAATGGGTGATTGGGGCAAGGCATGATGTCAAGGGAGAGGGAGCCAATGGGTATGGAAGGTGGACTCAGGGAAGGGAGGTGTAGGGGGAAGGACTCAGGGCAAGGGAGGGAAGCCAATGGGTGTAGGGGGCGGGGCTCAGCCAGGGGCCTCATGTCAGGGGACAGGGAGACAATGGGTGTAGGGCAGGGGTGGCCATTCTATCTAGCCTACATGGCCCCTAAAAATTTAGAAAATTAATATTTATCTGTTCCTAGCTGCCTGTCATGTGGCCCTCTGCTCGCAATAATTGCCTGCCCCTGGTGTAGGGGCAGGGCCTCAGGGCAAGGGAAGCCAATGGGTGATGTGGCTGGGGCTGAGGGAGGGGCCTCATGTCAAGGGCCAGGGAACCAATGGGTGTAGGGGCATGCCTCTGGGCAAAGGAAGGGGAGCCAATGGGTGATTAGGGTGGAGCTGAAGCTGGAGGACCAGTAGGTGTTGGGGGCGGGGTTCTGAGGGGGTGGGCCTTAGGGCAAGGGAAGAGGGGCCAATGGGTGTATTGGGGAAGGGGCCTCTGGAGGGAAGGGAGCCAATGGGTGTTGTAGGGGCAGGGCTATGAGGGAAGAAGGGCCACAGGTCAAGAGGAGGAGCCACTTGCATTGGGGGTGGGGTTGCCATAGGTGGGGTTGGGAGGGGCAACACATGGAGAGAAAGCGGGGCCTGTGGGTACTGGAGGGCCCAGGCTGTGGAGGGGAGGAGAGGGGCTGCACATCAAGATGAAGGGGGGCCCTATGGGTTCTGAGGGGGCTCTGTTCATGGGGATGGGGACTGACTGCACATCCAAGAAGTGGGGCTCAAAGGTGCTGGGTGGCCCTGGCCAGGGTGATGGCAGGAGGGGCAACACATCATGGTAAGGAGGGGTAATGGGTACTGGGGCGTTTCAGGTCATGGGGAGTAAGATCGGTTGCATGTGTAAGGGGACACACAGGTGCTGTGGGGGGGGGGGGCAAGAAGAGAGGCTTCTGTGTCTCCTAGTGGGGTGCAGGTGCATGTGCTGACTGATAGAAGGTGCTTCCTGAAGTGATCCTGCTGCTGATCCTAGTGGGCTGGTGCAGGGAAGGTGGTGTCATGTTGCCCATGCACTTGGGTGTGGAAGAGGGGAGGAGACTGGCCTGGCTATGCCAGCAGTTGGGTGTGAGAGGTGCAGAGAAGCCAGTAGGACATAGCAATGGGTTTATAACAAGCATAGCGTTGGAAGGGGCCTCAGAGGTCACTTTCTGCATTCACACACACATGCACACATGCACGAGAGGGCTCTCTCACACTCAGATGCAGGATATGCTCTTGCTGAGCCACATGATAATGCAGCATTTGGTGACAAGGGAGGAATACCGTTAGTGTTGCCTTTGCTTTGACGTGCAATAAATTGTGTTATAAGAGTGGAAGAAGTTGACTTGGCATGGCATAAAGTAGTGTAACTGGGGAAGTGATTGTAGCCAAGATTTCATTATCAGAAAGCACAGTCAGCAAGGGGAGATGATGCCGTGGTTCCAGAGCGTGGTGTAGCAGTGATAGCGTTTAGCATGATGCCAGAACAAGAGTGAGCAATGACATCAATGAAGCAGGATGTCTTTGGGGAAACAAAGCCCTTGTGATGTGCAGTGGAGACAAATAATATAGATGCATAGATAATATGGATGCCGTTCCATAGCCTATCGGCACTGATAAAAGGAAAATTCACATTATCAGCAATCTTCTTTTTTTGGCTGATGTGGCTGATAAATAATGTTGCTGTTAAATGCCACATGCATGCAGGGGAGGGCAGGAGTGGGGAGGGGTTTGACGCATGCACACACGCCAGGGGAGGCATGGGGAGCAAGTGCCCCCCCCCGCAATTGTCTGGGGCAAGGGTGGGCTGTGCACTCGGCCAGGGGCAGCGCCGGGCTCTTCCCGGTGTGGGGCTGTGCTTGGGGTGGGCTATGGGGGTGATAGCAAATTTTAGGGTGGCTGTAGCTCCCCAAAATAACCACTTCCCCCTGATAACCTTCCTTTCAGCGCAGCTGCCTGGCCTGGGCCCAGCCCCCACTGGGAAGAGCCTGGCACAGCCCCTGGCCCTGAGTATGCAGCAGGCAGCCTGCCCTCATCCCACGCACAGATCTAGGGGGGCAAATGCCCCCCATACCTTCCCTGGGGTGCACACAGCAGTGGGAACTGCCTGCCCCGTGCCCCCGGATGAGCCACCGGTACTGTCTCTTGCTCCGCCCTGGCTGTGCAGCACCTGTCTCTGCCCCGGCTTCAGCTCCACTCCCCCCTTCACTGTGGGGGGCTTGATCTGCCTTCCCACACTTACAACTGGACACTGCTCTCCATGCTACCAGGCGACATATTGGAAATAATTGGCCATCGGTATTGGCCCAAAAAATCTTTATTGGTGCACTCTTGGACAATAAAGAGATTGTACTAACTTAGGAAGGAATGAGGTGGGGCAGGGGAGGAAATGGCACAATGTAACGTGTTGATGTGGCCCTGGGTTGTACACACCAGTGAGGTGTGGCTACTCAAGGCATTAAGAGATTTTAGATAGTAGGATTGAAGGGACAGCAGTGAAGATGTTATCAGGACATTGCATATGTATAGGTGTATCTCGGTGTCATCAAAGGCTGAATTTTTTTGGCTGGGAAGATGTTTGGAGTTTTCTTGTCAAGGATAAGCAAGATGAACCCTACCTGACTTACAAAACCATCACTGGAGGTAAAAGGTTGATATAAGAAAATTATGTTATTTGTAAACAGAACTAACTTGCCTTATTGAAGTAACAAAGAAACCAGTGAGATGTTGTAAGTAATGAACTCCTCATGAGTCACAGCACAAATGCACATTCAGTTTCCACATTATCTTAAATAAAAGCAGCTTCTTTTCACAAATTATCAATCTAAAAAAAATCAAAATAAGGAATGACTAGAAAGTACCACATTGCTTATTATGAAAAGTATAAGAGAAACCATCTACATCCATTTCAAAGCGGCACTTTGAAGTGGGGAAAATACTGCCTTTAGAATAAAGTCTCATTGAAAAAGCCTGTCTGTGTGAAAGATTGTCTTTCAAGTCATTCAGATCTTGGATAATAATGGTTGTTAGAAAGGTGGCACACTCACATAGGTGTTCCATTACGTTATCTTCACAAAATCACAGTGCTTTTACTTGCGAATCTTGTCTTTCATTCCCTTTAACTTGTACGAATATTAGGCTTTTTTGGAAGTAGCTAGTTTCAACATTATACACATAATACTGTGGGTTTTGGTTCAGTTTAACTGCTAAAGTTCTAGGCCAGTTGCAAATGTATCAGATGTAATAACATTGGGTTTTAAATATTGCAGTCATTAAATAGCATGTAAACCACCAGGCTTATGGCCTTTCGGTAAGTTTTGAGTCCATCTTTTGGACAGTTAGTTTTTTATAATCTAGAAACAAACAGAGACATTACCTTTTTAACTATATGGCATTTTAGTTTTGGCTATGCTCACTTGTTCACAACGGCAAACCAGTTCTGGAATTATGTATTTATTCAGCTAAAAGGTACAGGGAGAACTAAAGACTATTTATTCCAAGTTATTCCTTTAATATACTTACTAATCTTCCAGAGAAAAATAATAGTAAAGAGAGGAGTTTGATGGATGAGTAACTGGATGAGGAGGCTGATGCCTAGAGTGCGGTCTGTATGCGTTCTAAATGCATCCTTAAGAATAAGTCTGATTGCTTTTAGCTTGCAAGGTCACAAACCTGGAGATTTGAGAAGTAAATGCATGGTAGTATGTGAAATTCCAGTGACTCTTTGCGTGGGACATGTCTCTGAGGTATTTGACGTATCCTAAAACAAGTATAAATTCTAATACGGTTTTAACATTTTATGAATTTCCCAGTATTTTCATTCTAGTATGTCATCATCAACAAAACACACGACTCCAGCAGTTTACTTAACTCATTTGTTTTAATGCTCCATAAATGCATTTCAAAGATACCCTGATAACTGCCTATTAAAACTAGTGGTTTTATCTTACAGTTCTGGTAATCCTTTTTAGTATCAAAGTAAGAAACATGGGCTATTTAAACATGTATTTTGTTGACTTCTTGCAGACTGGCAAGTGTCTTCCTTGTATGAATTTATTGTGGGTTCCCCCTATGAGAACATCTGATTTTTTTCTACAATTGATGGCTTGGCTGTTTTCAGTTGTGATCCTGTATTCATGTTTCTCAACAATTAATGGAATTTTTACTGCATTTTTCACATGCCAGCACTATAATCCTTATTTTTACAATATTTATTTCCCAGCTAAGCTTCTCAGTTTAGTGATCTGTCATGACAAGGAGCTCATTAAAACTAGCAAGAGAGCAGAAGATGCTTATAAAGTCTCTTGATGTGCTTTTATTTTTAATGGATGGAGTGCATGTCTACTACTTCTAGGCTGTTGACATCCTTTCTTCAGGAGAATGATTTTGGCACCGTTGAACTGTGCATTGCCTCCGTCAGTTCTGTAGAGAGAGTTCCATTATAGGGTTTCCTAATTCAACTTGTGATATTATCACTGTTAAAGCAAAATTACCTTGGCTTGACTTTGACTGCAAATCTTGTTGAGTTGGATATCTTCTAGTTCCCTTGAATATTTTTGTATAAGATGCATTCTTGCTCATTTATAATCAGTTATGGAGCATGGCAATCGGAGATAGACGAGATGCATTCTTGTTTGTAATCAGTTATGAAGTGCGGTCACACAACTCTGTTTTGTAATATGCAATCTGTATTGATCTCTTCTGCAATAAAGGTAGGCAGAAAGAAAATGGAATTATGAAATACCATGCAACACTTCTGTTCTTTCAGTTTCTTTCGTAGGTAGCACATTTGTGCTGTAAGTGAATGAAACTTTCCAAAAACTAGATGTCTTTGTTTGGTGGGTTTTTTCCAAAAAAAAAAAAAAAAAAGGTTCAAACTATTTCCAGTTTAGAATGTAGTTAATAAAGAAAAGGGAGAAATTATAAATGTCAAATCCACCCCCCCACATCCAACCCCCTGTCTCTTATCCTTTGACTACAGCTATATTCATTCCCATTTCCATCCCACTCCACCTGTCTCTCACCTGTTGACCAACACAATTTACATTTTAACTGACTGGCTTTCTTGCATACATATTGGCCTCTGGCTGCTTTGCTACGCCATCCAGGAAGAGCACAGACCATCTGCAGATGCTTCCTGTGCCTGACGAAGTGTAATTGTATCCAAAAGCTTACAAAGAAGATTTTTTCCAACTATTTGAGTTGGTCTAATAAAAAATATTGGATTTACCCAAAGAACCTTGTCTGTAAATCAATGTTTATGTTCTCCCTTTAGCACAGGTATCGTATGGTCTTCAGTAAAACAGAGCAAACAGAACAGCCTATCGTTTTGCAGGTAGTGACACTCAAATTAACATTTTCTTGCTTTCATATTGAACTTGCTCCTTCCATGTTAATTCATGGAACTACTGCCTGACTGTAAATTCAGTTTTCTAATATGGGGTGAGAGCTAGCCACCTAAGACCATTATCCTATCTAAAAGGCAAAGAGCAGCCAGATATTAATAAGTGGCATGTGTGAAGGAAGAACTTAATCCACAGGAATCTTTCCCATGCCCAAACAGTTTTGGTCACTTCCCGATGTTGGTGCTTCATCCAAAGTGTGTGTATAGTTTTAAAGTGGTATTACAAAAGTGAGTGTTGGGAAGCACGTGTGATTCTTGGAGAGGAACTGTGGGACAAGCAGCCAGTCAGCAGGTTGGCTCTAAGGGGTTTTTGTTCGTTCCTAATGGAAATAAAACAATTTAGTATCTTTTGAGTAATTCTCTAATCCTCAAAAAGAATACAGTGCCAAGATTGTTCTAATAACTAGGGATCTTGTTTCTGCACCTAATTTAAATAATGCTCCTCCTGTCACTATTTGTACCCATGCGTCAATTAAGGGAAGGCTATACGTTTAAAAATCCGGGTGATTTCTGTATTCTGCAGAACTAGAACTAAATATGGTAGCCTTTGCATTGTATCCATCTCTGCATGTTTTGCTTTTTTAAACAGAAGGATAAAAATCATTTAAGGTTTATTTCTACTACAGTTGCATCATGGTTGAATCATGACTACAATAAATGCTTCACTGCCAACATGATATGTATTCTCGTGTAGTGAGACGTGAACGTTTACATCCTCTCAGTGTAATGGACTGTTTGTTAATAGACTCAAGGTAGAGTATAATTGGCAGGACTGTATCAAAACATTTCTTACAGCGTGCCAAGAAATTTAGTAGAATAGTACCAGCTTTCATTCCAGGAAAAAGAGAGAGTTTAGCCATAAATATTAAGGAGTGTAGTGCACTGAAATTAAATGGGGAATGGTACACATTCAGGAATGCACCTATAGTTTCATAGTTTCTATGGTTGGAAGGGACCTGAGCAGATCATCTAGTCTGACCCCCTGCCATGGCAGAAAAGAATACTGGGGTCAAATG
>NW_017728915.1:35298657-35371502 GCF_001723895.1 Crocodylus porosus | reverse complement strand
TAGGTATGGTGCCGGTTGTTCCTCCCCAGGTGCATCACCTTGCACTTGTCTGTGTTGAAACCCATCCTATTCTTGTCTGCCCACCCTTGTAACCTTAGATACTGCACATTTAGTTTAGTACTTGCTTAATAATGAACTAAATGCACAGTACCTAGAGTTACTGTGCATTAGCACTGTCACATGATTATTTAGTGATGCTAAGCTAATATGCAGTAAATAACACTGTGCAGTAGGTTATTAGCACAGTTTGTGCTGTGACGCTTTACTGTATGGTGTTATTAGACTAATGCACAGTAAGTGTCTTGTGTAGATATACCCTGTGTGAACATCTTGCAAGTAAGTATGAATTTGTATCTGAGGATAGTATGGTCAGCTTAGACAGCAGCATCAAGACTGAAAGCCAGGGCAGTGGGGGCCAACCTCTTTGGCAGGTGTGCCACAAATAAGCCCAATATCTTCCTGAGTGCCATTTTAATTCTTTTCCCCATCTGCTTTCTGCTCCCTGCCCTGTGCTACACGCCTGATCTGCTGTTCTGCTTTCTGCCTCCTTTACTGTGCTCCCCAAACTGGTGCATGCCACACAAAGGCTGCCCATGCCACCTGAGGTGCACACATGCTGCAGGTTGGCTGCCCCTGGGCTAAGGAAAATGAGTAGATTCCTCTAACTAGATGCTAAGTCTTCCTGTGAATTTGTACAAGGTGAAAAATACTTCTGACCAAGATGCAGTGTTTCTATTCAGGTATATCTACTAGTAGAAGTTCAGTAGATGATTAAATTGGCAGGAGCTGTTGTACGTGTGGTTCCCCCACCCCCCCGCCTCCTTGAGGACACAAAAATGTTTTCTGGCATTGGGAGCAGGAAGAAATTCTTTTTTAAAACCATCTGGGACTTTTTCTTCAATTGGTTTGCCTGAAGTTTCTTTCCATTAAAGTGTTGTCAGTAGAAAAATTCAGATGCCAGTGTAGTAACTATAAAAGTAGGCCATGGAGATAACAGAAGAGCATAGTTTATGCAGACACCCACTTGTAGTTGGTTTGTTGTTTTTGGGGTTTTTTTTTTTTTCATTTTCAGAATGTATACAACCAAACAGTACAGACATGAATCTGGGAACTTCTTTTTATGTGTGTATTTGCAGGGCTGGGGAATTGTAGAAAAAAGATAGATACCCTTGGTTCCAAAAGAGACTTTCAGAATACATTACTATCTTCTGCTGGGATCTTGCTTTTGTTTAAAATCTCTGGAGTGTTCCTTATTCTTAATTCTCCAGCATGCAAAGAGATTTTTCTGTTAGTGTATTTCCCAATTCCATAGTGTGAAATACTTCAGGGAGAGAATAAATAAAAGAATAGTTTTACAGATGCAAATTAACACTTACAAAAGTGGAGTCAGGGAAGTTTAATGAACAATATCTATCACACATCAGACAAAACCAAACATTTTATGGACCAGATTACCAGAATAGTCTGGATGCAAGTGGAAGAGATGACCAGGGTCACTTGAAAATACCTTGGTTTCAGTGAATTCCTGTTGGACTGTAAATGGTACTTATGGTCTAAATATAGAGCAACAAAAGCATGCAAGAAATTAAGGAAAAAAATTTGTAGATTGTGGTTAACTAGGTAGTGGGAGAGCTTAGCTGGTAAGAAAAAATGCATCTGTTCTTCTCACCAATGGAATCTGAATTTTGCACAGACTCCATTGCTAGCAGTAATTGCTTCAGAAAAGTCCTCCATTTTTTACTGTAAAGCTGATGAATGCAGCTTATCTGTGTGTGTATACCAAACTTTCAGGTACTACTGTACCCTCCCTTCTGGCACAGTTATCCCAAACTGATGGCTCGATTGCCTTATACAGAACTTTAACTACTGCCATTTCATACTGTATTGCCTGTAAACTTACCTACCTGCAAAACTAGCAAGTCACCAGGAAAGCAGAGGTAGAAGTTTATTTAGCGTACAAAAATTAATTCCAGCAAGGATACCTGATCCCAGGCCCCCAAATAAAGGGCTGGCCCAAAGATCAAATCTGATCTTTTTTGTTTTATAGCAAAACTATGGAGATGTATATGATTAAAAAATGTAGACTCATTTTTTAGAGACCGATATATGGATAATTTAAAAAAGTAAGATATTAAATAGTGATCTAGTATGCAGCATTGCTTTAACTTACAGTCAGGTGGAAGATACCTGTTGTAGGCTTACAGTTTTTTCCTAATGAGTTTCCAGCACTTTTCCTTGCAGAAATAAATATTGGAGTGAAATTTGATCACTTAAAAAGGCCTGTCAAAGGCAAACAGCAACTTCCTTCTATTAAAGTGAAGGTTAAATAATGTGGAAACTCAGTGAGTACCCAAATTCAGAAATGCAGTATCTAACCTGATGATAAATACAACTTCATGTGTTGTGCAAACAAGGGGAGGCAAACCTACCTGGGACCCCAGACTAGATCTGGCACAGGGCACCTGGGGCAGCGGCTGTGGAGGCTGTAGCCATGGCGGGTCTGGAGGTGGCAAGGACTTGCTACAACTGGTGGGGATTGCATTAACTAGAGTGCTGTTTGAGATAAACTTCACTTAATTTCTCTTCTGTGTTTATTTCTCAGTCCTTTGTTTGCCTTTAGAGAAAAATGTTTTGTACAGCCCTGCTAATTAGTGTGCAGATATAAGATAAAGATTTGTATGGATGGAAGCATAATCAACGGGAAACTACCAGGTCTGTTATAGTGCCAGAAGGTTAACACATCTGACTAATGCTGTTAAATCTGAAATAGAAAATTTCGACTGACAGGGAAGGCTAGCAGAGCTGGAACTGACCTATGCAAAACAGAAAGGTTGACTTCTGGCAAAATTATCCGATTCTTTTTTTTCCCCCCCCTTCTACGTGGAGTTTTTCACATAATTTTTCCCCTGCTATGTGGGAAAATGATGTGTGGCCTTTTCATACTCCTGGCAAGGATTAGGTAGTATCAGTAAATATGTGCCTTTCAAACTAAGACTTCATTTGAGCTAGGGTCTCACTGAAGCAGTAGGTGGAAAATGAAGTGGGATACTTGCTTTTGAGAGGAAGGGGAAGATTTGTTCAATGACTAAAACTGATCTTTATTTTTGCTTAGTTATATTTTACCTGAAACCTATCAACTTGAAGAGTTGATGTATCTGGGTAATGCAAATTAGCGAACATCAAAAGTTGTGGTTAGGAGGAAGGGAGGAGGTGGTAAGTGGAGACTCATATCTATTAAACTTTTACATATAAAGGGAATGTGGCAAACTTGATTTAAGTCTGTACCTGGGTTTGGAGAAAAGCCAACATTTGGGGATGGATTTACCTTGCAAACTCCATTATCATGTCATTATCGCCAACTTGGCTGTAGGAGTTTTTCAGGAAGAACTAATTTAATTAAAAATTGAGGTAGATTAGTATAGATTGAAATAATCTGATTTTAATTGGCTACAGGCAATCTGGAATTGCAAATTCTAGAGTTATTTTAGCATGGTGTTTTTAAAGGGTAAAACATGCTTCAAGTGATAAGAACAATTTTCATTTTTGGATTACTTGTAGCAATTACCTTGGCCATGGAATTTTCCTTTGATGTGTGCCTCTTAAAAACACTTTCACTCTTAACTTCGTTAGGGCACTGTAGAAAATTCTTAAACTTTGTTAGGATGGTCCTTGGACCATATCAATGCTTTGGAAAAGGTTTTTTTAATTGTTCTAAAAATATAGTGAATGAGGACACAATGGGGAATTATCTGTGTTTGTATATTAGGTAAATGTACAGACTATTCAACATGAAGTTGATGAACCAAGCTACTGCTTATTAATTGGAGAATGCTCTAGGAATGGCAGTGTCACATAAGCCTAAAACCATGGCCAGGTGGTCAGTAATTTGTTGAACTTTTTTTTCCTTTTTCAAATAAGGAATTTGAATTTTTGGTATAATATAGACTAGCATAAAAAGGAATTGCCAACAGCATCTCACAGAAACACATTGTTTAGAAGCAGGGGTTCTGGTTTTTTCTGAGTTTTAAAAAAATCCTCACTTTCCGGTTTAAAAACAAAAATAACCCCACAATTAAAATGAAACCATATGATATTTGATAACGATACACACTGTATTAATTGGTTTTTTTAATAGATATAGATAGATGTATATGTGTGTGTATCTATAAATTATTTATTAGTGGTGTTTTCTTTAAATCACAGAAAAATGTGGAGGATTTGGGGCCACTCTTTTAACTCAAAATTGGGTGGGTTTTTTTGAATCGGCGAAAACCAGGACCCCTGCTTAGAAGATCTGTACTTTGTTTAGGGTTGAAAATAATTACTTTGGTGTAGAAATAATTCTAGATTTGTAAATCTTCAATAAAACAGCTGACAACACTTAAGCGCTATTACTGTACTGCAGTGCATCTCCCTGAAATCCCCGTGTTTTATCACATACGACATGCCCTCAAATAAACCATTCACCTTGATTTTTGGAAGGCAGAAAGCAGGGGAGCAAGAAGATTTTTTCAGACTGTGCGAGATAGTTAGTTAGTCCTCTTGGAAACGGGAGTGTCTAGAAAGCATGGCATCCCAGGAGTGTGTGACAGAAAGACCCTATTGCCTTCCCCAGACTGGTTTTTGGGATACCACACTTCCTGGAGACTGTTCCCAGGAGACATACTCTGTCAAAGATAGGCCCCAGACCTTTGCAACTACTGCAAGTACTTCTTTATGTAAAGTGCCTGTGAAGTGTTGCTTCTGCATCACAGGCCTCATCAGGATCCTGCCAGCAGCTTACATGCTGCTTCCGGCGCAAACCATAGTGGTTAGTCAATAGCTGCGGCTGTGAGAGGGTTAATATGGGACTCTGTCCCTTCAGCTTGCTGAGTCTGAGACAAGTAGGGGTTGTCATCTTGGCAGCTGCATGTCGTGCCCAGTCTCCAGGCTAGTGAAGAAAACAGCTTCTCTGCTTAATATGCACATCTGACTTTTGGGTAAAAAGTGTGTATTTGTGTGCAAGAAAATAGGGTATTACAGACAACAGTTATATTTATATTTGCGACATACTGCCACAAAGCTTTGAACCCCTTTTCTAAATTTCATGCTTTTATGCTGCCTTTTCACTTAAAGTTTCAGATTTAGGCAGATGATTTCTCTTAAATTTTATGTAAGCTGTGTGCGAGAGCACAGCCTATTCCAGGGTTTACATCTTTTGTTTGATGTCCTGCACTTTGCCAGAGTGACGGAAGATGATGTGTTGTAGGAAAGCTTGCTAGGGGCACTTTGAGCTAGAGCAGCCTTAACATTCTGTTTCATGTGCTGTGGTCTACACATAAGTGATAAGCCTTCAGGATACGTTTTTAAGTTCACTTTGTGTGTACTGTTAAGAACTATTACTGACAACCAAGCTGAATGCTAAACACAGGGTGTACTGTATTTTCCTTGGTGAATTGCTCGGCGTTAAGCAGAGATCTAGGTCCAGAACGTTATGTGGGACTATTATCAGGCCCTTATTTCAATCAGAAAATCTTGGCATCCAAGTGGATGCATGCATCCAAGGAAATGCATGATTTGAGATTCAGTTTTTCAGCATTAAGAGATCATTCAAATGCTGTTCCGGTCTGTCCTTTTTCCGCTGAACTCTTTCGGTGGTTTTGTTTCATTAACATATCTTTTACCATAAAGAGTGTGCAGTTTCTTGTTGACACTTTTATCATTTTAGACCAAGGATATCAAAATTTTCTTGCCCCATGGGCCAGATGAATGGTGGGTGGCTAGATCAAGCCCACACCCCACTGCTTTCTCTTCCATGCTAGGTCCAGCACATGTAGCTCTTGCTCTGGACCAGACAGCCTGGGACTGCGTTGTACATGGCTCTCGTGCATGGCTGGTCCAGGACACAGCCTGTGTACGGTGTCCATTCCAGCCGGTCTGGGACACGCACTGCACGTAGTTCCACCCTGGAGCAGCCAGGAGGAGTGCTGTGTGCAGCTTGAGTCCTGTAGCGGGTGCCACAGACAGCATGTGTCTTGGGCAGGTGCCATGTGTAGTGCATGTCCCGGACCGGCTGGGGTGGGTGCCGTGTGCAGCATATATCCTAGGTCCAGTGCGCGGGGCTGGTGCAGCACACTGTACATGAGTCAACTCTTGACCCAGGGGCAGCACTGGGGCTGGATGAGGGGCTCTGTGGGATGGATCTTTAACATCCTTCTTTGAGATATAGTGTGAGAAGTTTTTCTATTACTTTGAGCTTGTGCAGTTTTTACCATAAAAGTCCGGAGGGGAGCCACGTGCATGATCAGAGAACAGGAGAACAGGCCTATGAAGAGAGGCTGAGAGCCATGGGACTCTTCAGCCTGGAGAAGCAAAGGCACAGGGGTGACTTGGCAGCAGCTTATAATACATAAAGGGTGTGTATCAGGATCTGGGGGAACAACTGTTCACTAGAGCATCCCAAGGGGTGACAAGGTCCAGTGGCCACAAATTCCTCCAAGACCGTTTTAGGCTGGACATGAGGAGACTTCCTTCCTGTCTGAGCCCCCAAGGCCTGGAATAGACTCCCCCCAGAGGTGTTGCAAGCACCTACTCTGGACTCTTAAGAAACATTTGGATGCCTATATCTTGCTGGGATCCTTTGACCCTAGCTGATGTCCTAACCCTGGGGCAGTGGGCTGGACCCAATGACCTTGCAAGGTCCCTTCCAGCCCTAATGTCTATGAAATCTATGAATTTTGCAATCTGTTCCTCAGACAGATCCAGCAATGTTCTTACGTTTTCAATATGACAGTAGTTTTGGTTTGGATTTGTGGATGAGGGAAGGGTGTGTGGCTTTTTGATTGATTTTTAAATACTATCTGCAAAAGAATCAAGGTAGCTTAAACCCCAATCTTTATGATACATCCAGTTTATTTAAAGTAATTGGTTTTTCTTCTCTTAATTGCAGGAAATGAATGGGGTACTGAAGAGCATGCTTTCAGAATGGTTCTCTACAGGTTTCCTAAACTTGGAGCGAGTCACTTGGCAGTCACCTTGTGAAGTGCTTCAAAAGATTAGTGAGTAAGTACTGACAATTATTGATGCTCACTGATATAGCTGAACACTAAGTTGGCCAGTCTGGAGAGACAGCTGTGCAGATCCTCTGTGCCAGGGTTTGGCAACCTGTGGCCTGTGGTTGGATCTGGCCTAAAAAGGTCCAGCCTGCTCCAAGGTGGCATCGGGGACTGAAGGCATGCAGCTGTGCCATGCTGCCCTTCCTCTTCACAGTTCCCCCCTCCTTGCTGCTTTTACACTGGGGCTTACCCCCAGTGCAGAATTTGCTTCTCTCCATTGCCACTGGGTCCAGGGACTGGCAGTGAGGGTAAACTTAAGCAGTTTGGGCTGTGTAGAGGGCAGAGATTTGTGGCCTGTGACACAGCCTGAGTTGGAAGTGGTGGTCAGTGGTTGCTGACCCCTGCCCTACACTTCTGAAATGTCTATTTGTGATATACTGCAAAGTATGGTGAAGAAATCACAACTTTAAGGATGTCTGTTGACTTCTTTCTTTGTAGCAGAATTGTGTGAGTACTAAAGAGTGTCCTAACCTTTAAGTCTATCCATACTAGGACCATATTCAATATACTTTAAAGAATGTAGATGAGTACACTTGAACCAAAGGGAAATGTTTCTTCCTGTAAAAAGGAATACAGTCAGCTTTGGTAGTGGTTTAACTCCACCAAATGAGTAGTTAATGTAGTTTACCAATACAGTGTATGTATTGTATATTTTTAAAATTTAGCTATTGTGCTCAGTGGTCAGATAAAATACACAGAGCTTAGTATAGAATAAAAATTGTAATCGTGTTGAAGCTTGTATAAATGGCCCGATAGTCAAAACTGTTTTCTGTTTCTCCTGTCCTATACACAACTCACAACAATTCAGTGGGAAAAAGTATGAATTGGCGTTCTGTTGAAGTTTTTCAATATGTGACCTTCATGGAAAGCTCTGAAGACAGTTGAAGCTCTAAAGAAAAGAGTTGGGGTAGCAGGCAACTTCTGCCATTCCTTTTGGCACAAAGAAGGAAAAACAGTGATAGAGGTCATGCTTGCAAAATAAATAACTAATAAAAATCATAGTCTCTCAACTAAAGACTGCAGCATAAGAATTCTGAGACTGAAGTTTTCCATAGTGTATATCAAGGGGAAAAAGAAACGAGAGATTATAAAAAGGAATGATTAAAACTTGACTGAAGAAGTTTATGCTATGTACAGTTTAAGAATTTGAGTTCATCATGTAACTAATGAAAACTGAAGGAGTTGTATGGAGTACTAAAACTGAGATGAGAGTTCACATTCTTGTTTCTCCATGAAACTTTTGTAATAAATTACAAAGCTCCTTTCTCTAATGTCTAGGTTCTGTTTAAAGGCAAGTGACATTATTGTCCTTAAAATTAATGTATTAAAAATGGGATGAGTTTGGAAGGTAGGGAGGTTTGTAAATACTATTAAGGACGAGCTCCAAGAGTTTTGGTCAGCATTCCTGTCCAGCAAGCACTTCACCCTCATACAATTATTTTTGAAGCTTTCAGAGCACTTACAAAGATGCTTAAATATTATCTCTATTTTACAGATGGGGAAACTTATGCCTGAGGGATATGAGATATCTATGCTCACATAGTGAATAAATGGCATAATGATCTAAATCAGATATCTTGTATAAGTCAGAAAGCACAAACTATTATTTCAAATTTGTAGTGAATTTATGTAACAAGGTTAGAGACAGTATATGTGAGAGAAGGATATTGCACAATATAGTAGGTAATAGTTTAAGTCTGGAATTTCATGTTCTCTTTTGATCTGCCCTGTTGAACTCAGTTTTGCCAATGGCAGCAGGAGAAACATGGGCTAAGAGTGCATGTCAGGAGAATTCTGTTTTTAGATGAAAATCTGACTGTCTTCTTGTACATCCTATTCAGAGCTGAAGCTGTTCACCCTGTTAGAAATTGGGTTGACATAAAGCGTCGAGTTGGGCCATACAGAAGGTGCTACTTTTTTTCACACTGTGCAATTCCTGGGGACCCATTGATAGTCTTGCATGTAGCACTGACTGATGAAATATCCAGCAGCATCCAGGTACAGTCAACAGCATATTCAGTACACATTTCAGTGATCACATTTCAAAATATGCCTGTTAGAGAAGCTGATTTAAGAATGGTTGAGAAATCTTTGTTTAAAATCCCGGTTTGATTCCCAGTACTACTGTTTCCCAATTGTTTAAAGAAACTCTGTTGACCTTTGTCTTAAATATACATACATATTTGATGTATGCTTCAGTAGATTCTGAGTAAAAAATGGGAAAAGAGGATTGTCATTAATTAATTAACAAGCAACTAAATGAAGTATATTTTTTGGTTTCATTAGTAACTTTTTAAAAAAATCTTTATTTTCCCAGGCAATTGTGAAAGAAGTTTCACATACGGAAATAGAAGATATGAACAAAATCACTACAGCAATTTTCTATTCAATCAGTTTGACTCAGCAGGGGCTGCAGGGTGTAGAGCTGGGAAATTACCTCATCAAACGAGTTGTTAAGGAACTTCAGGTAGGTGTGGCAAATGACACTTGGCTAGTTCTCCTCCGTTCCAGTTTCCAGTGTCTCACTGTTCAAAAATGTGGAACTGGTCTGGAGGTCTTTAAAGATTCAGAGTGCATTTTTTCTCTGCATATATACTAAATGAGTACTAGAGTTAACTGTTGACCTCTTGATCATCTGATTTTTTTTTTTTTAAAGTGACCTGTGGTGCTGCAACTCATAACAGTTGCTTTTTAGTAAAATATAACTCTTAGCAGTCCCAATTATATAGGATTTCTCTTTTCAGAACTCAGTTTTTTCAGCTCATTAAAGTATGTGTTGCCGTTGATATATATGTATATTCCAACATACCCTTTTGTGTTTGAAATTTTACACAAATTAGCTTTTCAAGGGTCAGATTCTAATGAGATTGTTAATAATGAGATTAAGGCTAGAGAAGAAGATAAAGCTCATAAGATATCACACTCTACTTGTGTTCATAGTGGATAACAGCATAACTGCCAGTAAATGTTATTACTTGGCATAACTTGTTATAAATGTTTTTATTAATGACTTTAAGATTTTCAACTTCAACTGTTTAAAATTTGTGAAGCTTTCATAATTTATAACTAGTGTATAGCAGTTTGTCTGTATAGTACAAACTGAGGATGGAAGTATTAATAAATCTAGATTCATGGTAAGGTACTAGCTTTTAAAATAATAGCAGTGGCAAAGTTATCTATGTCAATATATTTACCAGCTACAGGCATTTCACTCTATTGAGCGGTACTTGTCTATTCTAATTAGAGTTGATCAAAATTTAATACAAATCCTTCTTCTCTTTTTATAGAAATGTTTTCCCCTTAACACTGAAATTTCCCAACCTACTTTTAATTACAATTGAATAGCACTCTAGCATGATCCCAAATAATCCAAATGGTGTATCATTGCAGAAATCATTAGAAACAGAATGGCAGTGGTAATTGGTGTGGGCTATCATTTATGAATGTATGTGAGCACATGTCTGAAATTTTGTATTGCAATGAGAGCATCTGTCTCTGACCATTCAGGACTTTTGGGGGAAAAGGAATATGTTTTGTGTTAACAGGTTTTGGAAATGTTAGTCCATATGTTTATATGCACCACTATGTTGACTCTTAAGTTAATAATTTACATATATGTAAATGATAAGTGCTCTGACTGTTTTAATCAGAAAGGCATGCATCGCCCTCAAGCTATTGAACTTTACATGGGTCACTTTGTACCTTAACAAGCTTAAAAAGAAGAGTAATAACTAACAGTTGCTTTGAACTATAAGTAATATAGCTAAAATGAGTGAAAAGACTGAAAGGGTAAGAAATATTTAGTTTTCAACAATGCCATGTGTTAATTAAAAAGTACTTTTCACTTGATAGGGCACCTATTTAAGGAATGCTGGCTTGCAGCAAGACGCACATTATCGTCAGAAATTGCCCAGATTCTGTTGGGAGAGTCTGGTTTCCTGTTACAGAGTTTGCCATTTTTGGGTTTTGGATGGGTATGTACGTGAGGTAAACCTTTAAAAAGACAACTGAATGTAATAAGTGTTAAATTAAGTTCCACTACTTTGCTTCGCTTGCAGTGTGCTAAAAACAAACTCTCTTAATCAGCTGTATCTTCTCTGACAGCCCTAAAAGTATAAGGGCCACCATTGCTACCTTGTTTAAGAAGAACAGCTTAAATGTGCAAGACAATGTGTTGATCTGCCTAAATTTCTAGGCAGGAGGGGGCAGCAAGTGATACTCATTCAGACAAATGGTTTAGTCATAGATATTGTGAAGGAGATTGAATTCCAGAAATGTTAAATCAACCATATGCTTGCGTTTGGCTAGATCTGCTCTACAATTGTATAGGTATCTTTGTAAACTTGTTTCTCCTATTATTATTACAAAATGGGTGAAAGCTCCATTTCACTGTCAGTAAAGGGAATACTTTACTGTATAAAATATTCAGCGATTCTTAAAAAGCCCAGTCTTGCATCTTTGGTGATGGCAGAAATCAAATTATCCAAAACTTTGGCATTTTGTCACAAGTAGTACCCTTTTCCATAGCAGTGGGAATGAACAAGTGTTTCATTGAAAAGACAAACTAGTGTATATGAGACAGATGGATTGACTGTACTTACTAATTGTTAATAACTCTTGAAGCCATATTAAGGTTGCTGCTTATAGCCAGCGATGACTACTGGACTTCAGATTAATTATTCCACAATCTGAGATTTTAGCAGTTGTTAGAAACTGTGTACGATTAGTCAGATTTTACTATGACATAATTTAAAGTTGTTTTTTTCCCCTTGACTACAGTATTTAGCCAAAACGTTTCTTCCCGCAACCTCCCACCATGCTTTCTTATTCTGCTTCTCTACTTTTAGATCAAGTTGTGCAATCCACCTAGTTTCCTGACAGAAAGAAAATATTAAATAAATTCATGCAGTTATCTTGAAGACTGATTTCTTTACAATTGAGTTGCTCTTATAAAATAACCTCATTGACAATGTATTGTTCGCCCCAAATTGCGTTGAAAAGTAGTGGAATTAAGGACCTAAGCATAACATCCAGAATATGACTTATGCAGCAGATCTGTGCATCTGTGTTTACTTGGAATTTCAGCATACACTAAGCAGGTAAGCACCACTTATGTGAAAAGTGTAAAATCCAAACTTTTGAGTCACACATACTTCCCCTACCTAAACACATATTGTCAATCAAGTCTTGTGTGTAAGAACCAGTAAAACCTGTGATGGCTTATTTTTCCTCTGCTGTGGGATCTCTGTACTGTAAAAATTGGATTTCAGTTGTACCTTAATTTATTATATAAAATTCTTTTGTCGAAGTATTCTTGTGGTTTTATGAAACACTTTATCAATTTTGGCTGAGGGCCTCTAAAGACATTTTACTCGTATATTATTGCCTCTGGCACAAAGAACTCCGTTAGTATTGGAAACTAAAAATCTTCCATGTAGTTTTTAGTTGGCGAGGGAAAAGAAAAACAACCTTCTTGCCCGTCACTAAAATGTTGCGTTCTACTATGCGGTGTTATTTGAAAATGCATGATTATTTTGATTATGTTTTTACATACATTTGGGACTAATGTACTTTAAATATTATGACAATATTAGGAGTATAATATGCATACTCTTAAAATATTTCAGTATACCTAAACTACCAGGAAAAGTATTAAATTACATTAGGGAGATGCATGGAACTCCTACATAATTCCAGTGTTATAAGAAAGAGCACAGTTTTGACAGCTGCCATGTAACAAAACAATGCATACCCACAAGAAGGTGATAATAAACTACCATAACTTTGTATGTTGTCCTTTTGGGCATCTTGCATCAAGTGCCATAAATACTTTTTAAGATGTTAAGAAATGAGAATAGCTAAATTTGTGAAACTTCAGATTCACAAACAATTATTGTTATGGCTGCCTGCCCCTCAACCCGCTGCAACACCTCCACTGGGCTCGGTACGTGAGACTACATCATTATACGCTATTTTAGCTGAATATGATAAAACATGATAGGTCCATTTGAGCTCTTCCCTTCTCATTAGGAATGTACTCACTCCAAGACTGCTTGGAGCAGAGAGCTTGTATTTTATAGACAATGAAGGCTGGAAGGGACCTCAGGAGGTCACATCTAGTCCATCCCCCTGCTGCAAGCAGGACCAGCCCCAACTATATCATCCCAGCTGAGGCTTTGTCTAGCTGGGTCTTAAAAACCTCAAAGGATGGAAACTCCACCGCCTCTCTGGGTATCCTGTTCCAGTGCCTTATTACCCTCCCTGTGAGAAAGTTCTTCCTCATAATATCTAACCTAAACTCTCCTTGCTGCAGCTTGAGCCCATTGCTCCTTGTTCTGTCATCTGCCATGACTGAGAACAGCCCATCCTCTTCGAGCCACCATTTAGGTAGTTGAAGGCTGCTATTAAATCCCCCCACTTTTCTCTTCAGATTAAATAAGCCCAGTTCCCTAAGCCTTTCCTTGTCAGTCATATGCCCCAACTCCCTCACCATTTTTGTTGCCCTCCATTGAACTCTCTCCACTTTATCAACATCCTTTCTTTAGTGGGGGGCTCAAAACTGAACACAGTACTCCAGATGTGGCATCACCAGTGCTGAACAGAGGGGATGAATCATTTCCCTTGATCTGCTGGCAGCAGTCCTGTTAACACAGCACAGTATGATGTTATCCTTCACCATTTCTGTTGCCATATCTTGCTGTATTTGTTTTAGTTGCATTGCAGAGAAATGTTCTGCTTCTCAAGATAGTTCAGTCCCACTTTTTCCAAATTAAAATAAGATTTTGGTTCATGATCTTTAATGAAAACCATTAAGAGTCTGGAACTGATGTGTACTTTAATCTAGCAAAGTAAGACAGAAGAAGAACCAACAACAGCAAGTAGAAGTCAAATTCGAATTAGGAATTAGACACAGATTTTCAACAGTGACTTGAACATTGCTGGGAGAAACGAAGGATTTTTTATCTCTTTATCTTCACTTCAAGACAGGATACCTTTTTGGAAAGTGTGCTTCAGTTAAGCTCAAGTACTTCAGCCCAGTTAAAGATTATAGGAGTGAAATGTAATGGTCTTGTCATGCAGTAGGTCAGACTAGATGATTTAGGTCGCATTTGGACTTAAACTATTCACCTGGTTTAAAACAAAAACACCACCCCTCTCTCTCTCTCTCTCTCTGGTCTGGTGTTTTCAGATTGACTGTTCCTTAGTTGGGATTTTTTGGTCATTGTAATGGTTTTATTTTCCATTTCTGAGATTTTAATGATTGCAACTCAATTAGTAAGTATTTTCCCATGAAGTTTTCATTATCACTGTTCAACTTACAGTGGTTCTTCATCTTATTGAAGTGTTGTGGGGGCAGTTATTTGGGCTGGAGGTCCACTTAATGAGTTTTGACGAATGGTTGAGGGTGGAAGTGGAAAGATGCCAGTGGATCCTATCCAGCTGTGTCCCATGCCACTGCTGTGCTGCAGCTGGGGCTGAGCTGTGCTGCACAGTGCTAAAACTCCTCCACCTCCCTGTATTCATCCCCTCCCCGCCTCCCAGCTTTCTGTTGGTGCTGTGCAGTCCTGGCACCACGACTGCTGGCAGCAGGGTCCACATGGGACGGGGCGTGATGTAGCATGCTGAGTAACTGTCCTGCCCACTGCAATGATCCACTGCTGCCATGCCACACCGGGAAAGTCGGACTCGCTGCCTAGTGGCTCTGGTAGGCAGGCAGGATGGTTTCTGTGCGTGTGCGCTGCATTGCACCCTGTCCCATGTGGGCCCAGCATTGAATGGGTGGGGAGGTCTGCACTATAGCAGAGTAGTGCAGAGGTGGGTCAGATATGCTGTACTTTGCCCACCGCTATTTTAGCGTCGGGGCACACCTCCACAGCTTTTCTAAATGGCATCCTTGGTTGAGAACCAGTGAATGTGTTCCATGTGTTTCCTAGGGAAGGGGTTTTAGAAGAGGCTTAAAGGGGCCAGGAAAAACCTTCCCACATTTGAAAGAGGAAGATGGGCCTGACTGACCAAAATGTATATTGAAATCACCTGACTTTAAACCAGTAGTATTCTCTCTCCTGCCTTGCTACACTTATACGAGTCTCCTCTCTGACTAGGCTTCTGATTTTTAATCAGTTGGAGCAGAGCTGCTTTGAAGAGTTATAAGCAGACACACTGTGCAGTCTTTTATTTTCCTGAAAACTGCCACAGTGACTCTGACCAGATTTTAAAAAAGAAAACTCTTAGTGAATCTGGGATGCTGTGTCTCTAGAAATCAAGACCTTGGATAGCTCTGCCTGTTTAAACAGTGAGCTAATTTATCCGTTTGGAAAGTTAATACAGAGTTCTTTGAATGACCTGTGATTGATTGCTGTATGCGTCTCCTTAAGGCCCCCTCTGCATGTGAAGCTAAAGGCCTGATGAGTTCTAATGTGCAGTTAGCACAATCATGCCTCCTGCCATGCCATGTGCATAGCAGGAGGTGCAGTTGTGGGAGAATGCATTTGATTCAACTGTGCCTTATTGCTGGTGCAAGGGGAGCCTAGTCCTGTGCACTGACATGCTTTCGGAGCTGTAGGGGCACCCCATGCACCCCTGGGACCAGATTGATTCCCCCTGCCCCAGGGGTATGGGTAAATTCCTGGGGCTGGCAGGCCACCTCACGGTGATTCTATGTATTTATTTTTTTTAATCCCCCTTCTCCCCCCTGCCCCGTATGGACCCCTGGTCTCCAGGTAATTGCGCAGATAGCCACTTAAGTGCACAATACCTGCAACGTGTAGAGGGGGCCTTGGTTGCACTGCATGCTTCCTCCAGTCTAAAATGTGCTGCCTCAACTTACTTCAGTGGCTCTCAACCACTGCAGCCAAGTAGAAGTGCCGTATGTGCCTGCTGTGCAGCAAGATGGGGGCGGGCTGGAGCACGCATACCCTTCTGCCTGCATTATAGCTCTCTGATTAGCCTAAAGCAGGTAGGAGAGCTGGCTTGTGCTTCAGTCCTTTCCCGTTCCAACCCTGCATGGTGTCGCTCGGAAACAGGTGTTCAGGGCAGTTTGAACTGTCCCTTGTGCCTCTGTTTCTGGGAGGAGGGTTGTGGGGGCAGACAGGGAAAGGACTTCAGTACAAGCTTGTTCTCCTGCTTGATTTAGGGTTATTGATTGTGTGTGCGTTAGTCTTTTGGCACTTTTTACCTGGCTGATGCCACCATGGCGGTGCCTGCATTATGGCACCCCTAACAGTTTCACAGAATTGGGGGGCGCTGCTGCACCCTGGATGCAAACCACTGCTCTAAATCTAATGCATACAGTCAGACTTTAAGAAGGAGTTGCAAAACATGGAGTGAAGAAATGGCCATCTTATTCATTTACTTTCAGGTTTTATATAGTCCAGCTTGTTGATTATTTTTAAATAGTCCAGAAACTGGGAATTCTCCTGAGAATTGAAGTACATTCAATAGTCAAATCACTAGCATTTATTAGTTGCAAAATGTTCATCAAGGCTATGAAATTTTCATATTTAAACCATAAAAGGATGGAATTTCTATTCTGGGAATTGTCGCATTTTTGCAGGACACTGCAGCACAGCAGGTATCAATATATTAAAAAGAAAAGCCCTACAAGGGTCTTATGAATCATCATATAGACACATAATGTTCTCTGTAATATTTCAGTGCATTGCTGTACAGTGTAAGCCACTTAAGATGCCCAGGGGTGACATGAATAGCTGATTAAATTGTGCAGGTGACCAGCCATTTGCAACCCATTGATACCAATATTAAAGGCACCACTTAGGACTAAGCGTGCTGGCTCAGCTGTTTGCACCTCATACAGATTGTTACTTAATGAGTGGCACTCAGTTTGTGCCTGGTTATTGCACCTCATTAAGACTTGTCACTTTATTCAGAGCAGGGACAAATGCATTTAATCAATAAAACTAGTTGCCTTCCAGGGTCCAATACACAGCAGAGTTTCTGTAATTGTTATAGTAGTGGACGTGGCTGGAACGAGAAGCACTGGACATCCTGGTGCTTGTAGGATTAGTTGACATGATGCATGTTAGGCAGTTTCCTGGCTTCCAGAAACTTGTTTTACATAGCTTAGGCTGTGTCACTTCCATTTCGTTCCATTGGATTTCTTACTTTTTATGCTCAATATCTTTTGGTCTCCTTGTGCCACCCCACTTGCTCTTTTTTTCTTAATTGAATGTGTCAGTGGCAGGGACTTTAATTTTTGCTTGTTCATACATCTAACATAATTAAGTCCTAATTTTTGACTGCAGCTTCTGTATCATATTACAGTGCAGAACTACAATTAGGCCATATTTAGGCCATCCCTGTACTACAGGGGATGTACTGCCATTAGGTCAACCTTGTACTGCAGCTGGGTTATAGTTTTTATAAATGGGAGCTCTTTGACTCTTTAAAATCAAGAAAATATGAGGTCTTATACAGTTATCTTTGGGGAAACCAAAAATGTTATCATTTTGTTTGCCCTCTCCTCTCCTGCCTTTGATGCGAAAAGTATATCTAAGGTCTCTTCATTCAACTGTACTAGCAAGAAAACCAAATCTATAGGTTAAAGGCTGTTATGCTGAAGGCACTCCATGAACTTGAAGATCTACAAGGTCCCTTCTGACCCTACTTCTATGAACTGTATGTTGGCTTTCCTGGGAGGAGTGGACACTAAATCCATAAGCTAGTGAACCAGTCATTACCATTTAATAGATATTAGCATTTTATGACTGTTTTTCTCAGGTGGCACACTTTGTCCTGAAAAGATTTCACTGAGATATAGCAATTGAGTTAGGCTTATTCAGCAGGGTATAAGTGGCATTTATGTTAAAATAACTTTTTTTAATTAAAGCAATCAAAATTAAAGTATTTTCATCTTAAAAACAGCTTTTGTGGTCTGTGATGTAGTCTAGAAATATGGCACCCTATCAGTCATTCTGTTCTTTCCAAGCAACTTCAAATAGGGCTGTTTCCAACCTGTTTCCAACCTGTTTCTTGTAGATTAAGATCACTGATTTTAAACTGACCTGTTGTCTCTCCTGTGTGACTAAATCCAAAGCCCACCTTGTTATGCTGGCTGCACTCAGTGAAAATAAAGGAAAGAGTACAGTACAGAGAAAGCTTTTGATTACTAGTTTTTTATCACATTTCTGGTTTTGGATCAAAGAATACCTCTGGTTTGTTCTTGTGGAAAAAGATATGCTGACAGCCATAAACATCAAGGTGCACAAAGGAATCCAAGGTGAGGCTGTTCTTTGCTGAACAAGTATAAAAATTTAAAATGATGGGTTGTAGAAAATCTTTTTAAATGTATAAACTTTATTTAACTGGACTTTGTTGGTTGTTAACTTCAGAATAGTGTGTTGTTTACTCCCATCAAAATTTCTCTGTGTATGTTAAGGGTTTGTACTGATCTTGTATAAGTAGGACAGCAAAAGTTGCCTTTGTGTAGGTACTTGACCCACATACCTACACTCCAGAGGGTAAGGATAAAGTGTAATCCAAGTCCATTTGAAAAAGTATTTATACATTCCAGCAACAATTGTTTTATTGTCTGAATGAGTAATGAGTTGGGAAAGTCTCAATGATGAAATTTTTGTAACTGGATAGTGACTAAAATGAAAAGCCAGGCTCCTATATCTGTATTTCTCTATCTTTTTTATTTAGTTGTAGCAAGTTCAGTGTATATTTTCTTCTGTCTATCTCTTTCTAATGTATGACTTCTGATTTGTGTGTGTATGCATGTGTTTCTGTTGATGGGAGGGTTAGAGGAAATTGGAGGATAGGAAGTTAGAGCCAGTGGTTTTGTCTCTTACTTGTTTTTAGTTCTCATCTTTTCTTTTCTTTTTCTTTTCTCCTTGCCCAACTCCTATCACTTGCCGCTTGTTCCTTCTTCCCAACCATCCAGTGTTTACAGTTCATACTGCACCTTTATACTTTCTACACATGTTCGCCAACACCATTCTTCTTCATTAGTATTGATTGTGATGCTTATAAGCTAGACGAACAATAAAATTATATCAATTTGAATTGAAACTGTACTCCAAGCACAGTCCTGCCTAACCACCATGGGCTAGAGTTGGCAGGTAGCCCTTTTCTCAGAATGTGCAATATTTTCTTCCTGCCAGACTGCGTCACAAGTTAATGCAATGTTGACAGTGTTTCTGAACTCTCAGGGGAGAATGGGCATGTTCTAGTGAATGGGTCACTTTTGCTAGACATAAGGTATACATAATAATAAGAAAACTGACTTTCCATGTCTAGAAAGGTATGCTCAATTTTTGTCCCAAATCCATGCTATTTCCAGTTGGTCATGGGTTCTTAGATGCAGCATTTCATATGGAATTATTTTTGGGGGGTGGGGGGTAGAGGAAGGCATTCCACATACAGTTTCCTGTCTTGAATATTGCAAGAACGTAAGTTCTCTGCTACATCAGCATTGCGTGTCTCGTAATCTGTGCCATAAACAACCCAGTTGACCCGAAACAATTCCATTAATAGTTTTCCACGACTTGACTCGCCACTCAGTAATTTTAGTCTTTGGTAAACCGGTACAGTTCATTTAGTCTCAGCTTAAAAATCTAGTGTGCTTAAAAATTGAAATAACTTTTGTGTTGCAAAACCACCTATGCAGAGCTGTGGCATCCTAAGCAAGGTGGAACATGATCAACAATACTTCTGGCAGCCTTATTGTGGCAAAAGAGTACAGCATTTTGACAGTCACACTTCAGTGTGTTTGTTTGCTCTGTCTTGGGTCAGGAAAATGTCAAGGATGTTCCAACACTTGCCTAGTTCAGTTTGGGCGTATTGGTTTGGAACAATTTTAACCGATAATAGAATGGTGTTGAGCTGGTTTGGAGTCACCGATGGCAGTCTAAGCCATGTAACATCAGCAAACATCTTACGTGTCCATCATGCAGTAGCGTAAATTGACTTTCAGGTTTTGTATAAAGAATGGATAGAGTCAGGGTTTAAGGAGGTGAAGTGGGGGAAGAGAACTTTTTTTTTAATAAACACAAAGATCTTTTCAGTTCATTCAAAGACAGAAGCTGAAGCCCAAGAGTACTGAGAATCATTTTAATTTAAAAAGGAGAGAATATTGTGAAAGAACGGAGTAACCCTTTTTTTTTCCGTATGGTTTCTTCTCCCACCTCCTTACAAGTTAACAGTTAATGTTTTATACACTTCTGTACCTCTCCGAGTATTTTGTGTTAATCTTTGTGGGCATCTGCGTGAGCTGCAGGTTATATGATTCATGTTTTCTCAAGGCATTTTTTAAGAAAATTTCTTCATTCTTCAGTAAAAGTCTTCATTTCTTTATTTGACTTTGCCTTAACTCACTGTGACACTTCTACTTGTAAATGCCAGTATAACCTCAAAACTGGACTCCCAGCTGTCATTCTTCATGAGAGAAGCTGCAAAGTAGTACCTGTCATGTCTTTTTCTGATTTAATGATATAACTACAAGCCACTGACTTAGCAATGTGTTTATAGTTAGTCTTTTTACTTTGAAGCCTTTATTTGGAAGGATTTTTTAAAAATTGTATAGGAACATGGGAATTGAATATCAGAGTAATGTGTTATATGTAGTCTAGTATCTTGTCTCCAGAAATAGTACTTTGTGCTTTAGAGGAGGCTGCAAAGAAATTCTCAGCGTGGGTAATTAGGATAGGACCTGTCCCTATGGGAATTTACTTTTTAATCTTCCAAGTTAGGCGCAGACTTTGCCTCAAAGTGTAAAGTTATCTAGTTCGGCATTTTCAGCCTGGTCTTGTGCGAGTGTGTGTCCAAGCACTTTATATATAGGAACAGCCATACACACTTCAAAAGCTTGAGTCCAGTATACCCTGAAGAAGGGTTCCTGCACCTGAAGGCTTGCTAAGAACTTTTTCCCAACTACTCAGTTGGTTTAATAAAAGATATCACATTAACTCAAAAGAACCTTGCCTGCCCGAGTCCTATATATGATCTTATAGAAACCATTAGGCAAAATAAGTACCATATGCCCTAAAGCATTGACCTGATTTAAAACAAATGAAGGATTTGTGAAGTTGAGGGCACTGGATAACAGTGAGAGACTATTAGTAATCAGCAGGTGGAATCAGTTAAATATTTACCCTTACTGGTCCCTTGTCTAGCCTTTTACTGTTGGCATTGTACCATAGACATTATGATAAAAACAGGTTACAAGGAGATGTTTAAGCAATTAAGAGCAATGGCTCAAGGGAGTAGCTTGTTTTATGTACACAGGCAATCATAGGAAAAAGTATGCCAGGCTAAAACTCCAGTCTTAACATTCATTCACCTAGCAAAAACGTGTTTTATAGTGTGTCTGTTTGCTCATATGTTTCTGTGTATTGTATATCTATATGTCCAGTATCTAGAAGTTGATAGTGTCAACAAAAATATTCCAGACCTTGTCACAGTCAAAATAAATAGGCTTTCATTGTTTCCCAAAGTTAATGATTCCCAGAACTGTCTGAAGTCTGTCATTAGTTTCCTGATACATGTGTCTGAGAACAGTGTATCTGGATGTTTCTGTCTAGTCTCAGCTAGCATGGATAACGCAGGGTGGGTCGTCTTTGACATAAGTGTTTCATCCCACGTAGGGCTTGCAATACACAATGTTTAATGTTTCCAGAAATGAGTTGGCTTCCAGTTCAATTTGGAGCCCTTTTGAATGTGCTCTGAGAGAGGCATCTGCTCACTTGCTTACCACTGTCTTTCTTGCTAGCTGATAGATGCTGGTAAGCAGATGCATTTCTCATTAGATAGGCATTTATTTAGGGATATTTTTATTTCCACTCCAAGTGGCCTGTAACTTCACAGAACGTGCATTGTAATAATTCAATCTATAGGTGACAAAGACCTGGATAACTGATGAGGCATGAGTTGGAGAAAAATGGTTAGCATCTCCCAGTCAGTGGTGCTTGGGGAAAAAACTGATAGCATGCTATTGGATGACATGTCAGCTTAACAATTGAGAGCAGATTTTAACTTTCTGGTTGGGTTGTTGATAATTACTACCTTAATTTGATCTAGGTGACCTGGGGAGATCATAATTTCTAATACAAGCTTAGCTTTCGTAGATGAAAAATGTGACCTTGGACTGTTGCTTTCCTGGCTCGGCTCTTGCAGTGTGGCACGGTTTCAGATGAGTCGCAGATAATAGGAAGGAAGCTGCAACCTTCTGCAAAAACAAACAAACAAACAAGAAAAACCCCGAGCCAGCAGCTGCTTCTTAATGGTGTGTGGATTTTTGACAAGAAAATAAACATTAACGGATCTCCACCAGCAGCCCTAGAAACTAGCACATCAATTTAGCAACAACATAAATGTGCATGCTTTACTGCATCTATTTATTTTTTTCTGCAAGAAGTGGCAGGCTAAGATAAGCTCCTAAACTTAAACATTCATCAGAAGCGTGATAGCCTGAACTGTAGCTGCAAAAATTGGGCCATTTTCCCAATACGTCTTACCTGTCCTAAAAATAATGATGTGCCCATTGCCTTCAGGTTTGCTTTATTTATTTATTTTTTTAAATGGACCTGTGACCAGTAACTTCTGATAAGTGCTTTGGTTTGGATCTGACGCGGAGATTCCTTCTAAAAGGTCAGTGGTAAACAAGAGGACAGTCAACATCACATTGAAGCCACATCAAATAAACTTTTTACTGTAAATGCGGTGTGGGCATTTGTGAGAATATACAGACTGGAAAAGGCTATCTTGTACACATGCGAAGTGCGTTGATTGTCTGCTTCTGCACGCTAGGAGGTAGGAGCAGACCTGCTGACATAAGGAAGGGAAGGGCTTGATTTTTGCCCCAGTATAAAAAGCCCCTGTCTGTTTTGCTGGTGAGCAGCATTGAGAACATAATCCCCTGCTGTCCTCATTGGCAAGGTACTGAAGGCTTTCAAACTTTGCTGCTCTACATTTTAGTAAGTAACCTTTTTCTTCTTGGTCCAGCAGGTGAGGTTGTATATGTTTGCATTCCTATTTTTTTTTTCTTTTTGACCTAGCAGGCATTTCTGCTTCACAGCTCGCACCTACACCACTCTCCTAAAAACTCATCAGGCTTTAGGCCCAAGATAGCAGATCAGCCAGCATGAAAGAAGCCCGGACACTGGGAAGCACGTTGCCTTTCCTTGGATTCCTGCCAGGATTAAGAACTGTTCTGATTTTGTGAGGGTCGGAAGTCTCTCTTTGTGGTAGGGCAAATGGCTCTTTCAGAGAGCTCTGTTGTTGCTTTTTAACGCTCTTATAACTGTTCTGTCTCTAGCAGTAGATCCCGTGTTCCTGCTCCAATACTATCAGCCAGTATGCCTAAAAATCTTAAAATCTTTTACGTTCTTTTCCTCCTCTTTCCTATTTTAGACCACAGAGGACCTTCAGTTAAGGCTGTAAGTTATTGAGAAACAAATAAGGAACATGTTCTCCCTGGAATTCAGCCATTTTGGCTGGACTAGTTTACCCTCTATTCATGCTGGTCTCAGAGGAAGCTTCTTATTACAAACTCCAGGCTGGCAGTCCCTTAAGGGTCATTTGTAGGGCCATCACATACTAGCCAGTCACTGTGTTGTCATCTGTCATTATTATGTGAACAAACAGAGGACTACCAGGTCACTGAATCTGAAGGAGAAAGTCAGGGCTGTTCCCCGTGGGCAGAAACGTACATAGCCTAAGTCCAGGATTACACACACAAGGTCAACTTGTTTGACAGCAGAATGACTTGGCAGTTAAATAGTCGACAGCTCAGTGTGGAGTTTCCATCAATCTGTCTTCAAGATACTGACACAGAAGTGAGGGTGACCAGTGATGCTGCTTTCCATCATCTGAGAAAATTCCAGCCGACCACCCACAAGTACATGGTGTTGCATTTGGCTTCTGTCCTAGAAGTCACTTGCTTCTTGTTCTCAACAGCATATCAACGTTCTGACTCCACTTTCCTGACCAGCAGAGTTGAGAACTCCTGCAGGAGACAGCTTCTCATTTTGGTGGTGGCGTCCTTACCTGGGGCTGTCATTTTTCTGGCCTCCTACCTGTACTGAACCAGGATCTCTTGACACTGATTATTCTCATCTCTATGCCACCCATCTTACTGGGTTCATTAAGGAAAAGATCTGTGGATCAGAATATCGGGAGTGTTACATGATTGAGACAGAACGGGAGGCAGATGAAAGTGGATCAAAGGAGACTTACTGGCGCATTTGGAGTTTCCATGGAAGTACTCTGAACTGGCTCGTGGGTTAAACAGCAAGACTTCCCTGAGGAAGTACTTGACAAGAGTTTGAAAGGGAAGAGAGTTAAATTTTCCACCAGGTCAGCCTCTTGATTGAAAGTTCTGGTCCTTCTTTTGCCCTGTCAAAGCCAGGGGAACTCACTGGGTGCTGATAAGACTGACTATTCCAGGTTTTGAATAAAAATATTTCCTTTGTGTCCCTGGCAACCACAGTCTTTAATGCAAGTACTGCTTTGTAACCCCAGTGCATTTTTGGTCTGTGTAAAATCAGACGTTCTTAAAATCATACAAGTTAAGAGCTTATGTAGGAGCAGAGTATTTATTTCAAAAGTAATTTACCTTGATCCTTTCCTCATGTTTCTTTGGGCTTTTCCCCCCTCCAGACAAGTTTTAAACTTTTCCTAAGGCAAATATTTAGACACTGTTTTAATAATCATGTACATGGACTGCTGTACCCTAGGACTGTGAGCTTTTTGAGGGGGCATGAATTGGAGGGGAAGGTTGAGGATTCCCCTCCTTTTCCTCCCTGACCCCCAAATAAATTTTTTGTCCATCAGAAGAGATCCATAAAAATATTACAGGAAGATGGTACTCCATCGGTCAAGAGCAGTTACTGATACCAAAGCTAAGGGTTATGACTTGTCTCAATTCATCGTAAATCAGGGCATCCTGCAGTCTTTTTGATCCTGTGGTATGGGAATTTGGGGTCTTTCCAGTATGTCACAGACTGTAGTAGGCTTTTTTGAAAGAACACAATTTTTCTTCAGCCGAAGATGCAAGATTTGTGGTTTTGGCACTTGCGTTGTTTCTCCCTCCCAGAGAGTTGCTTCATGCTCTCCAGCTTCCCACCTTCACCAGGCAGAACAAGTTGGATTGCAGTGTATCGTTGCATAGGATGGGGAGACCAGGAGTTGATAGGGTTACCCAACCTCTGCAGTTCCAAATGTCCTCCTTGCTACATCAGAAAAAAAAGCAAGTTCTGAGCTATGAGCTGCTTGAGATGTGCTGGGGGAAGGGGGTAATTCTTAAAAATAATAGACCAGCTTTCAAGCAATCATACTTTTTAGTCGTGAGATGGAGTACGGAGGTAGAAATGAATTTACATTGAATGATATTGCCAGTGTCACAGAATTTAAGGGTAGTTTTGCAGAATTTGATCACATAATGCCACAAATTATGTTGCACTCAAGTAATTCTCTTTTAATCTGTTTACCTAGTGGAAATGCTGTGCTGACCACAAATCAATGCATTTAACAAATTTCTGTCACAGACCTGTAGGGAAAGTGGAAAATTGTAGTGAAACTGTCGGCCAGTTCTGTGGGCATGTAGATGCAGGTACTTTTTACTTTTCCACTCCTTCATTTAGACAACAAGTTCCTCTTGAGGATAATTCAAAGCTTTATTCTTTGTCTCAAACTGCCCAGTTATTTCTACCATGGCCCCTTCATGCGTCTACTACTGTAAAGAGGCCACGAAGCTGACAGACATGTCCATCCAACGTTTGCCTGGTAGGATTGATTGAAAAAAGGTAGGATTGAAAAAAAGTCCTTTTTTTTTTTTTTTAATTTATCAAATTGGTTTAATTTTTCCTTTTAAACCTGCTGTAAAATAAAATCTGAATTTAATGCAAAATGATAGGACCTATGTTTGTAATCTCTTAAAAGGTTTAACATTAAAAATCCGAGTATGCAGGATCCAAAGCCTCTGTCCAAAACTATAAGCTTGAAGTTTATAAATCTTTGTAAATAACCCATTTAGGCTGTATATTTAATAAAGGGCTTCATCCTGTGGATATCCTAGGCTGTCTACTTGTACAAAGTACTGGCAAAGTCAGTGCAGGCACGCAGCCTGTGACCCAGGTAACAGCACCATGTACCTTGTCAGAGTCCTCACTGAGCCCGCCTGGCTGGTTTCGTACGTCTGTTGCATAGCTTCTCCTTCCCTGAGCTCTGATCGACACAGTTCTCAAGTTTATGTAAAAGTTCAGAGTTTCTAAAATACTCAAGCTTGTGTTGCTTAATAAAAATAAACTATACATGCTGTTTTTGTGTGTTTTGAATTCATCAGCATCTTAATGCAGCTGTTTGACACCAATCATGATCAAACGTTAATTAGGAAGTAAAGAAGTAATATATCTTTTAGTATTTTCTGACATGAAAATGTATAATTAACATGCATCTACTAAGCTATATAATTGTTTAAATAAATTATTTAGGTATAGTGCTCCTTCCTTGATGGCAAAAAAGATATACCAAATACATGATGAAGGGTCTGTTCAGTTGTAAATCTACATGCTTTAATGGTTACAGCAGCCAACGAGCATGCACATTTATTTAAAAAAAAAAAATGAAATAAAGATAGAACAGGTAATTAAAATGGATGATTGATTTGAATTGAGGCTCTCTACTTGGATTCAAATCTACCCACTCGGTCCCCCAGTGACATTACCTTTGCCTTTGTAGTTCTGAACCGCTTTTCTTGCATCCCCTTATCATAGGAGAACTGAGGGAGGAAGAACAGCTTTGTGTTTGGAGCTTGGCATAGATCCACTTTGACTCATGCAAGTGGTAGATCAGTCGGCTGCTGAACTGGAGAAGCGTAAAGGCAGTACTTCTCCCCGCCCCCAACCAGGTTTGCCAGTGGTAGCACAGCATTGGAGGATGCCTTCTATTTTCACTAACTTCATAGTTGTTTTTGGAATCTGTGATATAGTTTGGCCATTTCCAGTTACCTAGAAGATATGGTAAGGCTTTCCCAAAAGGACTTGGGCTCCTAGCTTCCAGCAGTTTTTGTTTCTTTGTTCGCTCTGATACTATATCGTAAAAGAATAGAGTTGGCAGGAACCTCGGGAGATCATTTAGTCTGATTCTCTGCTAACGGTAGGATCATCCCTGACTAAACCATCCCAGTCAAGTGTTTAAACTGCTCTTAAAAATTTAAAAGGATGGAGATTTTCTAACTCTCTGTGTAGGTTGTTTCAGTGCTTAACCAACCACTGTTGCAGTGAGAGAATTATTTCACATTTCCAACATCAATTTCCCCTGCTGTGGTTGGAGACCATTGGGCATCTTTATATGAGGTACAAGAGGAGGGGGGTGCTTTAATTGGAGTGGCTTTTGGTGGGGCAGTGCTTTAATTAGAGTGGCTTATGGGAGCCACTTTAACTAAAGTGCCCATCTTTAATTAAAGCTAGTTGAAGCTTTAGCTAAAGCACCCCATCCACCATTTTGAAGTGCAGAGACCCTGAATACACATGATGGAGGCTGCTGAAGTGTGCTAGTTAGCATGTTCCAACAGACTTGATTAATAGAGTCTACTCTCTTGTGTGTTAATTAGCACCCATCGAAGCAGGTGTCCAGCATGTGTATAGGTGCTCATTGCTCCTAGTCCTGTTCCCTGGGGCCACATAGAATAGTCTTATCCCCATTGTCTTTATAATCACCCCTCAGGTATTTTTAGGTTATCAAATCCCACCCCCAGTCATCTCTTCTCTTGGCTAAATAATGCTAGTTCTTTCAGCCTTTCTTAATAGGTTATGTTTTCCAGGCCTCTAATGTTTTTTTTTTCTTTCCTTGATCTCTGCTTCATACTTCCTAATTTGTCCCCATCTTTCTTGAAGTGTGGTGCTCAAAGCTGGACACAGCACTCCAGGTGAGGCTTCATCAGTGCTGAATAGACTGAAAGAATCACTTCCTTTGATGTTCCTGTTAATACAGACCAGTATGTTGTTGGCCATTTTTGTTTTGTTCTTTTTTTTAAGAACAAAAGAGCGGTGGGGGGGCGCAACGGATACCATCAGTTTACGGTCAGTTGCAATGATCACGTCTTTTTCTAGAATACTGCAGCCTAGCATGTTATTCCTCAGTCTGCATTTCTGCATGCAATTGCTCCATTCCAAGTGCAGGACTCTGCACTTGCCCATGGTGAACTTTATTTTAATTATATTTTTATTCTCGAGTATTTTTCCAGTTTATCATGGTCATTTTGAACCTTAGCCCTATCCTCCAGAGTGTCTGAGTTGAATAAGATGGTCAGAGGTTCACTGTTGTTGTTCTGTCATTATTGCATTGGTTTGTATAATTTCAGCTCCTTAGCCACCACTTTCTGTTTTAAACTGAATTTCTATATTCCTGATTTGATTCAAAGAGAGAGAAAAATTATAATACTACAAATGCTGGTAGATCATTTTATCATGCAACGATTAACTGTAGTAATTAGTAATATAATTATTGTGCAGCTTAGTAAATTGTACAAGGGGCTTATTTTCCCAGGTTTTTAAACTTTTCCATGGGCACACGCAGAGATAACCGTAGCAGGGTGTGAAGTCTGGGGCAAATCAGCCTGTGCGGGGCCTGGACATCGCGGCAGGGTTGGGGGGTGGCTGACACGGCTCTGAGGGGCCCCCCAAAGCATGGGGTCTGGGGCAGTCACCCCAATTCCTCCCTTCCCCCCAGGGATGTCTCTGAGCACAAGAAGAAAGTTTGGGGTATTTACAGCTGAAGTTCAGTGCATTACGGGCTTATTCCTTTTTGTATTTCAGCAATTGTAATGATCTGGGTAAACAAAGTTTTAAGTGGGATGTGGTTTTGAGGCAGTTGGTGGTAGAGCTGCAGTACTGTTAATGTAGCAGAGATGGATATTTCCTTTGATTTAGAAGAGTTTTGATATTTTGTCAAACTAAGGAGTAAAAACTTACAGTTCTCTCTAATAGGATCGTGTCTGATAGGATATTAGATAACAATTGATCAGGGTATTTTAATATTATGAATAGCTTTTGTTTTCTGCAGATAGCAAAATATACTACCCTGTTACAGGATTGCGATAGAGGAGACCCTTGCCATTCGCGGGGGATACGTTCTCGCGATTAAGGCACTGCATTCATGAATGTCGTCTGCATTCATGAACACAGTGCCCTCGGCGGCTGGAGTGGGGAGGGCACGGTGGCGGTGGTGGGAGTTCAGTGGCGGCAAGTGTATTTAAGATGCAGGTTTGGCATTCATGAATATTTGAAACCACAAATTCTGAACCCGTGAATAGTGAAGGTTTCCTGTGTTTAGCAGAGGAAATCTGTCATGGTAAGCTGAAGTGATTTGTATGCATGTTTCCAAGCTGGAGACAAGTTTCTAAATCTCTAACACACAAGAGATAAAAGTCCATTTCAGATGATGGATGTACAGGTGGCTTATGCATTTTAACAAAATAATAATTAGAACAGAGTCTACATCGGAACTCAAATAGTGGAATAATTTGGTTATTACTAATGAAAGTGCAAAGCGTTTTTGAAAGTGCCTCTTTTCTTGTTAGTTTTTTAAAAACACATAATTGTATTACAATTTCATATTGTACAATTTAATTAATTGCATATTATACAGTTTATTAAATTGATAATATGTAGAATAAAGGTTAAAATTTTTCCTCTATAGTCCAGATATTTCAAATTTGCATATACATTTAAATAATTTGATATGCTAATTTATCACCCTGTACCAAATAGCCATGTATACACTGAACTTGGAAAAAATGTTTGCACAAATGACTTCATGCGTATATTTAAGGCAGCCAGATGAATATGAGTGTTTCTGAAAACCAGGTCCCGTGCGTTTGTTCTGGCTTGCTTGTTAACCTGAACTGTAAACATGGAACTGTATTTTGATCTAGATCTTTTGGTGATCCGCATGTTTTATAAGTAACCTCTTTGCTGTCTGCCACTTCTTGATTAAAAAAAAAAAAATCTGCTCAAATCTTCATAACAGACTTCCTTGTTTTTATTGTTATTTTGTATATTCCAAGTTCCTTGGGCTCCGGTACAGAAATATTTTCTAGATGAGTGGATTCCTGCATGCCACTGAGCCTACTTTTGGGCTGTCACAAAAACCAGTGTGCAGGTGTTTACCAGTTCTCTGTTTAGTGTTTGCCTGATGCTTAATAAGATGCTGTTAATGTTTTAGAATAGGGCTGTTCATCTTGAAGCCTGTGGTTGGCATGCAGACTGCAAGGGGCTATGTTTTGGCCCCTGAGTTCCTGCCCAACCAAGCGCATTGTGCATTGGGGTGGGGGGGAGGGCAGAAGGAGGTGGGTATTACTATAGTGGAGTGATGGGGGAAGTGGGTGCACACTTTAGTTCTGCAATGGGAGATGGGGAGGGAGAAGAGGCATCCATGCAGTGTGCAGGAGGGCTCATGGCTTGCCTTGGTGTAGCCCACGGGCTGTGCAGCTCCTGCTGGCATGGTCCAGGGGGCATTCACCCCCAACTGCTTAGCAGTTGGACAACCCTATTTTAGAAGGTAGAGGATACATTTACAATGCAGTGCCCTAGCAGCATGACTGCCATTAGCATTTGTCAGTTTAAGTTAGCCTCTCAATGATGATGATTTTTTAATGATAATTTAGAAAATATTCAAAGCAGAAAAATGTATTCTGTAGTCATTTAAAGGCAATTTTCTGTTGACATTAAGATGCTACTGTAAAGTCAATAAATAGCTGAGACCTCCTCCATCCTCCTTCCCCAATATGAAAAGTAATTTAAATAAGCACTCTGCATTGTTGCACTTCAGCAGCTTTCTCTCTCTTTCCACACCCATCCAGCAGATTTAATATCCACATTAATTCCAGGTAACAATGAATTTGATGGCTTCATCTAATGCTGGTGTCAATGAACATATGTTTTTGTCATAATTGCCAGAGGAGAGAGTTTCTGTTCAGACACCTGTAGGTTATTCTTCTTCCAGTGCTTCTGCATCAGGTCTGTCATTCAGTGTGATCAGCAATGTTATTGTAAACGTACAGTTTTTATACTTAGAGCTTTATCAGCATTTATGGCACATTATGAAAAGTAGCCACCTCACAGCAGATGATCTCTTCTCAAATGTTAGTAAATGCTGTCTGCAGGAAAATCTTAGTCGTGCCAGTTTGCCTGAAATGGCCACTGACATCAGGACAAAAAAATCTAGATAAGATACACTGCTTGGTTATATGCATTAATAGAAAAAGGCCTTCTGAGTTTGCCGTGTAAATGCAGCCAAAACCTTCCTCTCATTCCTTTATCCCTGCAAGTTTCTTGATACCAGAAAAGACACTTACATGTGAAAACTTAAATAAAAAGCAAGAAAGTCTTGAGAATTAGAAAGCTGAATCCTTTCACTTCACTCCAGCTGCTGAGTTTGTTATGTGACCTATCTTTATACAGGCTGATTTCTGTGACCGAATAACCAGGAGCTACTGTGAGATTATGAGAAACACCTGTAGACAAAGCAGACTTATTGTGCAGATCACAATTACATCATTTTAAAAGCAAAAATATTCCCCGAATTACAAATGTTTATTTTAAAATAATCAGTGTTGAGGAAGGTGATTTCACATGATATATGCATGGATTGTTAGCTAGTGCTTTAATGCAGCGAATCATCCTTTTGGCCATGGCAGATGATCTTTTTCTCAATATCCATTATCTTTGCTGACAAGCTATCCTGAACAGTTCCTTTGGAAGGTTTAGTGGTTGTTTCTTGAGCCAGCATTCTCATTCATTTAAAGTCACGCTTGATTCTTTTTGTGACTACTTTTCTTTTTGTCTACAGGGGGAATTTACTCAGATAAAAGTGTTTTCTAGTCTGTCACCTATCCCTGGATTCACCAAGTGGCTTATTGGACTTCTTTCTTCACAAACAAAGGAACTGGGAAGAAGTGAACTGTTTACGGATTCAGAGTGTCAAGAAATCTCTGAGATCACAGGAGGTCCTGCAGTTGAAACTCTAAAGAGGCTCTTAACTAACAATGAATGGGTGAGATCTGAAAGACTGGTCCACATATTGCAGTTGCCTTTTATGAGGCTCTGTGCTTGGTACCTGTATGGAGAGAAGCATCGTGGTTATGCTCTTAATCCGGTAGCAAACTTTCATCTACAGAATGGAGCGGTGATGTGGCGGATAAACTGGATGGCAGACACAAGCCCCCGGGGTGTTACTGCCTCCTGTGGCATGATGGTGAATTACCGATACTTCTTAGAGGATACAGTCAGTAACAGTGCAGAATATCTCTGGACAAAACGCATAAAAGCCTCAGAGCAGGTACTTTCCTTGGTGTCACACTTTCATCAACAAAGCAAACTTTAAAAGGTTTTAAGAGCAAGCGCTTCTGTTTTGAATAAAGACAATGTCTTGTGGCATCTGGAGAAATGAGAATATTTCTAATGAAACGAGCTGCATTCTCTAGTCATCGTAGGGTGCAAATGACATCGATTGTCAATTGTTGTAAGTTCCTTTGCTTGTGCTGCCAGATGTGCTGTGGTTGAATCACTGCCATATTTTTATGTTCAAATGAACCAGAAGAGTGTAAAATGAGTGAGTAAACTCCTCTCAGTAAGGTTACAAGTCAGCAATGAATGACTTGTAGGGACTGTTCTCTGCCTCTGTCATAGCCACTGCAATCAATATAGCTGTTTTTAAACTGCATCTTCAAAAGCATTGATGAACTCTGCTGCTCTCTGATATTACAGCTGTAGGGAAATCAATACCAAAGTAACTAGATAAAAGTACTAGGTGGAGACCATTTTTTGTTCAAACAAGTTATTAAAACAGCAGCATGTAACATTTCCTCAGTTAGATTGTCCCCCTTGCCCCAACTCTTTTCTGTAGAAGCCTGTTGATCCAAGCTATCCCTTTTCTTTTGCAAACCTGCATAAAATACATTGAGACTTTGCTGTGATCATTTTTTCCTTTGTGGTTCACTGTCCAGCACACCCAAGGCAGTAGGGGTATGTAACCGTATGCTTGTAGTTTCTTCTCTTTCAGGTTTACATCTTAATATGGAAAAGTAAAAGGTTCCAAGTAAAAAAAAAAGGTGGTTGCTTATGGTTTAATTTTGAATGTTTCTGATATATTTATAATAAACATCATATGATATTGTGATTGTGTGTGGTGTTTTTAAGTTAAAGTTTATTGTAACAACCCAGATTTTGTTGTAAAGAAAATAATTACCTCTCATCCTATAAATGTTTTGTATTTCTTTCAAAACGTACCATACAAATAACCATTCTGTGATGTTACTGTCTCCAGTGAAGTAAGACCGATGTCTTAAATGGATCCTGATACTGACAGGTTTAGAGCACGAAACACCTGCTTGCTTTCATAAGTTCCAGATCCCACCACTGGGAGAAGACTTACAGAAATCTTTGTAGAGTTTCTTCTTTCCTATCCATGTGTTTGTGAAGGGAGCCCTAAGTGTCCAATTCCCCTTTCTACTGGAGCAAGGAGGTACAAATGAACTTTTGTTTGTCCATGATAAGAAATTGTTCCAACCCTCTGAGTTGGTAACCTATTTTAAATATCTGCTAAATGGAGAAAATGTTGCCTTGGCTTTTGCTAATGGCATTTCTCAACACGATAAAGCAGAGAGATTGGATTCACTATACATTATTCCCCTCAGAACAGAGCCACTTTTAGAGAGCAGCTGGTCCTCACATTAGCAATGGCAACTAGCCTATGCCATGCTGCTTTCATTATGTTTTTAAGGATCGTTCCAAAAAAACAGCAGTCGGCAGGTATCTTGTATGTTGTTAGTTTTTGATCAGCTATCATTTTAAGACGTTCCTTGCAGGGGGAGAAGCACAGGAAAATTGTTCTGCCAAAATCATTAAGGAAAAATTAAGTGTCCCTTTGCTCAGCTTGAATTGTAATTTTTGTGTGTATGCCAGAGGGTATGTGCCAAAAAGATAGCTTTTTCTCTGCCATTTAGTAACTTGAACTGATGAACATGAGCCAGGAAACACTGTAAAGTTCACGAAGAAATGTTGTAAGTTCTTTCATTGTCTTCTGCTTATTCCCGGTTGTGGAATTTCAGTCCTTTGTGAACAAGTACTCATACCTTTTGAATCATTTATTGAACAGTAATGTCAGTTCCTGTTATTGGCCAGTGGTGGGGCAAGCACTTGCCCATTGACCAAGCTGGTTGACAACGTAGCGTAAATGTCATTGCTAACAGGGCAAGAAAATAGTTATTAAACTGCAAAACTATCTTTTTCTACTGGGGTTAGGAGTACAGCAAAATGTTAAAACACCTGGGAGAGACCCAGCAGATGTTGCTGAGTCCTGGCTTAGCACTGAATTTGGAATTGAACAGTAGTTGGTGTTCAGTGAGTTGGATGAGGGGTCAATGAGGCATGCAGAGGATATGTACTTTCCAACAGACATTGGTGACTAAAGGCTCTGAATGTAGACTTCATCTGCACCTCAAGGGTCCTATATGAACAAAGCATATCAAACCTGTTACAAGGTAAGTAACCTGCCTCTTTCTTGCCCTTCCTCTGTCTATTTTCTCCTCCCCTCACCTCAGATTATTAGTGTTTACTGAGAATAATTGTAGCAGCTGGATGTTTAGCATTTCTGAAGATCTAGCTGCTTATTTATACAGCTAAATCAAAAAAATTGAATGCTGTTCCCTTTGGAAAAAGTCACCCCTGTCCAAATCTGCAGGAGTTGAGGGTCTTTAGTACCTTACAGAACTGGGCTTTAGGACTTGATCCTTCTGTTTTGGGAACTCCAATGATGTACCATTTAAACTTGGTTTCAATATGATATGTTCATACTATTATGACTTACGTTGACAGTACATGTCTTTCTCGATTTTACTTTTTTATTTTTACCATGCAGGATCAACACTGTCCATTCTGGTCAGCTCAACATGTAAAATGGCTGCAGATGTCTCCTGGAACCTGACCATCTGAGATGGAGGACATACATAATTTAATATGCGTATATGTGTATACAGTGTAGAGTGTGTGTGATTTATGTATTTTTAAACATTATAAAAGTGTGTGCAAGTCAGTTTTGCCTAATGAGATGTTACCCAGGTTTCAGGACTCTAGACCTCTGTTAAAAACCTGCTAAATTAATTCAGTTTTTTCTTACATTGGAATGCCATCTGTTAGCATTGCCAAAATGAAGGGTACATTTTAATTTCTGTTTCCCAAACCCACTTTTTACAAAGGTTTCAACATAACCTTTTATTACTATAATCTTTCTATACCTTCATGTTCCTGTTCTCAGTCTGAAACAGATGATTTATATTTGGGGTGGATGGGGGTGGGGGAGAAGGGATTAATTAGTCCCATTTTATTTTTAACCAAGAAGCATTAAAGGGCTTAAATATGCTGCTTTTCTTCAGGAAAAATAAGTCTAAAGTTTTGCAAGAACTTTAGCTTGGTGAGGAACTTGCTTTCAGTTAGTGTTTATAAAGAATTGCATCATGGCACAAGCTGTTTGCTTACTAGGAGGAGAAAGAGATCTCCCTCTGTAAATAGGTGCACAGTGGAAGTGTTTGGGAAACATTGATCTTGCTTCTATGCCCGGCTATACAGTAATATGAACAAAAGAACATTTTAAATAAAGAGTTGACTTTCAGTGGGAACTTGAACTTGCCCAGCACTTTGCCAGTGCTTGTACCAGCAGTTGCAGTGGATAGATGTTAATGCCTGAATGATGGACTTAATCACCTGCTCATGTGATTGTTAGTGGTGGGAAAGAGTGAGAGAAAGGGTCTACCACTTCATGTTTGCCAGTCAAAATAAAAAATGAGGCATTAAAGTTATAGCAAATGTGTGATGGGTGTGTGAGAGAGTGACATCATTAAATGGTATTTTTTCTTGGCAGTCTTAGGGGTGAATGTATATATGTAACATCTGTGTTTGGTGCCAGACTTTTAATGGCTATGGTCAAAAATGTATGCAAAATCATTAGGGATGAGGAGGGGGAGGTTTTCCAATAGTTTATTGTAGAGCCATGCTGCTGCTTTTTCCATGGTCAGAAAGAGAGAGAGAGCGTATGTGTTAGGAGGTACAGTTTCTTGTACAAAGTAGGTTGGGTTTTGAGGTGAAAATCAATTTTTATATATGAATTAATACAGCTGTTTGGAAGGAAAAAGCTGTTATGTTTGTTAAAATACTTCAGGCTTGTAGAAAATTATTTTGCTTTCAGTAAGATCCTTCCACTAAAGGAAGGAATAGTTCTAAGGGCTGTGACAGGTCTCTTTGTATGGATTCTCTCACCTGGCCAGATTTTAAGCATATCCAACGTGTATTCATAATAATGGTAATACAGCTTTAAGGATTCTGCAGCTTCTGCAGTTGGACATGTGGCATCTGTGGCAGGACAGTACGGGGCACTAATATGCTGAGCCACCCACCTCACTGTGCCATGCCCAAATCCACACTCTGGGAGTCTCCCTTGGGAAGCCTACATTCAGCCGTCCCCCTTCCTTGAAACCTCCTGCAAGCCTGAGGTAACGCTGCTACCACCTGGGCACTGATCTCTGTTAGGGCTCTGTGCAGCGCAGGGTACACACACCCTGGAAGCCTTGGGGGTGCTTAGCCCACAGCAGTATTTTGGGGTGCTTCTTTCACCCTGAAGCATCAAAAGGTAGCCTCCTATAGCAGCAGAAAGTAAATAGCCAAGCCCACCTTAGGCAGCTGAGCAAAGGGAGTGAAAAACGCCAGTTTCTCCCCAACACAGATAACCAGGTAGTCATGCTGAGCCAGATAGCTCTTTATTGATCAGGGGGATCAATAAAGAATGTGGGGAAGGGGGTATAATAATAGCAGTTGAGAGAGAGCACGTTGAGCAATCCAAATATGTTGAGTCAAAAACACCTGGGCTCAGTGGCCTTTTTAATACATGGCTAAATTACTCAGTTCTATCTTCTACCTAATTTTCAGGCATACTCACTGGTTTATCCAGAGAGACTCGCTCTGGAGGTTCAGGGTTTGTGTCCGTTCCAAAAAGCCTGCCAGAGGAAGAGGGAGTGACCTCCCAGACCCGGTGGCCTTCAGCGTTCCCTATAAGCTGCATGGAGTGTGCCACTGCCAGGTGCACCTGTGTGGCTGCACATGCTACGCATCTCGGAGGGAATGCTGGTGGCCTGACCCTTAAATAACTTCTGACCTCATCACTTGGACCCAACCAGAAACAGGCATTATTTGAACTCTGCTAATGCAGACCAAACACTTCAGAAGGGGTTAGTAACCCCTGGTGAAGGGGCTAGCATCACCAGACTGGTTCGGCAGGTTTCCTTGGAGGGAAGCGTAAGTCAAAGGGTCTGGACACCAAAAGGGGGGATGGAAGGGAGGTCCTCTCCAGCCCCAGAGGAAGCAAGCAAGCTCTCCTCCCCTCAGGATCTTTGTACAGGCTGAACTAATAGCACCACAGTTTGAAAGACGGGTGAGTGGGCTGTCCCAAGGCAGTGCATGGAGAGAGGGATTTCTTCACAGCATCAAGCTTGCTTTGGTTATAGACCCAAGTGAACATGAAGTGAGATTAGAAGTAAGCCAATATTCTAGAGTGAACTAATAGGCCTTTTCCCAACTCTAGTTCTTATTGCTAGAGCTCTTCTTCCTAGCATCCCAGCTGGGCTTGTCATGTTCTTCTGTGCTCTGGAACTAACTCCCTGCACTTGGATCAGTTTTCCTGCTTTCCAGGAGGGCAGGAGCTGTTTTCCCTCCTGCCAGCCTCAGGATAGGAGATGTTGAGGTTGGCATCCTGGCATGTCAGAAGGGGGACAGGACATCACAGGAAGAACTGAAAGTGTTGCTACCAAACTTGGCTGCATAAGTACTGGCCTTTGGGGCTTAATAATATTGCATGGTAATGAGCATGATCATCTCTTCTTCAACATATGCTTATTTTGCTTCCCCTTGGTACTAGATGTATCAGTTTTCTAAAGCATTGACAGGGGACTGAAGCTGCATACACACATTCAACTGATCTGGGAGAATTCTTTCAAGTTTGTTCTCCGGGTAGAAAAACTTAATCACAGATGCTAGAACAGACATTTGGATGATGTGCCCCTAAAAAGCAACGAGCTCGTAGTGCTGACTGCATAGCTCGGGGGAGCGGGGGGCTTACATACATCTCAGCGTACTCTGCAAACTTCCTGGAGACAGATGGCAGTGGTGCACAGGCCAGCCCTGATCGACTGACCCAGACTGCTCAGGATCACCCTGTGTTTCTGCAGTACAACGTGAGGATTGAAGGGGTTGTGTTCTGCTCCCTGCTTTGCTGAAGCTGTAGAGTCCAGCAAGCAATACAGTCTCCTCGGGGGGGGATGGAGGAAAAAGGCCAGGGGAAAAAGAGCACAGCATACTGGGATACTGGAGGACTGTGCTGTGTCTCTCTCAAAAGGGAAGGTATCCAGACATTCACTGTCCTGGGAGAAATTCTCCTGGGAGTGATTTAAACCTGATTGTTCCCAAGTTGTTTTTTTTTTTCCTGGATCAGCCATTTGTGCTCTGGGAGAAAAATCCTGAATATTTGTACACTTCTGGTTTGTGGAAGGGCATTAACCTTCCCAAGAGAAAATGAATGTCTGCATGTGGCCTTAATTTAGCAGGGGTCTGGTGAATGGGGCAATTGGGGTTGTGGGGCTGAAAGGTGGATTAGGATTCCAGTAATGAAGTAGTGAATTTTGAAGTAGAAATGTCATGTACAGTAGTTTTAGTTTAAAAGAGCTTCAATGATAGTTTAAGGGAGAAGGTGGAGTAATCTTTGCTCATTACTGCTGCTGTTAATTGCTATTAGTCTTCATTCTTCATTGGCTCTAAGTGCACAACAGTGCCTAGATTTTTCCAGCTCACCAATAAAGGTGACTTTAAAATGAATAGCACCAAAGGTAGGAAGAGAATATTTACCATATGTACTATTTACTGGGGCAACAGGCATGTCATTGGAGAGGTTTTATTCCATTCTTTTGAAATAAGCTTTCATTATTCCCACGTATGGATAATATTTTTTTTCCTCTCAATTTGTAGAAAATAGGGAAGCTTTCTCTTGTATCTACTAACTTATATAATGCCTGAATTCAAGGGGATTTTAGGGTATTCAGCACTTTCCTTGGAGTCTCTTGTCCCTTTTAATGTTAAGTCCAAAATCAGTAGTGGGCTTGACTTCTCCCCTCTAGGAAATAACCAGAGCAAATATGTACTCTTTCCTCCAGCTTGTCTGTGTGACTCTTCAGTGTTACAGTATCACTAAAACTAACTGCTTTATTCCTAATCATCAGGAAGTATTCCTCTGTGCTCACATGCAGATCACATCACAAAGCTTGGCCACACTGGAAGATGAACCCTGAGCTGTCGCTTGGTAAGACCTCCCCTATGTATCACAGCAGAAGCTGTCAGAGCTTATAGATATCAGATCCATGCTGCAGGCTGCCCTTTAGTATCCTGAAAACCAAGGTGTTTCTCTACTGTACTTCCTACAAATCAACTCCTCTGCTTCAATCCATTACATAAATAAAATGAAAGGACATTGATGTCCCTAGTGGTATCATTGCTCATGCTATGGAATCAATCCCATTGACAGTAATGGGATGAAACAGAGAAGTTTGTCACATAGGCAGCATTACAGAAAGCTGTTTGGTATTACTGAAGGGGCACGTGCTTAAAATCTGTAATTTCTCCATCTACCACCACTATCATCACTTTAGTTCTAAACTGAGGCGTTTTTATCTGCTTTTCATTTACATTTTTAAGGCTGTTGAGTCAAAATAAGCCTTGCCTACGCTACCAATAGGATTGGTCCCAGTGGAATTTGCAGTAGTTGTGTTAGTTTAGGCATGGCCTTAAAGACCGTGTCAAATTGTGTGGTACTGCTACCAGCAAAGTCAGTGGAACTACACTGAGTTGCACCACCTGACGGTCGATTTGTAAGTCCTTTTTTTTTTTTTTTTTGGTTGGGACCCCCTGTGTGTGTTTGTATCATCCTGTCCATCCTCACAACTTTTTAACATAGGAATTTGTTTCTTTTATTTACTATTGATAGCATTGATATACTCAGGGAAGCATTTTTGCACATTATCCAAGCTGTAGGTGCATAATAAGCACATTGTCAAAATCATCTGCATTGGCTTAGCTACATGAACCAAAAAGGGACCTCTGCATTACGAAGTCCAGTTCCTTGCTATCACAGGCAGTCCTGTCATATGATCAATGTCCTTCCTAAAATTAGGCTGTGTGGGAGTTGCCCCCATTCCTTTTATTGGAAGGCTTTTGTGGGCCCTCACTCCTCTTATTAAAAAAAATACCTAATTTTAAAAATCTTATTAAAAAAATCTCTAATTTCCATGTTGAAAGAAGTCTCATTTTGTGTATATATTTTTTTCTCTTTACATAAGCTGTCTGAGAATCTTGTGCGTGCAATGCATTTCTTGGGCCAGAATGCAGGTTACTCGAGGTCTGGGCAGGAACAGGGCTAATATATTTCTCTGGGAACCAAACTCATCCCTAGTATAAAGCAGTGCAATTCCTGTTGCTGTTCATAGGAATTAGGCTCTGGTACAGGAGTTCAGTTTGGCACTCCAAATACTGGGGATGTACACCTAAAATAGGACAGGACCTTGGCCACCTTTTTCTTTACAAACAGCAATTGGATTCAGTTGCTCATTCCATCTTAAATGCTGTGCTGTTAATGAGTAAAAATGTGGCTCATAAAACAAAAAAACACTCTGGTTTCCTATTTGTCCTACTATTGAAACGAAATCGGTACAAGTGATATTCCCTTATTATTTAATGCTAGATTTACATCCCTGAAAAAAAGTCAAGGCTTCCTTTTATGGAACTTGCACCTGGGTAGGAAGGTTTAAAGTTCTTGTTTCGATCTCAGATAGATGATCCTCTGTGCAGAGGTACTCCAACATACACATTTTACATGCAAAGAAATCCATGCATGCTTCTTTAAATTAGACAAAATCACTCCCCTAGCTATGGTGTAGATATTTTATTTGAGTTATTGACAGTGGCTCCGCTAGTCCATTTGGCTCCAAGGCACTTGACTGCAAAAAGTATGGAAATGCATTTTCCCATTTACTAGCCATAAAAAAAAAAAAAAAAAGAGAGACAAATACAATCAAGGCTAATTTATTGCTATTGTAGCAAAAAGAATCGGTCCAGATGAAGGGCTATGTGTCTGGAACTTTATTGAGTTAAATCCAAGATGCTTCCCCCCCCCCCCCACAAAGGCTTTTTATTATTTAGAGCAACTGAAACTACTTAAAAAACACTTTTTTGACGCTTTATAAGTAATAAATGACAAAATCAATTTACATGCTCTCCCTCTTGAAATAAATCTGTATCTGGACTGATAAAATACCTGTAGAATGCCAAGATTCAGCAATATGTCATCTGAAATAGCCAGCTAAGATATTAAACCTAACAAATCATGGATTAGCACTGAAAAGCCTCTGAGAAGCTTATCATGGGATTCTGCTCTAGGTCCCTGGTTTCAACCTAGTTCATTATTTTGACAACTAGAAGTCATTGTTTATTGCATAGCACTGATAAAATGAGCCTGTAATGTCCATCCAGTTTACAGCAGACAACTGTTCACACCTGCAAAGGCCCCTTAATACAACAGCTGTTTGTGAGCTTCCTTAGACCAGATACCAGTCTAGACGCAATCACCTGTAAAGGCAGATTAGCAAACTCCCAAATGAATCCTCCTTCAGGAATCCTCCACTGGTGCTGAACTGGCACAATGGCTTCTACAGCAGATGCCTCTGTTCTCAAGTCTGCTAATTTATACTGGGGAACAGCGTGGTGTCATGGATTCAGGGAAGTGCGTATGCTCTCCTCTGTGCTTGGCACAAGACCAGACAAGCTGGAGAACAGATTCTTAGCCCCTTAATGGAGAAGCTAAGAACTGGTTGTATAGGGCACCTACATGCGTGCCCAACACCTGTTCCAGCACATTCTAATTAGCATGCATGGGAGCAGACTTGATTAATCAAGTCTGCTGGAACATGCCAATTAGCACACTCCAGGAGCCTTGGTGTCTTGTGTTTTCAACATCCCTGTGATTCAAAATGGCCGTGGGGGCTCTAAACTTTCATTAAAGTACCCCCACTGCCATTTTGAAGTGTGAGATACTGAATGCCTTAGACACTGCGGGCACTTTCATAAGACCGGATCCTGACAGCCATCTAATTAAAGTGCCCCTCCCATCCCAGAGTACATGAAAATAGACCCATAGGGTTTAAGGCCAGGTACAGATGTGCTCATTGCACAATAAATGCTCAGGGAACACTCTGCACTCATAACCGAGCAGACGTTCACTGCATGTAGGCCACTTTAAAAATGGTGGATCCCAGTCTAAGGTAGACCTAAAGTGCTTTAGGTTAGAGAGCTCTATCTGCACCAAATCCCCTTGCAACTGAAATTGGGGCACAATCCCTGGCATCCCAGGTATCTCCTTTGGGGAGCACCAGCTAAAGCCCCACCCTCAGGCTGTCCCAAATGGAGACAGAAAATTTTTTATCTCCTCCCTGCCTGGTTGGCTGGTGTGGGGACAGGAAACAGAGCCCCCCAGCTGTGCATGCTGCCCCCCAGCTTGCTGGCTTGGGTCTGGGGGGGGCAGGCCCACCTGGCAGGGGACCCTATTCCCATACTTCCCTCTGCCCTCAGTTCTCCCTCCCCCACTGAAGGGCAAATATTTGTTCTGTTTGCTCCTGACTTATCACACTTTATTCAAAGTGCACTAGGCTACTTAGAGTATCTGCCTTAGGCTTTTTGAATGTCTATATCAGGCTTGTCCAACATACGGCCCACGGGCCACCATGCAGCCTACCAAGCCATTTTCTGAGGCCCAAGGTGCTGCGATGAGGAATGAAACTAAGCACTGTTTACTTTCGTTCCCACCCCTTGTCCCTCCACCAGTCCCTCAGTAGTTTCCTAATGGCTGCTGAAGGTCTGGGGAAGGGACAAGGTTCCCATGCACCATGTCAGCTTGAAGTTGTTGACACGGTGTGGTCCCTCCCCTCCCCTCCCCCTTCATTTCACGGTGTCCCTTCCTAGCCCTGCCCCTCCATTCCTCATTTGCATGTTGGCCCTGTGGGGCTGGCGCAGGTCACGGTGCAGCAGGTGGGCAGGTGTGGGGGGTGCCAGTGCCAGTTTGGGGGGACGCTGCGGCCGGGCCCACGGGAGATGTTGCCACTGCTGCTGTGGCTGTGGCTGTTGGGGCAGGAAGCTGGCACTGTTCCTGCCTCCCTGCATCGCCCTATGCCTGCAGACATCGCGCTGGGGGTGGTGAGTCGCGGGCCCCAGGGAGGGAGGGAGCCCTGCCAGTTGGGCTTGGGCTGCTCCGGGGGAGAGGGAGCAGGGGGCTGTCCCTGCACGTCCCACGCCCCGCTATAGGGTTCCCACATGTCCTCCTGGCTGCTGAGCCCAGGCGTGCAGGTGTGTGAGCATCCTCGAGGCCACCCAAGTGGTAGGGAGGACACCCGTGGGGTCAGGTGGCGCCACTTGACCCCTGTGCCCCCAGGCCATGGCTGGACTGGACAGGCCACGCGAGCGCCTGCTGCTGCCGGCTCACTGGGTGATAAAATGTTCATGATCTGGCCTCGCATTCAAAGAGGTTGGCCACTTTTGGTCTATACCTAGCCTTTTCTCTTAACTCCTTGTTAAGGATAGTTCCTGCAATCGATAAAACCTTGTGAGTAATCTATGCTGCTGATTTCAATATCTTACTTGTTGTGCAGACCGCAACAGATTTAGGACCGGACTGGGGAAGGGGTGATCGGGGCAGTCTTTCCCTTTCAGCTGTGGTTCTCAGAGGGGTCCGTGAGGCTGCTGTTTGGTAAATTGTATTTTCTATTAAAAGTTAGATAATAAGGGTGTCACAAACCCTGTTAAGTTTTAAGGGTTGTAGGGTGCCATGAATGCTGATGGGGGAGGCAGGCTGGCTTGGAAGCTTTTTTAGGGATTAGCTAGGATAGGGGTCTCTTGGATTTCTCCCAGGCCAAGGCCCCAGCAGCTAGGGCTGGTGGAATCAGCAGGAAAGCTGATCTCTAAAAATATGAACAGGACTCTCAGGAGGGCTTGGGTATATCCAGGTGAGAAGGTAAGAAACTACTTGTTTTTCTTTCTTGGAACTTCTGATTAGTTTTGCTTGCATACATTTCTCCTACATAATCATTCTTTTTGATTTTTGTCCCTTCCCTGGTTGTCCATGGGAAAATGAACTCTGGGTGAGTGAGATTCCAGGCTAGCCCTTGTCCCCAGAAAGGGGACCTAAATTTTCTTTTATAACCCAAGGGGGAAGCCACTCAAGAACTGGCAGAGATTCCCTTGCTGCAACTGTAAGGTCTGGTATAAGGACAGTGGAGCCAAAGCTTGTGGGGTGGGATGGGGCAGTGGATAAGGAGTTATCCCAGGACACATCTTGGTCTGTTCCTTGGGACAAGCAAGGGGTGAAACTTGGGGCTCTGGGGGTTCCCGGTGGATAGGTTTGTGACAGAGTATGAGGGGGTCTGTGAGAAATGTTTCTAGTTTACAGTAGTCTGTTGATCCAAAACTTTAGGAGGCACCACCATTACAGGATCAAATTGTAGATGTGTAGAAAAATGTCTAAAGATGGTTCCACTGAAGTATAGCAGCTTTTTAATTGTCTTGATATCACTGAAATCACTTTGGTGATGGTAACAACAGTAGGAAGTTAGCTACAGGCTTTTTAAAGGATTAGCATATACTAGCTATATATCAAACAAGACATCCTAATACAACATGGTCTGATGCACCGTGTTTGGGTATAATTGGTACCTGAGAGCTTCCTTTCAATTATGCTATGTAATTATTTTATATTTACCAGTGAGGATCAGTCTGACACTTACCAATGCTAACATCACCGTTTCCTTCCTCTGAAGAAAGTTTAGGGACTGGAGACAGGCCTGTTGAGAGTCTCTGGGTTAGGGTCAGAGGGGAGAGAGCAACAAGGGGGATGTGGTGCTGGGGGGTTGGCTACAGACCACCAGACCAGGAGTAAGCGGTGGATGAAGCTTTCTTCAAACATTTAATGGAAGCTTCTCGATCACAGGCCCTGACTCTCATGGGGAAGGGCAATACAGCAGTGCACAGGCAATCCTTTGCCTGTTTTTGGAGACTATTGGGGACACCTTTCTGGTGCAAATGCTGGAGCAGCCAACTAGGAGCCATGCTTTTTTAGACCTGCTCACAAACAGAAGAATCGGTGGGGAATGCAGAAGTGGATGGCAACTTGGGCAGCAGTGACCACAAGATGATTGAGCTCAGGATCCTGAGGAAAGGAAGGATGCAGAGCAGCAGAATAAGGACCCTGGACTTCGGAAAAGCAGACTTTGACTTGGAACCCTGGGCATGATCCCCTGGGAAACCAGTCTGAGGAGGAGAGGAGTCCAGGAGAGCTGGCTGTACTTGATAGAAGCCTTACTGAGTGTGTAGGAACAAACCATCCCGATGTGCGGGAAGACTAGGAAGTATGGCAGAAGACCAGCTTGACTTAAACTCTTCAATAAACTGAATGACAGGAAGCTTATAAAAAGTGGAAACTTGACGAAATAACTAGGGAAGAATATAAAAGTATGGTTTGGGCATACAGGGATGAAGTCAGGAAGGCCAAATTGCAATTGGCAGTTGCAGCTAGCAAGGGATGTAAAGGGTAACAAGAAGGGTTTCTACAAGTATGTCGGTAGCAAGAGGAGGATCAGGGAAAGAGTGGGTCCCTTACTGAATGGGGGAGGCAACCTAGTGACAGAGGATACAGAAAAGGCTGAAGTGCTCAATGCCTTTTTTGCCTCAGTCTTCACCAGCAAGGTCATCTCCCAGACTACTGTACTGGGCAGCTCAGTCTGGGGAGGAGGTGAGCAGCTCCCAGTGGTGAAAAAAGATGTTAGGGTAAACTTAGAAAAGCTGGACATGTACAAATCCATGGGGCCGGATGGGATGCACCTGTGGGTGGTGAGGGAGTTGGCTTATGTGATTGCAGAGCCATTGTCCACCATCTTTGAAAACTCACAGCAATCAGGAGAGGTCCCAGATGATTAGAAAAGGGCAAACATAGTACTCATATTTAAGAAAGGTTAAAAGGAGGATCCAGAGAACTACAGACTCACCTCAGTCTCTGGAAAAATCATGGAGCAGATCCTCAAGGAATTCATTTCTAAGCACTTGTTGGAGAAGAAGGTGATTAGGAACAGCCTGTATGCATTCATCGGGGCAAACCATGCCTGACCAACCTGATTGCCTTCTATGATGAGATGACTGGCTCTGTGGATGTGGAGAGACCAGTAGATGTGGTGTATCTTGATTTTAGATAGGCTTTAGATATGGTCTTCCACAACATCCTCACAGGCAAGCCAAGGAAGTATGGGCTGAATGGATAGACTGTAAGGTGGATGGAAAACTGCCTGGTGCATTGGGCTCAGAGATTAGTAATCAATGGCTTAATGTCTAGTTGGCAGCTGGTGTCAAGTGGAGTGCCCCAGGGGTCCGTTCTAGGGCTGGTTTTGTTTAATGTCTTTATCAGTAACCTGGAAGATGGCACAGAGTGCACTCTCAGCAAGTCTGCAGATGACACAAAGCTTGGGGGAGTAGTAGATATGCTGGAGGGTAGGGCTAGGATTCAGAGAGACCTTGACAAATTGGAGGATTGGGCCAAAAAGGATCTGATGGGGTTCAACAAGGGCAAGTGCAAAGTCCTGCACTTAGGACAGAGCAATCCCATGCACCGGTACAGGTTGGGGGCTGACTGGCTGGGCAGCAGCTCTGCAGAAAAGGACCTGTGGGTGATGGTGAACAATAAGCTGAACAGGAACCAGCAGTGTGCCCTCGTTTCCAAGAAGGCCAATGGCATCCTGGGCTGCATTGGTAGAAGCGTTGCTAGCAGATCAAGGGAAGTAATTTTTCCCCTCTATTCAGCATGGGTAAACCCACATCTGGAGTGCTGTGTTCAGTTTTGGACCCCCCACTACAAAAACGACATGGACAAATGGGAGAGAGTCCAGCAGAGGGCAACAAAAATGGTGAGGGGGTTGGGGAACATGACTTAAGAGGAACGACTGAGGGAACTGGGTTTATTTAGTCTAGAGAAGAGAAGACTAAGGGGCTATTTAATAGCAGCTTTCAACTACCTGAAGGGGCGTTCAAAAGAGAATGGAGCTGGACTGCTCTCAGTGGTGGCAGATGACAGAACAAGGAGCAACGGTCTCAAGTTGCAGCAAGGGAAGTTTAGGGTTAGATATTAGGAAGAATTTTCTCACTAAGAGGGTAGTAAAACACTGGAACAGGTTACCCAGGGAGGTGGTGGACTCTCCATCCTTGGAGGTTTTCAGAACCTGGGTAGACAAAGCTTTGGCTGAGATGATGTAGTTGGGGCTGGTCCTGCTTTGAGCAGGTTGTTGGACTAGATGTGACCTCCTAAGGCCCCTTCCAGCCCTCACTTCCTATGATTCTGTGACCCAACCACTGCCTTTCAGTTTTGCTTCTTAGATCTACAGTAATCATGGTCTGACTTGTGTGCATGTATTTCAAGAAATGCCTCCGGTAGCGCTGAGGAGACTTTTGCTGGTTTAAGTAGCCTACAATTTACCTTTATTACTGATTGTCTTGACCTGCTGAAGTCACCATAAACCTGGAGAAGCAAGAAACAAATGCTGGCAAATCCATAATGGAATATACAAAGATTTTTTTTTAAAGGGATCTCTTCCATTTTACTTGTTCCAAAATACCACAGTGGTTTGTGTGCTGAAAAATATCAGAGGGCAACAGATGCTTGTTTGTATTATAATAGCACACATGAACCTCTACGAGTGCAGACAAGTTGAAGGGTCAGGAAGGGTTAGCAAGTATAAGATATAGACAAGCCAGGTTGTGGTTGGCGTGGCAGATTGAAATAACACAAAGTAGAGGGGTGAAATGTTAGGTCACTCTTTTTCTAATCAATGTCCGTTGACTCTTTTTAAAGAAATAATTAAAGAAAGCCTCTGAATTATTTAACTACTTTTTTCACTACACATGTTCAGACTAACAGATAAATATGTACTGAAACTATTGCAATTATGAAGGAGAATTAGGGTAACTAATTTGCCAAAACTGATGCACCAAGTTCTACCATAATGTGATTTTTAAACCAGACAACTCATGAACACAATTATTGGGGATTAGACTAGAAATGCTTACTGAATCTTAACTAGAGTTGGAATTTGGAGGAGACAGAGAGACAGAGAGAGAGAATGAGAATTAAAATGACCTATCTTGTTTCTGCTTAATTACAGAAAAAGGAAATGATGCAGAAACTTTAAATAGTGAAAAAAATCATTAGGTTTCTACAGCCTGTGTCTAAGCATATATTTAGATGGGCTTTATGTTTCAGTATGGTATTTAAAATGTAATTAAAATATTAAATACATGTTTGCTTAATTTTTTAAAACATAAACTTTTTTTTTCTCAAGAAGGCTCTTCTGGGAAGAGATTTTTTTTAACTTCCAAAAAGCTGTTGTGTATGTTTGCAGGGAGTTTTACTTCATGGAGGAAGGAGCTCTTAGGGGAAAGGGTGAAATTGTGAGTAGAACTTAAAATGAGCCAACTTTTAAGCATAGTTCAAGCTTTGATAGTGTCGAAGTGAATGTTGATCTAAGAAATATGAGAGAAGCAATGATTTCTGTGGCTGGTATCTTTTATTGGACCAACCGAATGGTTGGGTTAGACTTAGACAAGCTTTCAAAAGTCCATGCCAACCATACAGTTGCTCCAGTAAAAGGTAGCACCCACAGAGATCCTTGCCATTCAAGTCTGAATGGTGTATGTGTTCAAAGTAAAAATCAGTCATTAGATCACTGATATCGCAAGTTCTCTTTCCCAGGTGAAGTTTATATGCTACTTAAAATACAACCTATACACAAGAAAAGGGAATACATCCAGTTTGGTGTAGGTTCTTATGCTCCCTCCCCACCCCGAAGTAGGTTTTTACATTGCTGTATGCAGTTTTATGCTTCTTATCACCCAGGGCAGGGCTGTCTAACTTCTTAGGAGCCAGGGGCCGCACCAGCAGGCCCCTTGGCACCATGGAGGCGTACAGCTCCCCCCCGCACTGCATGGTGCATGGAGGCAGACACATGCCCCCTACTGCCTGGGTGGGTAGCCATCCTGCCCAACTGCAATATCGCATGAGTGGGTGCCCCCTCTCACCACCTCCTTGGCTGCAGGCTCCCTCTGTGCATCAAGCCATGGCCAGGGGTAGGGGCAGGAAATGAAAGCTGGAGGAGGGAGAGGATGCCTGGAGACCTCACAGCAGCCAGAGCAATGAGGGTAGCAGTTGCTAGTGGGATTGTTCACTGCATGTCTGTACATAGCATGTAGACCTGTCACACAAGCCCCATCCCCTGCTTTTAAAGGTCATGATTAAGGTTCCACAGTTAAGCACTCAAATGTTAGGAGATGCCAGAATTAACAGCCCCAGTCTGATTCAGCGCACAATATGGCTTATGCTCTTTGTGCAAGTAGCTCCTCGGTATTCTGCTGTGCCCTCATCCAGTGTGTAGCCCCATGCCTTATGTATTACACGCTCTCAGTGCCTGCTTTGAATACAGAATTATTAATTTCCTCAATAGTTGTTTTATTTTTGTGTAGTGTTCATCACTATAGCATAGGAATACTTCACAGGCATTAATGAATTTACCTTCAAAATGCCTCCAAGATGAGAAGCTACTACTGTCTCCACATTATAGATGTGCAACCGAACCACGGAGCTGTTCGTTTCAAATGTCTGCTGATATTTGAATGTCCAGCTTGAGACACCTGTGGCTCACATCCTGTCCACCACAGGAATTGTTTGAGTTCAATAGCGCTTTATTTGTCAAGACCACAGTTCCTATTATTTTTGCCCTTCTACAAATTGGATCATGGCTGTTGCTTCTTGGGCACTCAGAACATGGCAATGAATGGTGTCCATAAAATGCTTGGTTCACATGAGATGTCTGGCTGTGCATTGGATCTCTGGAGGACAAAGAAGAGATGAGAATTCAGTTCTTCGGGGCAGTATTCAAGCTTGCTGTCTATGAGCTCCACATCCCAGTCCCTTCTTTTCATACCATTGCTTCAGACCTGACCCTTGTGTCAGTCTTCCTCGATTTCTTTTTTTTTTTTTTTTTTACTCCCTCCCTTCCTCAGATGCAGAAGTTCTCGGAGGTGAGGAGAGGCAGCTTTCCTGTGCTCAGTCCATGTGTCTGGTGCAGCATCTTCAGAGCTGCGTCTTTCTTGAACATGTATTATGGGAAGATGTTCAGAGGTTTGTTCTTTGCCTATGTTTCAGAAGAATAACAAAAGGTGCGTCCCTGACACAGCTCCCAGGCAAATTGCAAATTTCTACTTCCAAAGCATGGAGGTCCTTAAGACTCATAGTGAAATGGGTATAGTGTTTTTTCCCATGGGTATAGTGTTTTTTCCCATGTTTTTTTTTTTTTTAAACCCCTACATTTTTCTTTTCCTTCCATCTTGTTCTTAGAAGAACAAGAAATACTTGTATAATTTTTACTAAAATAATAAAAATTACAGAACATTCCATTATGAATGACTTGTGTTTTGGGAAAGTTATAAGCAGCTGAAAATACGGGTCCTCTGGGAAGTGTTGGGTACCCTGAACCAGCATAGCTGCCTGTTTCTGTGTGCTGCCTTTATTGACTAACCTTGCAAGGCTGAATTTGTAACCAGGAACTGCAGTTTGTTGTGGGATTATTTTGTGTTTCAGAGCAGCACAACCACCTCTGTGTAGATGTGATCGATGTTAGAATAACATTGAAATGTCTGGCATTGTGTACTGTGTAGCTGTGGACTAGTAGGGGGCCAGAGCAAATGTTAAGGTGAGAAGAGCATTCAAATAGAAGAAACGAGGAGAAAAACAGGTTGGTTAATACAGAACAATGATATGCATGCTCTTAAATAGTTTTCTCTCTTCTGTCCCAGAGGATCTGAGTATGAAACAAGTGATTTGAAGCCGAATCAGGTGCCCAGCATAACACATTTTACTTTGAAAACCTGTTAAATAAGGTATAACATGAGCAATTTGCACATCCTTGAGGTGCACATTTCTATACTTGTGTCATTGTTAAATTCCCCTTGATCAATCCCATTTTTTTATCTACTCCAATGGGGGTGGTGATGGTATGTGTTTATACACAGATACATACAAACTATCACTGCTTGATTTTGATGCATCATAGAAAGGTGAGGAGAAAGAAAACACTTGTATTATCTCGTTTGCAGAAAAGTCATTAATAAGGACAACCTAAAATGTTTGCCTGTCATGGGTAAATGTGTAGCTGTGTTGTTCATAGCAACCATGCCATTTTACTTCTGATTTACAAGGTGATTTGTATGTAAATAGCCTTTACTAAACTCTAGGCTCAGTATGGTTTTGTGGAAGAAGATGTATATGTGCATTGGGAACAAACCAAATCTTGACTATTAGCATATCATACTGGATTTTTTTTCCCTATTGAATGTGTCCGGGCTTTATTTATTAGTGCATCACTGAACGTCATTTCCCGCAGACCATGTTTAAAATGTCAGGGAGGAATAAAATCACCATTAAAAAACATAGTTCTGCCAAGTGAAGGATAAAGACTTGATTGGGATGCCAATAGCCATCATTTTCCAAGGTCCAGCTTCATTGTTTGCGTGAAATTGCAGTCTTACTGAAGTCAATGTCAATAGGGGCTGGCTCTTACGTGACAATATTTTTTTTTCTCTATCTGTCATCATGCTTGCTTGGTCTCTTGGACTTCTACCTTTATACTTATTATTGTTGATGTAGCCCATTTAGGCATGCACCCCACTATGCTGGGTCTGTATTTGATTTAGTTCACTGTATTACCTAAGAGTTAAACATCTGCCTGCTTTAGTGGAACCTCCATCTTGAAGAGTAGGAAGGTTTATAGATACTTTTAGCATCCCACTACTGAATGGCTTATGTCAGATAACTGAGTTCAAGCAGTACTGGTAATAAAAAGAGCATTCATTTCAAAAACAGCATATTTGGGTGTCATTCAAAAACGCAGCCAAATAGATGGAGAAGTACACAGCTCTCTGAAAATAACTTAGAAAGCTGACAAACTTATTCAATGGTTTACAAACACCGTTACTAGCTGAATGTTCACAGAGCGTCCATCTGAGACCATTATTTTTGATCGGGTACTTTGTACGAATAAAGTAGCTTCTGTATTCATTCCAATGCTCTGTTCTGCTGCCATTCTTAATCTCTCACCATCATTGCTTGTTGCTCCTTGTCTTGTCTTTTCTTTTCTTTCTTTAAAGAAAGGCGAAACAAATATCTATTGAAGAGGACTGAAAATCCATGTTAGCAGAGAATTTAACCCCAGATAGTAAACCCAAAAGGCTACAAAGATGCACCTTATTTGCCTGTGTTAATAAGAATAAGAAACCTTGGGGTTCAAAACATACAAACAGTTTCTATTTCATCAGTGACAAAACAGTCATTTCTTGATATCCCAAAATAATTTCTACTCACTGGCTTTGTTCCAGCGTGAATCTATTAAGTGAAGTCTGGCCTTGACTGACGGCAATGGGAGCTTCGACACTGAGTTCAGTGGGGACAGCATTTCAGCCCCCTGTCATCAGTGGAATTACTCTTAACTCACATCTTTGTTACTGTGCCTGCCTGGCTTCGAACTCCCACGTGCATGCCGCCTGGGCCCTGATAGTAGAGGGTATACACTCTCTGGCTTTGTGGGTTCCCCAGGGTGGGCTTCGGTTATCCCTCTGGCCTTATCTGAACTTTCCTGCCATGTCTTTGAGTGTTCCGTCAGTGTGGGGCTCAGCCTTGAAGTTCCCCTCAGGGATGACCACTCCACTTGCAGGATGTTCATGGAGCTCCACCTTCCCTACACCCCCAGCTTTACGCCAACTTCTGGTGGGGTGCCAGATCTTGATACAGCTGCCTCTCCAGTGTAGATGTTCCTTGTACCCTGTTGTATCTCCCTTCCTCCTTGGGGAAGGATAATTAGCTGGCCTGGGCTCTAGGCCTGAGATCCCCTTGAGCCGGTTAGCTCTCTTGTGTCAAGCAGGGGTAAAGAAATAAAACAAAAGAAACAAAAAAAGAACCCAAAAAGGGTCTTCCTGTCCAGTGTCCTACCGGTCGGCTTTCCCAGCCTTTCTGCCCGCACTTGGCATAACCCCCCAACACTGGTCCTGTGGGGTCCCTCTCTCCTCTCCACCCCTAGCCCAGCTCTGTTACCAGGTATCTGGGAGCGGTTGAGTGAGAACACCTCTGCTTCCCTGAGGCTGGTTTCAGCCTCTTCTTTGAGTTCATCCTGGCTACGCTGCCACTTGGTGTCTCCCCCAACGGACCTCCTTTGCAGCACTAGGGGGAAGTCACCCCCAGTGTTCCACCCCTCCTGGAGCTCGATCTCAGCACCCCCAATGTGAGGAGCTCTTGCTGCTTCCACAGCCACCCGCTGTCCAGGCATTCCAGGTTCGTGCTGGTTCCGCCTGTTGCTGACACAGAGAGCCTCCATCTCCTCACTGGCTCTCACCTCCCTACTGCCAGCGGTCATTTTTATCCCTGTCAGCTGGCGCATCCTTGTGACGTCACCCGCCGACCTTACTTGCATAAAGGCACGGCTTGTAAACCACGCGGGCTTTTCTCTTTGACCTTCTGGCGTCACTCGTCCTACAGGTAAGTGATTGTTTTATATTTCTTTCTTTCTTTTAATGTTTCTTCCCGTGTCAAGCCCCATGGGTGGGGCTTCCAGGATAGTGAGAGGAGGGGCCAAGGACACTTACCATGATCAGAATTGTACCCAGATGTTATTGGAATTTAATGGCAGTTGGGTGCTTGAGTCCTTTACATTCCTTTTGAAAAATCCAAGTCATAAGGATCAAATCCAGCAACAAGTTCCATGTGTGTGTAGGCAGCCTTATTGACTTCAGTTCTGCCTTTCTGTAGAAGTAGGCTTTTACAGGCAGGATTAGAGCTTGAGATTGCCTGGTCTTAACTCCTCCTGCCTGTGCAGCTGTATTAGGATACAAGCCCTGATGCTCAGTCACCTACCTTGTACTCTTGCATTGGTACAGCTGAACTGGAACCTGGATCCAGTTTGCAGGTATTTCACTCGTGCTGAGTTCCCTGTGTGGTGCAAAGTGTCTGCAACATAGCTGTGGCTACCGTGAGCTTTTGCAATCCCTCACTCTCTTTGGAAACTAGCTTAATGTTAAATCTCCTTTCTGAGCAGAGAGATGCCTCTAGTAGGCAAGAAAGAATCCAGGCTGAATGCAGGTAGGCAGCTAAATCGATATGAGCTAAGCAAATGTAATATTCAAGTCCCTTGATGCTGTTTTAGAATCATAGAATCATTTTCTTCACTACACTGTACTTCAAAGTAAGAGCTACGCCTTTGGGAGTGAGCATTCAGCTCCAGAAGGGAGCATCAGAAGTTAATCCTATTTCCCTAGGTGTAGGCCTCAGAAGCAGTCAATAACTGGAAAACCATGGTGACAAGTGCAGACTCATAAGCCTAAATTACAACAGTATGTGCTTAAGTTTGCATTTTAGCTATAAGCAGTAGCAAGAGAAAGTAAAGTCACATCTGTTGGTCCATGCCACTAGTATTGGGCCAGGGTAGGTGCAAGTAATTGCTTTTAGAAAAACACTAGTAGTAGTTAATAGTAACGGGCTGCAATAACTTATGTTTCATCTTTTGATGAGGAGAATTGAATCATGTGTAATGTATTTTTGTTGACTGAGTATGGTTAGGTGAAAATGTATAACCCTATGTTGCTAGTACCAATCCGTTTCAGTGGCCTCTGGCAAGATACAAAGTGTGGCTAAAGCAGGAGGCCCCCAAGGCCTGTTTCTGAGTAACCTCAAAATGAACCTCTGTAGATGTGACCACGAGCTTGGTCACCAAAGGAAAGGAAACAATTAACACATGCAGATTAAATAGCACACAAGGCCAGAAAGAAGGCATTATAAAAGGCAAACCTTAAATTAGATAAGCGAAAGCTACAATATACTAATAGTATGTTTTAATTATATTAATGATTAGTGTAACCAAACATATTGAATACAGTTTTGTAATAGATATTTGTCTTAAATTTCTTAGATAAAGTTATAGAAACAAAGTGGCCTTGTCAATGAAGGTATAAATAAGCTGGAAGGGAAACGGGATAGTGTCAAGCACCATTCTACAATGGTGAAGGGAAGGAGACAAGAAATCCTCCCTTCTAGAAGTAACCTTCACAAGAACATAAATTCAAACTAATTGACACCTTCCAGAAGAGAACTGGTTCAGTTCAGCTACAGAGGTTTCAGTGAAACAAAGACATTTGAATAAAATTAATCACAGAACAATTATTAGAATAACCCAACTATAAAGATATGGGCCAGAGAGAAGAATAGGGAAACGCCCAGAGGGACAGACTTCCATCCCCAGCTCCCTCTGTGCAAAAATGAAGTTTATTTCCTACCCATGGGGACTTTTTACCATCTTGTACCATCTACACTTTTCCAAGAGCCTGACAGAGGGACTTTGATCCCAAAAGCTTGCAGAAAAGGACAGTTTTCTTGCCATTTTCCAGTTGGTCTAATAAAAGCTATCATTTTGGAACCACGAGTTCTAGTTTTTTGTATGTCTAGGGAAACTTCACACACTCAAGAAACCTGCTGCCAGTCTGTGAGTCACCTTCTAAACACCCTCTTGCCCACCTCCAGTTGGTGACAGTGTATATTATGCTGTATCATTTTGTGAGGTAGCTAGTTGGGCATTGGAATAAGTGTTTGTTCTTGTACTTTTGGGGTATGATAATAAAAGATCAGGCTGTAGATTTGTCTCTTGCTTTTCTTTCTGACTGGGTGGTGATAAGGGAATTGTAGCTGTACCTTAAGTCTGGGGTCTAAGCTTGCAAAAGAGGTCCTGATTGTAGATGATCTGTAGTTTTGTCTCTTGAGAGGCTTTATACACACAGTCAAATAATCTGGGAGAATTCTCCCAGGCTTGTTCTTCTGGTAGAAAAAAACTTATTCAGCACTGTGTATACATACTTTCTAATATGGAGGTTCTAAAGAGTAGAGATCTTGCAGTGCTGACACTGTGCAGCCAGTGGGGACCCCTGTGCATACATCTCGGCTTGCTCTGCAGTTTCTTTTGCTTCTGCCTGGTGACAGATGGCAGCTGTCCACAGGGCAGGTCTGATTGGCTGACCCAGACTGCCCATGGTTAGCATATGGAGATTGTGATGGGGACATGCTCTGCTGTTCCAACAGGGAGCAGAACCCAGCAAGCCCCACACTGTCTCCCTAGGTTGGGTGAGGATGGTGCTGAAAGACTATGTTCTGTTCTGAGAGAAACCACAGCATGTACGGATCCTAGGAGTATTTTAACCATGGTTGTTCCTAATTAATTTTTTTTTCCTGGAGTGGGAATTTTTACTCTGGGAGAAAAAGCCTGAACATCTGAACACTCTGGTTTCTCCAGGAGAATCACTGCTCTTCCAGGAGAAACTGAGTGTTTGTAGGAGGCCAGAGGCTGAACCTTAATGAGTTTTTGGTAACATAGGAGGCAGATTTCTAACATGCTACCTTCAGCTGTGCCAACACTTGTGAGTTATTTTTTTCCTGTAGAGTATTATAATGCACACTCAAAAGTGGAAAGAAATGAACAGCTTATTTAAAAAAAAAAACAACAACAAAAATCCTCTTTATGACATAAGTATTAGTTACTATAAAGAAACAATGAATGAATGATTCCTATTTGTTACTGTGTTAAGTGATGAGTGAACTCCTAAATGATAGCTCCTGCTAAATAGTGTATGGAAATTAGATACAAATTTATTAGGAGTCCAGAACATTAAGCATTTTGCTAACATGGTCAGAAGTTTGTGCTTACAGGATGCCTCAGAATTAGGAAGGACACTCCACCCCCCCGCCCAACACTATTTAGCAGCTCATCACTGTAAAATGCAAATATTTCAATACAATTTCATGGTGTGGGGGAGAAGCATCCTTTCTCGTGTACCGTTAAAAGTGCCAGTCAAGTGATTGACATTGTTATTACGGTCTCAGCTGGGAGCAGAAAATGCCCTTCACATCAAACTATGACATATTACTTCAAACTTCCAGGGAATTGCCCTTTTGGAGGGAAAAAAAAAGCATATTTACCTTCTTGCATTAGGGTATGTCTCTACATAGCAAGCAAATCTCATAGTCTTGTTCTATGATTGATGGGTCATACCGTGGTAGTTGCATGCGCTGGTGATGAGAGCCACACAGAGCTTCTGTGGGTGCTTGGGGGTGGGAGAAGGGTAGCAAAATGAACTCTAATTAAGTTAGCTTAGAAAAAATATACAACACCACTTTAAAACTCTATTCAGCCAGACAAGAAGAGCATTGCTGCCTTTTGGAGCATACTCAACAATATGACGACAGTCTCAATCCAGATTTATTCTTACGAAGTTCAGCCTTATTACATTTTTTTTTATTTTTAATACCATTTCTGTCCACAGGGAACCATAAGCTGTGTACAAACGGCTGCTTTTGAGATGGTACAAAGTTTCACTATCAGAGACCCTCGTTTTAATAATGAAGCAGAGGCTAACCAGTAAATCTGCAAGTCTCTGTTGAAAGACTTCATCAGATATGGTCACATGGCCCAGATTGTTAAAGAGTCTCTCTGGTAGCCTTTTTAAATGCACTCAATTTTCTGCTGTGCACAGTAATTTATTAAATTGCTAATATTTCGACTTAGTTTTAGTAATCGTTTTATATACTGCTTTAGATACTAAATTATTTCAACATAGTGGTAATGGAATGTTGTTTTCTAGGAAATGAGTTACTGTAGATAATCAGCCCCTAGAGATATTTATACATTCATAAATAAGGAACTAATTTTTCAATTTCTTCAGTTATTTTTGGAGTCTGATCTCTTGAACTTTTTTCAGCCTGTTGGAAACTGCAGGAATTGCAGCAGCTCTAGTAATACAGATGGCCTCAGAATATAGGCCATCATTAAATAGTGATGGTTAAAATATACTGGCTTCTAAGTGACCGCGTGTTTCAGATCTGTTGAGATGGTGTTAATTTTACAAATTTTTGACAGCTTTTTGGGGGAGGAGGGTGAAATTGGAAATGTCCTTGTTTTCCCTTTTTGATCAGTAAAAAACAAACAAACCCTGTATTTGTTTTGGTTTTAATTGCTTTATTCAGTTTAATTATTACAATCGGTAGAATCTCCTTTTCTTTTATGAGGAGCAAGCAGTCCAGTTGAATACACATTTCAGGGTGATGAACCATGTTCAGAGTGGAAAAAAGCTGATGCAGACCCTATCGAATTTGATCTTTTGAAAGATAACAACTCCTGTTTCATGATAAACTCATCACATCCCTCAGATAGCAGCAACTGCTTTCTAAGGGAATTAATGTATCTGAAAATACTTTTCAAGGGTCAGTGAGCAACTAAATATTGCCAAGAAGGAAAGTAAAATTTCTAATCCTTATTTCACTCTAATCGCTAATTTTCCTCTGGCATGTTCATTCTTGTTTAAATAAGTCCCCTTTCCATTTTTTTATCTCTGGTGCAATGGAGTTTCGTTTGTATCCCTATGTAAATAAATGTATACACCACCTGTTAGTGCTTTGTTTTCTCAGTAGAGTCCATAATTCTTATTAATCTACTTAAGGGAATTAGCTAGAGTATTAGTATGAGCCAGAAGGATAATGTTGTTGTTCCGTCATCAAATCCTTTAATATAAATTAATAGGTATATTTTAATACTTAATTTAATAATATAAAATAATATAAACTATTATAATTGATGTATCTTGCCCCTCAGTATATATTATGATTTTCTTCTCCCTCCTGCTTCTTTGATTCCAGTTTGACAGAGTATCAGTGAGGTCTCTCTCTTTTTTTTTTTATTTCTTCTTTAAATGCATTGGATCACTAATTGAATGCTGGGTGTTGATATCAAGTGAAAACTGCCTTTCCCCCAACCATATCTGTGAGAGAGCCAGATGTGACCAAAATCTTTGTAAGAAAGTCCTGAGAGCCTTCATGCTGCAGACCTCCATGTAGTAAAATTCAGGGCATGGCCTGAAGTATTTGAATAGTCTCATTGAATTGACTCAAATAGAGTAATTAGGACCTTAATCTCAAATGGCAGGGGAGGAAGGAGATGAAGCTAGAGTCACCACGCGTGGAGCCTCTGGAGGTAGCTCCGCTTGCTTTCCTCTGCTTCGGCAGCACCGTTCCGCCAAGGCGTCGGCATGCTGTCGTCCTACGTTGAACTTGGGCTTATGCCCGCCCCTGACACCACAGCATTGCACTGAGCTGATGTTGCACACCTGGAATCCTTTGGACAAAAGGCTGAAACCAAAATTTACCAAGAGGTATGTTATAAAATGGAAAGGAAAAGGGAGAGCTTTCAATTTTTTGGCCTACCCCCCACTTGTTATGTACATGCATCAACGGTGTAAGCCTGTGAGAGAGAGCATGATGAAGACTTTAAAGTTGTAGGTTCTTCTATGCCAGTAAATGCACTAAGACATGAATAGCCTTTCATCACTTTTGTAAAGCACTTAGAAGTCAGAGGAAATATGTTCTGCTTCCTGTTGATACCTCTGCAAAATGTGTCCCTTATTATCCCTATTCATTTTGGGCAGAATATACATTCTGACCATTGTGGCGATTCCCGGTCTTGGTTTGGTGACGGGGTTTGTAAGACAATGAACACAACCCCTCAAAGCATTTCCCTGCCCAATAAAAAGCTGGCAGTAAATAGATGTATCCCCTTATAATTTTCAGAAGCTCCTAACTAGCTGCTGACTCGTCCTTCTGCTTAGTTACTCTGTCAGATGTGCAGCGTTACCTACCTTGTGTTCTTATTTCTTTTTCTGATTTCCACTGACCTTTCTGAAATTTCCCTTTTGCATTTCCAGCTGGCCGTACCATGTGGTCCTTGTTTAAAAGCATCCCTTAACTTTGTTTTACTTCTGATTTAATGTCGTGCTCCACCCTGTGCATTATTGCTTCTCTCACCTTCTTATTTTGTGACATTTCTGGACTTTTTATAAAACATATCACTTGTATTGTGCAGCCTTTTCCTGTCAGGACTGTCTTCCTTCCCACTCACACTTCGAAAAGTCCGCGTGTACCTAATGCACATCCTCATTGCCTGGTGTTTATGCATTGTACACATACTTTTATTATCTTGACCTTGAACAAATACAGGATATGTTTGCATCTTGTATTTGCCTTGTACCAGTTTAGTAGTTACTGTTGCATTGCTTCACAGTTCAGTTTCTTGGAGGAGACATCAATGACACAGAGTAAGTACACTCTGCTTTTTTTTTTTTTTTATCCTATGTACATGATGTGATCAGAAAATGTCACACATGCCGTCACCACAATATCAGTTGCTTTTTCTCAAGTACCCTTGCTACTCCAAGAATGTATTAGGATTAAAACAGAGATTAGACATTCTTGTTGCTCGCCACAGCCTCTCTTGAAAAAACCTGCATTACAAAACTAACAATAGTACGGCATTACTTGAAATCCTGAATACTGTTACATGCTATGAGGAGGGAGGGGAAGAGGAAGGAAAACCCTTTCAACACTACGTGTAACATTTCCATCTGATGTCTTCCAACACAATGATATTTATCTGCGAGTCTCTCAATAAATATATAAAGTTATATAATCCTCACTTTCCAAGTCTCTTTTTCTGGGCTACATTTTTTCCTTTATAACTCATCCCCGGAGAAGGGTTCTTGAGTGAAAAATCATTGCTAACTTCATTTTCTGCCTTCAGTGTGCATTTCTTTCCCGAAGCAATAATAAGGAATAATGGATGTAATTCTTTTTACAGAGTCTGTAGTACATGTAACAAATTGTCTATTGTTTTATTTGTTGTTGTCATTTGTTACTTAAGTGTATTAATTTTTCTTCTTCTCTTATCCATTTTGTGTTCAGGTTTAGTGGTCTTACCAAGGATTTCAATAACATTATTTTAGGAGCATGGAGTTGTTTATTGCTTAAAGCTGGGAAGAGGGACGTTGGTCTTGAGTTTTTCTCTCAGCTTCACTGTGTGACCTTCAAGTCTTGAGTTTTTAAATGTAGCTATTGATTTGGGATTGTAGGTGTCCAACTTGAGACACTGATTGCCAAAGCAAGACTACTGAGAGTTATAAATTCTCAGCATTGTTCGAAGTCAAGATCATCATATCATAAATCAAGCCCTGAAAACCAGAAGCCACCTTTGAGAAAGTTGGTACAAATCCTTCTGTGCCTCAGTTTACAACTTGTAAAGTGACCATAATTAATTTACTGAGGAAAATGAGTCTATTTAAAGCTTATAAGGCATGACAAGTTACTCGGCAAAAGGCACAATATTAGTTATTATTTAATAATGTGTTTTCCATCATTAAAATGTGCTGCTCCTCTCAAAAGCAGCAAGGGGTTTCTGTCACTGCGTCTGGCTAATTTTATATCCAGTTGCTCAGCTTGCAGATAAAACAGGTGTATTCACTTTCATCTGCATGATGTTCTGTTCTTCATTATCCATTATTTGGGTGAGAACAGGAGGAGGGCAATGCTAACGGCATTGCATTAGGAATATCTTATTGCTATAATACAAAGGGGGGATTTTTATCCATGGAGTCATGCATGTGAATCTCAAGCGTCCTGACTCCCTATGCATTGCACGTTGCTGTCACCACCCCATCAACCCATTTCCCATACATATTCATTGCCCAAGCTAACCGGTCCCCAGAGCAGCATGGACATCACCAGTCACTGTGAGCCCAAATATAACTGTTAAGGCTAGACCTATACTGACATCTAATCTACATCAAAGATGGCAAAATCTCTTCCTCTTTTGCAAGGTAAAGAGTGCAGAATTGGTAGGGAGATACCAGTGCACGCTTCTTCAGAGAGCTTGAAAATACACTGGAGAGTAAACAGCACGTATTAGAATATTTGTTTAAAAGTGCTAGTGTTTCTTTGGATCTAAGCAATGTATGTCCACAATCATTCTCTAGGGTTTTCTTTTCTGCTCCATCAGGCAGTTGGAAATATACAGCTGCTTGCTCAACAGAGGTAATGAATTCGAAGACGGGTGCTGTTCCTGATTATGCTGCAAACTATTGAAGACCTTTTCCTCCTTGATGTCCTTGCAGGTTCACTCTTATGTCTCGAATACAGATTAACTGCTTGAACATTGCATTCAACTGAGCGGTGACTCTGTGACCACGTGGATCTGGAGGCAGTGTAAACTCATGGCTAGAGCAGGCGAGTGGGAGTCTGCCAGTGAGAGCTGGCAGGATCTGCTCTGCATCTGGGATCCTGTTTCTGGGCTAGTATTCTGCCTTTGCAAAGCAATCTAACCTCTCTGTGCTTCAATCCATTCCCTTTATAAGTGGGTCTCATACTTTCTTTGCTCACCCGAGTGGTGCGTAGTGACACCCAGGGGTACAGGCAGGATGGTTAGATTTAAGTGCAAAATGCTGTTAGTAATGATCTTAAATTAAAAATGGACTTACCATCACAACAGTGGATTTCGAATCAAAGTGGACACCCTCTTTAAAATTTCAGGGAGTTTGTGCTCTGGGTTTTGAGTTGGATTGACCTCTAGTTTTTACAGGGTCCCTGGAGCATACTACACTATGAATTTAATGCTCTGTCTAACAAAGAAGACAGTTAGTAGAGCTTGAAACCAGCTGCTGGGTTTTATAAGGCTGGTCAGTTTTGGTTTGAGGGTTATAATTCCCCCTCCCCAATGTATTTTGCTTCTGTTGACAATCCTGTCTTTCCCTGGTCAGTTCACTGTGCTTTCTGGACAGCTCTTAAAGCATGTTAACTTGATGGTTGTCTCTTGATGTGAACATAATCTAGCATTTGCATCACACGAGGTCGCTGTTCAGTTTTTATAATCCTTCCGTTTCTGAATGTTTGTTCCTAGTCATTATGTAATGTTCTCTTTGTCTCTACTTGGTGGACATTAAACATGCATCTTACCGCATTGCTATTAAAAGCCATTTGCTCTACAAGAAGAAAAAATGATTCCTCTTCTAAAAAATTAACCTATTGCTACTCTGTTTCCCCCTCCTGTTAATCTTACCTTTTAAATTACCAAAAATATTGAGGACCATAATTTTAAAAGTTACAAATTTCACCAGTGTACCATTCCAAAAGTGAACTACATATTTTCTGTCATCTATACATATTGAATATACTTTGGAACTTATAAAGCAATACGTCTCAAGCCAACAAGCACACAGCTGTTCAGAACAGGTTTTAAATTATGTTCTTGGCCTGTAGCTATCATCTTTATAATATATAGCAGTAACAGTAAATAAAAGGCAAGGAGCTAACTGGGAAATATAATCAAGAAACAAGAAAATAATCTCCTTTCATAAAAAGAAGATTGCACTGCACTATGATGACTGTAAGTGGCATTAAGATACTGACTTTCCATTATCTGCAGTACCCTGAATTTTTAATTTGCTGCCATGAGCAATCTTTTGCACACAACAGCGGACCATGTGCAGAAATAATTTGTATGCGTTCAAGCCCCTCAACTTTTAGCTTATCTATATTTTCTCAGATGTGATTATTCTACTTTGGAATATATTTTTCACACCATCAGATTCTTAATTTGTTTTATTGTGTTCCTTTAGCTGCATCTTTCTCCCTTCCCCCCCTTCCCTTGTGCAACTACAAGAAACTCATTACTTTAGAGTTGCTGTTAAGAGATGGATTGCAGCATCGTAAAGTTATTGTGAAGTCAGGAGCTTGGTGCCAATGTGCCAGGGATAGGGCAGATATAAAATCTGGGAACTTTGATAACAAAAATTTTCTAGTGTGGATATTAAGAGCATGATTTTTTCAAAGGTTTGCTTTGGCAAGCAACTGGTTTGTATGTGCATTAGGAGTTACTTACAGAAACAGTTCTCTAAAAGTCTGGTATATAGTATTTGAGGATATGTTAATTGGAAAGCTACTGCTGGGAAGAGTTGAACATCCTTACTAGGAGCTGGAATTCCCACCTGCACAGGCACGTCGCACATCGGATGGAGAAAACATTCAATGAGAACGTATAAGCAAATCATAAGTGAGCAAAGAAAGTAAGATTTTTATACTACACCTGAAAAGCAAGGAGCAATTCTTCAATGCATAGACATTTCAAATATGATACTAAATTCTTGTGATCTATGGGCCAGGTCCTTACGTGACATTGTTTGGTCTCTGTTGTCTTCGCTTGAGCTATGGTGCATCATAACTTTGAGCCAGGGAAGGAGTATATTTCATTGGCGGCAGAACTGGGTAGGCTTCTTGGTGTTATCCAGATGTGAAATGGCTTGGTCAGGTTCTCTCCTGAGACGCAGCTCTGCTCATCCCAGGCAGGGGGTGAGAAATATCTGGGAGACCTACTTGCCGCCCTGACTTCTGAGTGCCAGTATCACTCCTTGTGCAAGTTAGAACTACTGCTGAGCCATCCTAATTTAAGTACCTGACATAAGATCCTTTAAACTTGCAAGGGGAGGCTAAAGAACTACAGGAACATAGCAACATCAGTGGCTCATCCTAACCCTCTCTTATTCAGGGAAGACTATAATTTGTTTGTAAAATTACACTGTGGTCTGTAGCTTTTATATAGCAGTTCTTAGCACAGAAGTAAATCTTTAAAAATTGCGAATGCTCAAGTTCTGAAGAGCAATAAAGGAGACTGTACTGCACTGAGATTTTTTTTGCTGGTGTTGCTAGGCTTGAAAGAGATGCTAGGTAATGAAATATTGCGGCCCATGTCTAGCAGGGAAGCCCTGATCCTGCAAATATTTACACTCATGCTTGGTTTTGGACACTATGGCTGTTCCTATGACACTGTCTGGGATGGCTGACCAATTCCCCGTGTATTGATTTATATTGTGGTAGTGCTCATAAGCCATCCCCATTTACTGGGAATCCAGTGTAGTTGTGTTTGAACAACACCTGGAACAAGACAGTCCCATACTCCCACAGGACCTTCCGGTTTCAGTAGGTGACTACAGGCAGCAGATGGACATATTCTGTAGGAAACAAGGACATTAGGCTGGTCAGTGTAAAAGGCACTGGTTTGTCTAACCGTTGTTGAGCTCTCCATAGGTATCATGACAAAAGAGAGCCTGAAGAAAGGATTTGGAGGCTGACGAGGTTGCTTTGCTTAAAGGACACGTCCAAGTATGAAGGGGAGCAGGCACAAAGATTTTGATGTGAAAGGATGAAAAGTAGGTGGGTATGCAAGTCTTTGCAGGATGGGGCTATAACTCACAAGATGATCGATTGTTCATGTTGCTTCCAATTATTTGATAACATGGGGCCAGGCATGTAATCTTGCATACTTGGCACTGTTTGGAAAAAACCCACGAAAGATTGAATAATGGTTTTCAATACAAACGTCCAAATTGTGAAGAGAGATGGGGAAATGCGCAGCTAGGAGTCTGCTTGAATAGTCTCAAGATCTGTACTGCTCAAAAGAAAAAGTTGATTTCATACTATTTATGACCCTTTCCCCCACTTCTTCCTGCACAGTTTCTTTGGTTTTAAAAAACGTTTCTTGGTATTTCCTTGCCTTTTTTTTTGTTTCTTCTTCCTAGCCATTTTCTTTGAGCCGCGTTTGAGGAATTGCTGCCATTAATATTTCATAACCCCCAGAGTACGTGCTAAAAACATGGAAATGTAGAAACAAATCACCTTTTGGTGTTAATGTAATATTCCAGAGTGTGATTCTCAGGGCTCCGCAAAATGAGAATTAGACTTTCACGAGGGAGGAGAAAAAACCAAGGAGTAAAATAAGAAAATGTCTAGCAAAACACATTGAGAGCTTTTAACAGTTTAAACCATTTTATCACATCCTGTAGTGACTTATTAACAGTGTCTTCAACCTTTATATATTCCAATAACAACCTGATGTCTTCATCTTATCTTATGGAACTATAATTGACTGGATCCAGGTACCAGTGCCTGGAGGCCATATAGACTTATAGACTTTAATGGCTCATTAGGTATTTATTCACTTTAAGTTAAACAGCTCAGCCATTTGTGGAAAATGAGCCTTTAAAATAGAATTAAGGATTTTTACCTCGGCGCAGTGTATAACCTGAACTGCTGCTGCATTTAAATTTCCAAATATGCCAGTTTAGTTTTGCCTTGCTATCATCCTCTTTCAATGAGGGTTTTAGCTTTATAATCACCTCTTAGACCAAAGGCATAAATGGCAGCTAAAGCTGCTTGTATTAAATGAATCATCCCTTTTATTGAAAAAAAATATATATATACATGCATATCATTTGATGATTTGTGTTGATAGGCGCCATCTACCTAGGTCGCTGCTTTAGCTTTTCATCATCCCAAAGGCAAGAGGGGGAGGCACCATCTTTGTGAATATTGGCTGTGGCAATGAGTGGTTTTACTTTACCATGGAGAAGTTACAAACCTCAGAGCACTTGGTGCACTCCAGACAATTTCCTGTAAAACATATGAAAGTGTGTTGGACTGAGAGAGACAGAGCACCATGTGAATGAGGGAAGATGTGGTGCTGTGACCTGCGTTTAACAGCTCCCATTGTCCTGTGCGCTCTTCTTCATGAGCAGTTAACACGGAAGAGAAATCTAGTTCCCGCTTTCCCTTGCTTGGCACAGAAGGCCGAAGGCAGGGAAGTGATTCTGGGGTTCCCATGCGGTGTGCCATAGCTTTTAACCATCCACTGCAAGGTTGAGGGGGGTTCTGGCACCACACTGTGGTAGACACACAAATATATAGGTAGGTGCATCTACCGAAAACACGCAACTCCATTGCCTTTTGTTGGGAAAGTGAGATACAGGATATGCGGGATTGCTCTGCCTCTTGTAGGTCTGGAGTTTAGGGTTGCCAACCCTCCAGGATTGCCCTGGAGTCTCCAGGAATCAGATATAAATCTGCAGGAAACTGCTGAGAGTCACCTGGGAAATAAATAATAGGACATTCATTAAAATAAATATTAAATGTTGAATCCAATTGATACAGTAGTCCAGTGGGTTTTAAAAATGTACTGGTAATGTGCATTTGCCTTCCTGACATAAAATCTATGCACCAGAATCTGTAACTGATGTATGCAAACACGTGGACACGTTAGTGTTGCGTCTCGCGGGCATGATGGCATTCAGGAACCTCCTGGAATAGATTCAAAGAGACTCAGCGGATCAGAGATCTTCAGTCTTGCACCACTCATCTCTCCCTTCTCTCTTATCCACACAGATCTCTGTAGTACATAGTCAAGATGACTACATACGACCGAGTGCTGGCCATAAGTATAGAATAAGATGGGAGGGAGGTATAATTTTTCTTTGCACCGCTTACTCATGTGATGTGTAAATCTGGAGACAGTATTTGTATAAATAAAACAAGTTCTGCAGCATCTTGAATTACTGTGTTTTTGTTTAAAAAAAAAAAAATCGGTTTAGTTATAGTTCAGTAAAAAAGCCTTAGCCAAGTGCTGTTCATGGCATTTGCCTGCTACAAATTGCAGTGCTTCTGCAAGTTTGCGTGCTCTGGGGATTTTAAAGGAAGTTCATTTCTGTAATACAGTTAGCTTGATGTGGCAATCAGCAGTCATTCCGTCACAGTTTCTGCAACCGCTGCTAAAAAGTCTTTTTGTCCTTCGCTTGCCTGCCCTGCCATGCCAAGGACAGTGTCTGCGTGGGCACATACCATGTAAAAGGAATGCAGCGGTATAATTTATTGGTGTCCTCAGGCAGCTATAATCATGCATGCTTTTTTTTTTGTGGTTTTTGGATGATGAGGATTTGTACACGATGACGAGGAGGAACGTGTAAAGCTTCCTACCACTCTGAATGTCAGCTCTAGGTTAACTGTGCTGATATGCATGGGCTTGGGCTATAGAAGTAACCAACTTTGAGGCGTCTCAACCCAGGGGAGAGATTTTTTTCCCCCCAGAATATTTTTCAGAAAGAAATCTTTAAAATGGATTTTAGTTGTAGTCTACTTTTGTGGGGGAGTTTCCCTACTGGTGACAGTTCTTCGGAAAATGCCTTGGCCCAAGACTTTAACATTTGGGTTTTTTGTTGGCCTTAATGCAGATCTCTCTCTCTCTTGATGGGTAAATATTGATACCAATATCTATCTATCCATCTGGTGGCGAGAACTCCAGGGCATAAAGGAGGAACTGAAGAGATGTAGCTGGTACAAACAAAGTGGAAGGGGGTTGAACATACTTCCTACTAATGCAGGGCAAGGGAAGGTTCGATGGAGGCTGAGCAGAGCAGAGGTGTAAAGGCGAGAGGTGGAGAGCTGAGGGAGAATACCGTTGCGATGCTTGTCCTTTCCTGCAGTTGAGAAACAAAGAGCAGCTGACACACTAAGGGACTCTACTGCTTGCAGAACAAGTGTTAGGGTTAGTCACTTCACATGAACTGGCTGTTCCAGATCCTCCCTAGAAAGCTGAAGCAGATAAGTTGTATGTCTCCTTCCCATATTTTTATATTTCTGCATTAGGCTAAATGAAACATTGGTCCTAATTCCCCTGAACACTGAATGAGGGTAGCAAATTCTTTGTGCACACCTTAGTGTCTTAGTTAAAGTGCCAGTGTCTTTGCTCCTGCCCTGACTTTTTCCTGATTCCTGGAGCTATAGCTTGACCCAGCCGTACTGTGCATATAGAAACAGAGCTGCATCTAAGCCTAAGTTTTTAAATACCTGGAACAAGGATGGGAGAGGTGTGCACCAGTCCCAAATGTTCCGCACTTATTTCATAGGGGATGCCAAATGGAGCCATGTGGTGTCTAATATTCACCGATGCTGAGCCACTGCTATGGATTTGAACAGCTACTGCTGCTCGTCACCACCATGACAGTCCATGTGCAACATTGACATCTACCTTTAAAAACTGGATGTTTGTTAAATTAGCCCATGAGCAGATGTCAAGACCCCAATGCCAACACTAGTACTCTTAGGGAAAGGTCCCACAGGGTATTTAATAATCAAACCTGGTTGGGAGGGACATCTGTGTTGTGTCTCATCTGAAAGATGGTTTTTCTAGCCCTGTAGTAAGCTGTTGAGTCCATATCAACCCAGAGGAAAGCTTGCTACCTATTGAATCAACAACACTGGTTCTAATTCATCTCTCTTTCCCTTGGAGCTCCCTGATCCATGCCCATCTCTGCTTAATTTGAGGTAACTGTGTGTTGACAATATATTTAGACTTCTGTAATGTGTTTGACTTAGTACTGCATAACATTCTAATTAAAACAATTATCACTATACATAATTGGTGTAGTATGTATTAAATGGATCCTGAATTGCCTAAATGCTTGCTCTCAAAAGATAACTATCAATGGAGAATTGTCATCCAAAGGAAGTTTCTGATCCCATGGAGATCTGTCCTTTACCTACCCTTCTTCAGCACATGTATCCACGATTTGCTGGTAACATTTGCAGGTGACGCACAACTTGGAGGAAAGGCAGTTCTGCAAGCAGCCACATTGCTTAGTGAGTGGGTTCTTTTGAACAATGTGTGTTTTCATGCCTAGCAAGGGAAAAACCATCAAAAAGGACACAGAGGACCGTATTCCTTAAAGCAGTTGCTTCAGATAGGACTTAGCGATCATGACTGCCAGAGCAATTCTGCACCTAAGAGGGACTAATAGCAGCAGAATATTAAGTACCTGAGAAATAGCTATTTGAGAGAGACAGGTGTGGAAAACTTTTGTCCAGTTTTGCGGGGCACATTGAAAAGCAGGTGTTGACAAATTGGAAAACAATTGCAAATCTGAGTTGAGTTCTGGAAAACCTGTCTTGCAGTGAGAAATGTCAAGAAGCTCAACTAATTTAGCTTATTCAAGAGAACATGAAGAGGTGACTTGATTATGATCTACAGTTTGCTAATGGGGAGAGGGAAGAGGGGGAGATTTCTGACTGTAGAGGGCTCCTTAGCAGATGATAATATAACAATCTTGTAGCTGGAAACCGAAACCCGATGAATTTAAACTAGAAATAAGGTACACAGTTTTAACTATAAAGGTAATGCATCATCTAAATATCTTCCCGAGGGAGATAAAGTAATGGAGACTCTGTCTTTAAACCAAGACTAGGTGTTTTCTAGAAGGATATCTTCTGTCAAAGCAGAAGTAATGAGCAGGAATTACTGGATGGCATTTTCTGGTCTTTGTTATATAGGAAGTCAGGCAAGATGGTCATAAAGATCTTTTCTGGTCTAAAAAAAATCTATGCAGTTGAATGAGATTACAGCCTAGATGTTTTAGCTCACTGCTTCCAATGCATCACAAATCTTTAGAAACAAGAATTATAATATGCTAATTTTCACATGAGAGCACAGTGTCTTGTAACTATTCATTCAAATGACATGATAATGCAGGAAACATGAATGAGAGCTCTGAGTCAAAGCAGATGAAGAACCCACTTTTGGAATCTTTCTGTAACTCTAATTGACTATAAGTCAGCCTTTTAAATATAGGCCTCACTACCAATTTTCTTGCCAATATGATTACCCAAAAACTAAGCAAGTAAAACTGCAGGCTAGCAAGGGGAGGCTGCCGACACACAAATGGAGATTAACTCTAGACGTATGACTAAGGAGCAAACCTCATCATAGCAGCTCTGTTCAAAGGAGCAGACAGCACATTTCAAGGCTTAAGAAACAACTGGGGGCTGCAGAGGCAGGCAGTTGAGGAAACTGCCCCTATTTTATCCAAAAGTAAATTTGCTGCAATGGGGATAGGGCTTCATTCTTTGAGAAGTTGTGCCAAGTACTTCCAAGTTTTATTACTTGAGGACAGCTTGATCTGATGGGGGTAAGCTGTTCACATGTCCACGGCCTGAGATTTGAGCCAGCCCAGAACAGAGCGGTCTGTATTAACATGGAACAAGCTGTGTTTGCAACACTAATAAAATAGTTTTATCAGCTGATGAAATGGCCATTGTTATGCTATCTGGCAGCAACATCATGGCCAATGGCCACTTGGCAGCTGGAAGTAAATTGCAGCACTTGGGTTTGGGAAGAAAGAGGCTCTGCCTTTAAATACTTTCTCAGCTACTGAGACGCTATCTCTGGATCAGCACTGAGGACATGGGTGGCACTGGAAGCTGTCTTGTATGTGAAATCAGGTAACAATGGTGAACCTTACTTTACCATTATTGCCAATTTAGTATTATTCATGGGTACTAAATTCACTTGAAGATTTAATCCCTTATCGTTTCATGGCTTCTGTCAAATTAACCCATGAAAGCACAACTTCAAAGATTGCTCCATTCAAATCAATGTAGCAATATAACATATCACATCTTCAGTGAATGAATGATTTGCCCCTGGATACATAAGGGGTTAGTTAAGCAGCGTTTCTGGCTGTTTGATTAACACATTGAATTAATTAATGGGCTGCATGAGATCTCTCTTAATTAGACAATGCTCATGTCTTGATAAAAGTGTGTGTCCTTATAGTACGGAAGAATAGTTTCATAAATTCCTTACAAACTTAGTTAATTACAACCTCACCATGACTGCAGGATTCAAGGAAATGGATTGCACTTTTCAAAATGATTGTAAAAGGTTTCTGCAAAAAAAATTCAATGACGTGAAAGTGGGGTTGCTGGTTTGAGGATGAAATGTTTTGGCAGAAATGAACATTTTTTTAATGTATCGTTATGAAAAAAACAAAATATTTTAATCTTTTGTTTGGGATTTTTTTAAATGCACTATTCCGTGTGTGGATTTTTATGTAATGAAAAGTAAAGCAAAAAAAAACAACTGAACCTTCCCCCTCCTTCCCCGCCCCCCCACCAAAAGCCTTCCTCTTCTGTAGTCCTCTATTCTGTTTAGGAACAGCTAATTTAATTAAAAAAAATCAAACAAAACACAAATCCAAAACTAGATGATGCCACTTTACTAAAGAATTATTGTGAAATTTTGGTTACTTTTTAAATTGTGTCGATAACTCTAATCAATGAGCTTTGGGGGGCAAACCCATAATGCCTAAAAATCTCCATCACATTTACAGTATGACCTCATAAATCCGGATATAAAAAATCCAGAATTATTGAAAATCTGGCACTTCTAAAAAGTGCACTCTATCAGGGAGTAGCGGCAGCTGGTCCCAGAGCAGCAGAGGGGGAAGCTTGCTGCCATCCACCACCCTGCGCCACCGCTCTGTGTGCGGCTGCTGCTTTGGGACTGGCCACCACTACGCCCAGCCACCCTCCACTCCAGGACTGGCTGCTTCTCTGGTTTCAAAAATCCTAATTTTCACCTTGCTGGCAGGCACTTGGTCCTGAGCATGCCAGATTCATGAGGTTATACTGTATTTACATCACAATGTCCAGTCATACATAACCAAGTTATGCAATTCCCACTTCACACTGGTTGTTCTTGGCTTCAGTGCTCATGTGGGTTTAGAGGCAAATGTTTGTGGTCATTTCTGGTGGCACAGCAATCCAGTGTTCACTCTTCAGATGGAGAAGCACCTGTGTACATTTTCAGAGCATAAGGAGCTTGTCTATTGGCACCAAAAGGCCAATGTCAAGATTAAAACAAGGTAATTTGTCAGTCAGCAACACAGAAGTCCTTGACTTCAGAAAAGCCGACTTTGATAAGCTCAAGAGGCTAGTCGGTCAGGCCCTCAGGGACCATGACCCCAGGGAATTGGGAGTTCAAGAAGAGTGGTTGCTTTTCAAGGAAGC
>NW_017728915.1:35240067-35298557 GCF_001723895.1 Crocodylus porosus | reverse complement strand
GTGTGTGTGTGTGTATATATGTACAGATGCATCAGATGCATAATGGAAAAACTAAAGTTTCTGAAAATTTGCCTTATATATAGAATTCTCTCTTCACCCTTAATATGGTTCATTTGCTTTACTTTATTTTTATTCTCTTTGAATTACAAAACCAGATTCATTAATTACATTTTCTGGTTACAGCCACCTTGATTTTCTGGTTCTGTGGATCAGTGCATAGCTGTTCAGTTTTGGGGTGAGATGATAAAAATGTTTGGATGTGAAAGTAAACAATTTTCATTGCATATATAAAAGCAACTTTGTCTTTTCTGTGTCTGTTCAGCTAAAACTTGCAGCCCTCAGTCCTTCAGGTAAAATTCCCATTACATCCTTTTGGCGTTTGAGTGGCATTAGAAGAATAGGATTTGACCAGTTGTTTTGTAAAACTCTTTAAATTTAGCTTTTAGTTTTAATGAATTTAAATAACTCCAAACTATTTATTTTCCTGGAGTTGACCTGGTGCTTAAGTTAAAATTTCAGTGTTAAAATGTTTCCCTCAATTATAAAGAGAGGTCAGCTGGTAGAGTTAATTGCTCCACATATACTTTGGTGCAGTACAGCACTATTTGGTCTCTTCAACTTACCCCTCTTCACTCAATGAAGGATTATGGCTCTGAGACACAAGCACAACAGTGAGCTTAAAAATGATTTTAAAAATATCATCAAAGGAGATCTGAGGAAGATTTGTTCATCTGTTGTCTCTCCAAGTGATTTTTGCGGCACATGAAAGGCAAACAGCTTCATTTCAGGAGTGCTGCTTCACTCACCAAACACTTTGATTAAGATATATGCAAATAGGAGTCATGCTACGTATCTTTAAAATGGTGGCTGCTCACAACCATTTTAATCTAACATCTAATTTACAATTACAATCACTAAGGGGAAAAGGTAATAGTTGATGCAGAATCAGCTGAAAGCTACACCCACCAACCACCTTTGCTGACATAGACTGCAGACACAGTAAGCTTTATAAAGATTAAAGGGGGAGAAAAGCCCTCCATTGCACTTAAGGGTACTCAGCATCACTTGTTACCAAGCAAAGAGAATGATGTTTGGGTCTTAAATTGAAACATCATAAGAGACTTTTTAGGGCATTGTAAAAAAAAAAGATTAACTCTTCTCTTTTCTGCCTTGTATTCTATCACTGCAATGCGTCCCTGAGGCCTTTTTTCCCCCACTGCTATTTTCCCACCTCCTTTACCTGCCTTACCTTTTGTCTTTCTGATTTCTACCTATTTACATCCTCACTGACATCCTGCCACGCTTTTAGCTTCTCTCTTTCCTTGGAGTCTCCGACCAGCAGAGACTCCCTATGGTTGAAGATGGGTGACTGCACCCAAAAGCTTGCCAAGAACTTTTTTCCAACTACTCAGTTGGTCTACTAAAAGGTATCACATTTGCTCAAAGAACATGACCTGCCTTTTCCCTCTAGAAACTAGTGGCAGCATTGCAACATAACAGGTTTCTTCTGCTCTGATTTTTCTAACAGGACTGGAACGTGGCCAGTTGTTGGACATAGACCTCACCATGGCATCTGCCTACAAAAGCCCAAGTAAGTTTAATACTGGGTAAACCAAGCGTACACGAGGGGACTGTCTTCTACTTATTTCTCATGTTCCCATATAATAGTAGGGTGAGAAATAGAGGCTGCCTGTAGCCAGAAGCACTCAGGCTGACAACTAATGGGGGTAAAAGGGAAATGGGGTTTAATTTTGGTCACGTCCTTGGTGCAGGGTAAAGAGCTGTACCGAAACCAGCAAAAGGAAGTCGTTTTTACCTCCCGCTTGGCCAGTAGGTGGCTCTGTTATACACACAGATTCCTGCAGCAGATACGTCTTTCCCCAGTTAAATCACATTTTGACTCGGGCAAATCTTTCAGTGTGAAACTTGTGCTCATATGTTTGCCTCTTATTTGGGCACTAGTGTCAAGTAGAGGTGTCCATGTTGGGGGGGGGTTCTTTCCATTTCTTCCTGAAGTCATAACACTTCATTATGAAATTACCATGACAATACTGGCAACTTTTACATTTGAACTAATAAGTTCTGGCATAATTTCAGGCATATGGGATAAAGCAGCACTAGGTAAGCTAATAGCCTGGGTTATCACTCAGAGATTGATGTAGAGAGGTCTGCGCTGTTGCTGGCTGAAAACCCACATCTCTGTATATACAGCGGATCTCAGAAGTTCAAGCCAAGCCTTGCGCTGAGTGTAGTTACCTGGCAAAGGTGGTGTTGTTGGGTATGTGGTGGGTTTCCTATTTTGCAAACCAAACAATGTGATATTGATGAGTCTCATTATTTTGCTCATAAAGAGAGGTCTTAAATGCTCTCAAATGCCTGCCAAGTACAGCAATTCAATTTTGCACCACAGAACTAGATGCGTTTTTGCTTGAGTTATAAAATGCATTAAATTAAGATTATACCCCTGTATGCTGTGGAACATATGTAGGTACAGCACATAATTGACAATTTGTCAGGCCCATCTCCAAGACCCTTACAGGAAGAATGGGATTCAATTTGGACCAGTTGCAACTGAATAAACATCATAAACTCAAAACTAGGACTCTGTTGCTTAACAGTGAAAAAAAAATGTTGGTGTGATCTTTTTTTGTGCTGTTCTCTTGCCTTTGTGGTATTGATTCGTATGATTCTAAGTTCACCTCGCCATGACCCAAGATCACGCCACATGCGGCCTTCAGGATCCTAATTCATTTTTTTTTCTGGTGACCCTGGTCAGATTTTCTCCACGGGTGACCTACATATCTCCTACCTAGACAAACACAACCCTGTTCCTCTTTGTCAGTGGCCTTTTGCAAAGTCTATCGCCCATACCCTTCCATCCATCACATAATGAAAGATTTTTCCTAAGCATCCAAGGTTTGAAGCTGTGCCCTTCCCATCTTGATACAGTTTTGCTACTGCAAGTCCAGGTACAGATTTTAATTGATGAGGGAGAAAAGTGTATGGACTGTTTTGGAAGGGTGTGTACAGTACATATATCTGGTAGAGAAGGAAGGATCAGGGAAATTCACCTGGCAGAAAGAGCACAAGGTGACAAGAGTTAGTTTAGTCCTTAGTACTTCCAAGTTCATCCCTCAGGTTTGGACAGGCCCTTAACAAAGTCCTGTCTCCTGCACAGTCAGGCTTTAACCTTATTATGGAAAGGTCTATTGTGTCAGAGGAAGGAAGCTATTAACTATGACCCTCTCCCAGAGCTCTAGGGCAGGGAAGGCCAAGCTTTTTGGCAGGTGTCACACATTAAACCCCAAGCCCTCCCCAAATGCCATTCGGGTCCTTTTTCCCTTGCCTGATCTGCTTCTGCGTCCTGTCTTCTTACCAATCTTGTGTACCACACACAAAGACTACCCATGCCATTTGTGGTGCACATGCTTGTGATTTAGCCACCCCTGCTGTATGCAATCTGGGCCCAGGCCACTGAGAGTGCTGATAATAAGAACTGAGATCTTGAGCCTGTGTCAATTTTCTTCGGAAAGCCAGCGCAAGAACAGGGGACAGGCCTCATGGTCACAGTAATGCAGGTTGCTGAGCAGATGTCTTCCTATTGGAGTTTTAAAGTGGCCAAGAGCTTCCTGCCCTGCTATTGCAGGGCGCCTATGCACAAGCGTGGAGACTGCTCCAATGAGCTGGACTTCCAGTGTGTCAGAACGGACTCAATTCATCAAGTCTGCTGGAGCGTGCCAATCGCTGCACACCAGCAGCCTCCTGCGTCTTGTGTATCTGTGTCCCCACACTTAAAAATGGCACCAGGGCACTTGAACTAAAGCTTGTGAATATGGCTTAGTTCAAGCACCCCTGCTGCCATTTTTAAGCATGGGGATGGTGATACATGAGATGCTGTGGCGCTTCAATTAGTGGAGCTCTCAAAGCCACTCGATTTAAAATGTGTAAAAGTGCCCACAAAGACTAACTGTGGGCAAGCCGGGATGCCATGTTAGCATTGGCTGAGCTTGGGCCACGGCACCTTGTGCATAACTCTATCCTGTCTGCTGAGGAGTTGCAAGTCCTCTCTGTTTTCCCTGTTTCAAAAGCAGAAGAATTTCTAGTTGCATGGGGAGATCTTCATTCATTATGAACTTTAAGGTTTATTTGTTCATGGTAAGAAGTCATAACTGATGCATTTTTATTTTCTTAAACCAGTGCCATAAGGAGGCAGGAATTTGGAGATAGCTGCTACTGAATCGAAATCTAGAGATGTACAATTATGTACATTTCTTCCTCAGAAGTAACTTGCAAGAACTGTTCTTCATGGTTTATAACATAAACAAGTGCTAAAATATGTAAATCAGAAAAACTAATGATGTGTAATACTATAATGTTTAAATATCTTAATTTAGTGTATAGGCTAGCACTCAAAAAAGAGAGAGAGAGAAAGAAAGGAGGAAAAAATCTCTTTAAGGAGCTAAGAATCAATAACATGAGCCTGTGTTGGCTGAATAATTACTTCTCCATTCTGAATTTTTAAATATTAATTTGCTACATGTTACTCATCAAGTAGCAGCATACTGTAATCAGTAAAAGGAAAGCAAAACCAGCGATCCAGTTTGGAAGATATTAGAGGAGCATGGCTTTTGCTACTGAGGGTCACTAGGGCCATTTTCGTAGCTTGTATTGCCTCCATTTTTTGATAGATGTGTATATGACCCAGCATCTATTGACTGTTTGCATGGCAAGTACAAATGCTAGATTAGCAATGACAGGTGACATGACATTACTACATGCTCTTCAAAAGCATTGCTGTCGTTTAGTCAGAGAAGCCAGCTTGATGTGACTGTTGCAGGGAAAGGTGCCAATGAATCGAGGTTATGTCAGGCAGTCTGACGTGTCCCTAAATTAGTGCAGCATGGCCTTGGCTTCCCTGTGAGGCCAAACATGTCCGTATGTTTAATTTTGCTGTCATTAAAGTGGGTGCCACTGCAGTCAGTCATGGGAACCAGTGAATGTCTTCATGAAATAACACCAACACAACCAAGAAAGTACATCTATACTGCAGACTGTAGTATAGCTATACCCAAGCTAGCTTTAAATGATCTATCGTGGGTACAGGTTGCAGTCAAGTATCAGCAGCATGCGGTTTTACGATGGGCTAAATTAGCCTGCTTTTCAGCTGGAAGTGAGTCTCGGGTGTTTAATCTGAGTCACGACCCAATACATGGCCACTTACCATTACTTATGCTCCTTGCCTGTCTACCCCTTCCTAATGGTGCCCTTCCACTCCATGCCCTTGGGAATAGTCCAAGAACATGGACATACTACAAATATACATCTCTTTCTTATGGAAAGATATGAGGTCAAAAGTTATGTTCTATCCCTTCATCTTTGTGATCAGCAGGATCCCCTAGGGTAGTATACGTGAGACTTATTAGCAACGTCAAGTCTGTGTTCCCATCAACTGGTCAGACACAGGGAGGTATTCTTTTGGCTATTTAGGCTCCAAAACATATTTCCCAGTCTGCATTAGCCGTTTTAGGAACTGTTTATTTTTTTTTAACATGAAATGAGATTTAATCACACCAAAGAGCTTTCTCTTCCTCAGACAAATTATATATTTACATACAATTCTCTAATTGCTTACAGTATGTTGTCTTCCAAATGTAACACCTGCTTGGGGATGCTGTTAATTTAGATATAACAAGATAAATGGTAGAGTTCCCTATTATACAAGGCAGGCAAGGAATTTGTTTCTTTAAAATAATCTGTTAATATTACAAACAAATAGGCATAAAAAGGATGGTTTCTCACTTTTCATAGTGACTTTTATGGCAAAGGGTTTTCGGGTGTTTAATCACCAAATTCACCATTATTCGGGGACCCTTGAGTGTCACTTGGATTCATTGCTTGGTGGTTTCAGAGATGAACTGAAAAATCATGTGTCCCATTTACAAGGGATGACAATTTCAGAGAGACTGAGGCATGCATGTATGAATGCACTACAGAAATGAATGTACATGATCAGTGTGCATGAATCCAGGTTGGTGCATCTGATTTCAGTAGGCCTGGGTCCAGCTCAGTGCATACTGTTTACCTAAATGCACGTCCACCTTTGTATTTCCTATCACCACAGGTATGTTTCATTGCTGTGTCTGGCTAGAGACAGACATTCAAAAAGCCTGAGCCTGAATTGATTCTCTCTTTGTGGGTTCGTTTAATAACTGGACAGACATTCTCTGGGAAACCAGAAAATGCAGCCACATGCCTGCAGTGGCTCAAGCCAGAAGCCGGGGGGCGCTGGAGCATGCCTGCCAGCCACTGCCAAAGGGAATGGAAGACAGACACCCTCCAAGGCTCTCACCCTTTCTTGCAGAAGGAGTGGAGGGAGTGTGGCCAGGCACCAGCCAGGGATAGCATGACGCACGGGATGCCAGCTTCCAGGCTGGGGCTGGGGAGAGCTGTTTCAAGGCTGAGGAGTGGGGATGGGGAAGAAGTCCTTTTTTTGAAGCAAGCATGGATTGAACAGAGCAATTTGCAAAGCATACAACAGGGAACTACCAAAAATCTTTGCCTAAGCTAAGATACCGCCCAGTAAAACACAGCATACACAACTTAGTCTAACTTGAGATGTAAACCAGGAAGATGAAAATTAGTTGAACTAATCCTGAAGGCAGAGTGTCTCCTTACAGCCAGGCATTCAGAAAGGCTTTGTTTAGGTATATAGCTCTCTGCATTCTTTGGTGAAGCTGCCTGCAACTTCCCTTAACTACATCTGCAGCATGTGTAATGATTGTCAGGTCTTTGCCAACAGTTTCTACCTCTCAGTCTCGTCCTGCGGGTCTTAGCTCTGGGCTCTCAAGTGCAGGATTTGGATCTGCACACAAGGCTCTAGCTTGCCTCCCTTCCCTCTCCCCTGCTCAGCATGCTGTGAAATCCCTTCCCAAGCTGCAGAGACCCCCAGGGGTTCCAGGGGAGAGAGGGGACAGAGGGAGGAATTGACTCCATCCCTTCCTGGCTGCAAGCAAGCCATGGAGGTGCGGCTGGGGCTGGCAAACAGCAGCTATGGTTCCCAGGGTTTGCCAGTAGAGGAGAGGTGGGGAGAGGGGACAGAGGGAGGAATTTGTCTTGGGGGGCCATGGCAGGGGAGTGTCTGGCCAGCACTTGCCCCTGCTCTGGCTAGAGAGCAAAGCGGAGGGGCCACCCCAGCTCACTGGAGCAGAAAATAGAGCTCCACCCAGCCCAGAGAGCATGTCAGGATGCTGGGGGAGTCTGATTTAATTTAAACCAGCAAGGGATCTGGGACAAACATTGCATGAACCAGTTTGAGCCAAATCAGTTAAGTCTGATACCACATTCAACCAGGTTTATCTCAAACCGGTTTCAGCCATTTTCAAGCTGGTTTATGTGCATCTGTTCTGTTACAGGTTTAAACCAGTTTCTGATCACTTAAACTGGTTCATGTGTAATGTCTGTCCCTAGCCTCTAAGAAATGTACCTCAGAACCTTTGGCCAATCAGGGGAAGGGTGGTGGGATGGTCTTTGTGCCCCATTGGTTCTGGGCTGTTCTGGGGCCCTGTATCATCCAGTAGAAAGCTACCCAGCAAAAGAACCACTCTAGCGGGCACTGCGGTGAAACATGGCAAGTGTGTACTATACCTGACATGTCCCAAATAGATATAACGTAGCTGCAGCACCGGGCATTGCCAATATGGATATCCAAGGCAGCCATTTTGGGATGTGATGTGTCCTTGCTTCGCTCCGATGCTTCCAAAAATGGGCTTTCGATGGTGAGGCATGACCGAAGATCCATGTAAGGCGTCTCCCCTGGTTCACAGTACTTGAAGAAATCTCCACAATAAGCATTTGTCCACTAGGCCTTCAGTACAGACTTTCAGGTGCGTTTACCCACTAGGCCTTTGCTAGCATACTGGGCCTTTCAGGTGGTCTTAAGCCACTGTGTCAAGTGGCTAGACTGGTTGAACTACTTTGTGGGTTTTTGGCTGGTGAATGCAGAAGCATGCTTAGCTGGCTCTGTTCTACTTTGATTATCCTTTCTTTTGTAATCCTTAGACATTACAGGGAGCTTTTCTGTCTGTCCCCTTTCACTTTCATTTGCTGCTTTCTGCCAAACATGGTGGAAGAGTCCCTGTTAATTCAGACTGCAGTTTTACCATTGCATTTATCAGTACGTTGGTGGTGACTCTCGGTAAACATGCTTATGCATCAGTATTAATGGCCTCTTAGGGACTGCACAGCCCATCTCCCACCCTTTCTCTGAATTTATGGCTGCTCCATTTAGTGGCAAAAATCAGTTCATCTTACTGTCAGCACTGTGCAACCAGTATTATTGTCGCACAGTGACTTGGGTTCCCATCTACCTTGTGTATCATGAAGAAAACTGCCAGCTAAGTTCTGACTGTAAAATGAAGAAGCATAAGGAGGAGAAGCAGAAGCCAGGCTGGGCTAGCAGGGATGACGACACAATTCTTGTGTTTCAGCTAAGTGCATTGTAAATATGGAACTCAGTTATTCACAGAAAATAATTACACTGTGTGACAGTGTTATTTTTCTTATCTCCATGGTAGCAGTTGTATCCTTTTTTCTTTGTTTTAATGATCAATTAGGAGTTGGTCAGTACTCTTCAACTTTTATCTGAGAATTGTAAAGTGCTTAACCATTATCAATTTTCTCAGCTCCCTGGCTGGTGGAACATGATCATCCCAATGATACAAATGCAAAACTCTGGCAGGGAAGTGAAATGATCACACTTATGCAGAGCTAAGAATGGAAACCAGATCCTTCCCAAACTCGCTCTTTTGCTTACCTGCAGGATCACCCAATCTCTTTGAAGGTTGCCCTATGGAATGTCGAACGAGCAGTACCTCTCATAGGAAATCGGTGCCGGAGGTCAGTCACCTCACTTAATGCGCTACTGAGTCATGCTTGGTAGGGCTGCATAAGACTCTCTTATATAAATCAGTTCAGAGTCCCCCACGATGAATTCCTGTCAGTACCTTATTAATTATTTAATTTATGGTCTCATCGGTGTAAAATCTTGGCTTAGTTCAATGCAGAGTTTCTGTGTGAAGGGGGAATGGCTCTGTGAAGTGGAACACAGAGCTCTTCCCTTCTTGGTTTCATCTCCTGCCCAGGGCAGGGGGTCAGACTCGATGATCTGTTGTGGTCCCTTCCAACCCTAGCATCTATGGATCTCATCCTGTATAATAAGTAAGCAAGCTTTTTTGCCACCTGCAGCCCTTTGACAGCCAACATGGAGTGAGCTGGCATTCCCTGTCTCATTCCAAATGTTTAGGTTTCCACCACACAATAAATGCAATTGCCATTGGATCCTTTTTAATAGTCTTAGCAGGGAGACAGAAAGAGGTCATCTTTCAGACTCAGGCATAAGGGCAGGCAGCATGGGGATGCTTAGACTTGGTGATATATCTCATTAGTGAATAGAGGGGACTTTTAAGCTTCGAAGCTTGCAACCCAGCATTTGCTCTGAAAGCCTGAGTCCAAATCTACTGGAGTCAGTGGATGCATCTACAGGAGATGCTTACTTCGCATTAGCTTAATAACACTGTGCAGTAACATAGCGGCTATTAACTGTGCTAATAGCCTACTGAGCAGTCTTATTAGGCTAATGCACCATAAGCATCACTAAAAAATGGTGTGCTAGCACTACTGTGCAATAATTCGAGTTACTGTGCATTCAGTTAGTACCTCTTAATAGAGGTACTCAACTAAATGTGTATTAACTAAGGTGCATTAATGAACGTGTAGATGCACCCAGTGAAAGTCTTTCCATTCACTTCAGAGAGCTTTGGATGAGGTTCCCAAGCCTTTTAAAAAGGATGCTTTGTTTGATTAGCAATAGGGACACAAAGTCTGCAACTTCACCCCATCTATTGTTCCAGTAGTGGCAGGGCCCATATTCTCTTCAGCACTAGAGTGGGTCAGGCACAAAAAAGGGAAGATTTATCAAACGCACAGGAATGTAGGCACTAATCATGACAGAAAAGGTTCCTTGGGTCCACAATGAAAATTCTGATCTCAGGAAGAAGAACCCAGGATAGCCAGTATCCTCACTGTGGGGACAGTCATGAATGTGAAAGGTCCTAGCTGAAGTCTTTGGCCTTTCTGATCCAGACCAGACACACACTCTCTTGCATTGCCTAGCTATCTCTCTCATTCTTGAAAGATTTCAGTTTTATTAACTTTTTGAAATATTTAAAATTTTCAAGTGACAGGAAACCCTTTCCCATCTCCCAGTTCTACTTTTTCCCTTCTGGACGCTTTTACTCCCTGAGTTTGGGTCTTCAGCATACTTACTGAGTTTAGCTCTGACCGCTGTGTTATCAGAGTTGTCATTCTCATACCTCTCCTGATACTTGTCTTAAATCCGGTGAAAGGTGTGTAATTCTGTCTACTTTGTCAAAGCTTTGGAGCTGCAGCTCTTATGTTTGGCCTTGGAGCCGATGTTGGAGAACTACATGTGGAAATAGCATCAGAGAAGAATGATTCCAGCTTGGATCCTTATCCTGTTCAGCAGGACAAGCTTAAGCAGACTGGAGAGTAAAGGCAGTGAGACACTTAAGCAGTAGGCAAAAGAAGAAAGCCCAGCTGAAGCTGGGGAGAGTATAGAGTTGAGGTAGGGAAATAATGGCAATTGAAATCAAAGTAGATAGGCAAGAAGGACACACACATCAAGGCAGTCAAATTAACAGGGCTTAGAAACATCATGTTATTTTGTTGGAAGCTTCATCAATGTATCAGTATTTGGCAGGAAAGATTTATTTAGAGATAATTTCCAAAATCCCTACAAAGTACCCATTTTGACATGCAAGTGCCTAACATTATCTATCTAGTCACACAGGTGGCTTTTGGATACAACACGTTGCATAACAGATGCCTTTGCCAGTGTCTCAGAAGCCACTCTCCATACATTCATCCTGAGCCAAAGTGCTCTGACAATGCAAAAGGTTTGGGAAAGGCTGGTTGGCTGATGCCCGGGTTGTGAAACAAGCATTTAGAACAGAAAATCTGGATTCTTTTCATTGCTCATTAGAGGATACTTTAAATAGCCTACTGCCTACTGTTCTTATTCCCATAAAACTACTTAATATAATTGTGGAAATTGAACCATTGCAAAATAAGCCTTGTTTATATGTATATATATTGACATCACTGTCCAATTTGGTCTTTGGTACAAGTTTCATTAGCAGTGAATGCATAAATGCAAGTCTCAGACAGCAATCAATACTTTTACTTATATGCCATAAAGTGCTGTGTTACACATTTACATAAATGATTAAAAATCCTGCTTTGCTAATGCATGCAAACGTGGTGCAATGCAGATAACAGTGCTCCACATATGGCTTTTGCTAGCATTGTCTAGTATTATGGGCTTCAGAGATAGGGTTTAAGGAAGCACAGTAAAGTACTTCAATAGAAAGAGTGTTTTTTGCACAGAGCATCTCCCTTTTGTGCAAGAAATCTGTTAAAGGAAAATGAATAACTCTTATTTTATGGGAGACAATAGCTAAGAAAGTGAACACAGCAGAAGAGATTTGGCTTCATTGTTGAGTCCCTTGCAGGGTTTCTGTTGGAAGAAAGATATTATGGCTACTTCAGCAATCTCAGGTTTGAAGGTGTTGGGAGGGAAGTAGACACACAGTTAAAATTAAAGCACTGTAGTGCTTTTAACTCATTGAAAGTCCGGTGATAAGCACCAGTGACCTGAACTTCCAAATTAAGTTATCGTCACAGACCTTATAGTAGGTATCTGCTATTTGCATTACCTGCACAGGTAGAGTGTAGATATGATGGCGATGGCCATCCTAGAGCTAGGTAGCATGTTACATTAGACTTCAGGGTAGGTGCCACAAAACCAAAAAAGGGGAAAGTTCTTCCTTGGGACTTCCTCAAGAAGTAGCTTTATTTGGTCTCCATCTCCTGAGAGGATGCTTTGCAGCCAGCCGTAGTGTGGCTTCACAAGGGGCAAGCCTCTGGCTTTGAGACCCTGGCTCTTTTCAGTCCCTGGCTTCCCCTGTGGTCCATAGCATCCCCATCTCCAGGAGCTCCTTCTTTGGTCAGCTTCTGGGACGGAGGAAGGGTGTTTTCTTTTTTAAAAGAAGAGAGTGGTCAGATTGCTGATGTCCCAAGCAGCACAGCATACACTGCTTCAAAACAGTCTTATTGGTGCTGTTCCAGTTCCCTCTGTACTTATTCAGACTTTACTATGTCCACCCTGGGACCAGTCCTTTCTTCAGTCTGCCCTGGGACCTTATTCTTGCCGACCCTGGGACATTTTCTCCAGGTCCTGGCAGACCTTCTCCCTCTGTCCAGCTCTTTCAGAGTCTCACTCATTCTCCTCCAGCCCAGCCAGCCACACTCCCAACAAAACAACTTTAAAACTATAGTCTTAAACAGTCACCCAATACACTGAAACATTAAGTCACAGGGAATCAGAGGGGCAGTATCTGGGCTCTGCTGACAGGCCCAGAAGGCCATCTGCCCCTCGAGTGAAAAGGCAATATGGGTGTCCTACTTAGGGAACTATTTACAAGCATTATTTCCAGAAAAGCCTGCTCACACTGAGCCCCCGAAAGTGCTCCCCACTGGAACAGCAGGCTAGAGCCCAGCTCACCCAGACTCCTTCATCACAGCAGGCAAGATGGATATAGCTATTTACTGTATTTTCTCACATAGAATATAAAATTTTTCCCAAAATCAGCCCCCCAAAATTGGGGTGCATGTATTCATTGGGGAAGCTGATTTTCTGACTGGAATAGAAGCACCCTGCTTTCATTTCTGCCGCACTGTGTAGCAACTATTGCATGACAATTCAGGCAGCTTAGGAAGCTGGTTGATTTAATGAATGGGTGTTCATTTCAAAACTGTTAAAGATTGTCTCTCCTTTGTAATGGTCTTGATGTTCCACTAATCAAGCTGAACTTTCTTAGGGCAATGTTGCTGTCTGCTAGCTGCCTTTGGTCGCTCTCCCTATTTTACAACCTTGGAGACTCTTTGGCTCTTTCTAAAATCATAGCTGCACCCATGGAGACCAGTTTATAGCACCAGCTAGGATTCCAGCTTTAGTCAAGCAGAAAAAGAGGGTGAGCCAGCTGAAGATTAGGCTCTGCCCTATACAGCTATCATCCTGGAAAAAAAAATTTTTTTCTTTCATTCTGACTTTCAAAAACAAGGTGTGTATTACACACTGAGGTGTGTTGTATCTGAGAAAATATAGTATCCAGGGGTAGAATCCCTTGGCATGGTTTGTTGCTATTTTTCTTCTTCAACCTGTGGGAGAAATAGTTGGTTATAAGGTGTGTGATGGTTTGATTGTTGATGTTTTCTTGCCCTTTTCTGTTGTTTTATCCTCTTGGAACCAGAAACAGAAGGCCTGGAGCATATAATGCTACTGTCTACGAATACAGAGTTAGTTAAACTTGGGACTCTTGGCTATAATACCCTCTGTTGAGATGGAAGGTTGAAAATGAGGTTCTGGCTCTATGAAAACATTACTCAGTATTGAAATATGGCCACAACACAACTATAAAATACAGATTTTCCTCCAAGCCTGGCTCGTATTGTCAGCCTGCTAAATTGAATGCAATTAGACTTGATGCTTCCTGTATTGTCAAAGATGTAAAATTGGCACAATTGCACGTGGGATGTGGTACCATCGTAAATCAGGCAGCTTATCAATATCTTTAAACCATATCCTGGGATGCCTTTGCTCAGGCTTCCTTCAAACCAACAGTGGATGGCTGCAGAGATGATCAACATCAATTTATCTAATGTTTAGAGTTTAGCCTATGGTATGAAAGAAAGCACAAGCCAGAAGACAAATGTGAGCATCCAGCACTTTTAAAATGTCTGGATTATTATTGTATACTATTCCTTTGCACCTAGCAGCGAGCAAGTTTTTGGGGTGTAAGCAGAGATAATATGAGCATATTTTGCATGACATGGATTTTGCATTAGAAACATTCTGGGCAATCCCCTACTAGCATGAACTGGAGTTGCATTGATTTACATAAGCTGAGAATTTGACCCTGTATTGGATGAAAGGACTGTGGTCCTGACCCAAAGCCTTCTGAAGTCCATTGGCCTTAGACTCCCATTGATTTCCCATTGATCTCAGGGTGTGCTGGATCAGGCCCTAGCATCTGCCTTGGTGTACTTTTCTTGCTTTTCTGTTTTTTCCCCCAGATATACTAGCCAGCACTAGTATTGAAATAAATTCATAAAAATGTGTTCCCTGGCTAATAAAAGTTAGCAAGCTGTTAAATAAAAAGGAACCATGTTTATTTTCCCCATCGAGTTGGGTAGAGATGAAAGCCCCATTGTCAACCACCTCTTGGTGTAGGCAATTAACAACCAGCAGCATACTATTCACATTCAGAGCTTAATTCAATAAATACATGCTGCATATTCAGATGGCACAACTAGTAATTACAAACAGATGCAATCAACAGGTCCTTTTCAACATCTTTATAAACCTCATCGAACTGTTAAGAGACCTCACACAGGAGCTAATTCAAAGTTACGCCCACACCTCAAATGCTCTATTTAGATGTACTGGGTTTGCTTTCCAAAAAAATTTGGAGGTGGCAACATGAGTGAGTGGAAACAGGTGCATAGGGTGAATTTATGTATGGGGAGAGTATTAAAAAAAAAAGTTTAGATTATTCTGTTTATAGAGGAAGGGTAAAAAGTGTCAGGAGGAGGTACTAGGAAAAAGCATGTAGGTAAAACCGGTTGCCATAACATCCCATAGCACGAGACATGCCTCGGACCCAGGAGCTTTAGAATGGTTAAACTGAAATATATGTTATCCTGTATACCAATACCCATAGGATTGGTCACCATGATAAATCAAGTAGAATATGTTAAAAAATGTCCAAGGGTATTTGACCTCCAACTCCCATCAGCTGCTTTGATCCCAGACTAAATGCTAATATACACCAAGTAAGGGTTTATTTCATATACATTCACCAAGACACAGAGCTCAGGGGATTTCTTCTCCTGCAGGATGAATTTTATTGAATGGCATTGTTTTCCAGTAACAGATGCTACTAAGGCATGTGAACTCTCAAGAGATCTCCCTCGTTCTGTCAGAGAGGAGAAATCTTGATGTGTTCGTTACCAAGACTTATTAACCAAAGAGGAACAAAGGGAGACATCAAAGAACAATTCTACTCACAGTCCTCCTTGTGAGTATTAGTCAGTACATGGTCAAACCTTGTCCATGTACTGACTAATACTCACAAGGAGGACAAGATCGTTCTCCTTGATGACTTCAGTGCCATGACCTGGAGCTCTGGAGTGGCACCACTGGGAAGGAAGGAATAGGAAAAGCCAACTCCAGTTGGCTCATCCTTCTCCTGAGTTAATGTGCAGAGCACAGTCTTTTCATCACAAACACCATCTTTAGAAACAGTGACAAACCAGGTGGAAACACCTAGGTCTGAGCACTGGCACCTTCTAGACTGTTATAGGTAGAGTCCATGATCAAACTGATGTCCGTGTCACACGAGCCATGAGAGAAGCCAATGACTGCTGGACAGATCACTGCCTGGTCAAATCCATTAAGAATACTGGCTTGCTCTGAAACACTGAAAACATCCAAAAACAATTCAAAGAAGTCTCAACACCAAATCTCTTCAAGACCCAGAGTTCAGGAAGGATCTCCAATTGTGGCTGCATGGAAACCTCTCTGCCCTGGCTACAAATGAAGGCAACATTGAGAAACTCTGTAAGGTATTTAAAGCTGCCATCCATGTGGCCTGTGCTGAATCCATTGGCTATAACACCCATTGACACCAAGACTGGTTTGATGAGAGCGATGCCGATATCCAAGCCCATTTTGACCAGAAGAGAAGGACTCATTCTGTTTGGCAAGATAACACCTCATCTCAGCAGAAGGAGGAGCTGTATCAACTTCTCAAAGCCAAAGCTCACAGGAGGATTTGGGAAATCAAAAATCAGTGGCAACAAGATAAAGTCAAAGAGATCTAGTTCTATGCTGACAAACATGATATGCATAGCTATTTCAGCATAATAAAGGCCATGTACAGCCCAGCTTCCCATGGTCCAACTTCCCTGCCCTCACAGGATGGCTCAGTGTTTCTCCAAGACAATAAATCTATTCAAGTTAGATGGAAAGAGCACTTTGAAGCACTCCTGAAACATAAGTCAACCACCACCATCAAATCCATTGCCCAACACCCTGAAAGAGGATCCCTTACCAGCCTTCCTATTCTAGAAGTCTGGCATGCCATCAAGGAGACCAAGAACAACAAGGCTACTAGACTGGATGGAATACCTGCCGAAATCTATAAGGCTAGCAGCAAGGAACTGGTACTGAGACTACAAAAAATTATTCTACACATTTGGAACCCTGGGGACCTGAGCAATGCCAATATCAAAAGTATTTTCAAGAAAGGAAATAAGTCTATGAGGGAACTATTGAGGTATCGCCTTCCTTTCCACAGCAGGGAAAATCCTTGCCCGCATCTTCCTGCATTCTTTTTTGCCTCTTGCTGAGGAAGTTCTGCCAAAATCTCAGTGTGGTTTCAGACCATCCTGCGGGGTAATTGACATGATCTTTGCTGCCCACCAGGTCCAAGAAAAGTGTCAGGAATAACACCAGGACCTGTATATGGCCTTTACTGACAGTGGTGGGCCTGGTGAGTGCCTGCAGAAGCTGGCAGCAATGGCGATGGGGTGGCAAGCAGTGGCTGCCCACAGAAGCTGGCAGTGGCATGGAGGGCGGTGAGTGGTGACTGCCCACAGAAGCCAGCAGTGGCCAGTCTCGGGGGGGGCATATACCCCCCCCCCCAGGCCGCTCTTGCCAGTTGCATATGACTTGCATGGACAGGTCTGTGGCTCATGGATTGGATTCTTAAGTCACCTCAAGATCCACCAATGAGCTGTGGTAAGAGATCATCCTGAAATCACGATGACTGATAAAGGCATGTGAAATGTCCAGGGATCTTCCATCTTGTTTTGTCAGAGATGGGAAGTTTTGATGTGTTCCTTTACAGTGACCTATCCAAAGAGGAGCAATAGGTGAGGCCCCAGCATGAAGATATGTGACCAATGAGTAGGTCGCGGGGCTGGATTGTTTCTTCTTTTTGATGGGTCTTTCTCTTGTGTTATGGGACAGGAAGAGCAGGAATGCCTGATTACTTTGTTGTAGCTTCTATTATTTCATACCCAGACCTATCTTTGACTATTCTGGCAGCAGGGTCTCCATAATCACTTCAAAAAACAACTTTGGCTGGAAGAATCTGTCGAGCTCTCACATCAGCACATCTGTTGTCTGTTTGACACTATCCGGATCCCAGTGCTGTTGTGATGGTGCAGAAAAGACTGAGAGGGGATTTAATAGCAGCCTTCAACTACCTCAAGGGGAGCTCCAAAGAGGATGGAGCTGGACTTTTCTCAGTGGTGGCAGATGACAGAACAAGGAGCAATGGGCTCGAGTTGCAGCAGGGGAAGTTGAGGTTGGCTATCAGGAAAAAAATATTTCTAGGAAGGTGGTGAAGCACTGGAATGGGTCACCCAGAGAAGTGGTGGACTCTCCATCCTTGGAGGTTTTTAAGGCCTGGCTCAACAAAACCCTGGCTGGAATAATGTAGTTGGGGATGGCCCTGCTTTGAGCAGGGGGGTTGGAGTAGATGTGACGTGGGGTCCCTTCCAACCCTCCTTTGCTATGATGCTATGCAGATTTTTCTTCAGTATTTCCTGGTAAATGATCCTAGTAATAAAGTGAGTCCTGTTACCCTGTTCCCATCAAGTATAGTGCATGCTTTGACAGAGTTGTTAAGGTTCAGTTGGGGAAAAAATGGGGCAAAGTGTTTCCGAGAGGATGCGCATTCTAGATACCAAATTTTAGGACATGTGGAGCCCAATATTCAAAAATGATCAGACCCCAGAACCTCCTCCCATGAAACTTAACATAGAATCATAGAAAATTTGGGTTGGAAGTGACTTCAGGAGGTTGCATCTAGTTCAACCCCCTGTCAAAGTAGGACTACCCCCAACTAGATCATCCCAACCAAAGCTTTGTCTAGTTAAGTCTTAAAAATGTCCAAGGATGGAGAGTCTACAACCTCTCGGTAATTTGTTCCAGTGTTTTACTACCATCCAAGTGAGAAAATTCTTTCTAATATCTAACTTAAACTTTCCCTTGCTGCAACTTGAGCCCATTGCTCTCAAAGGTCCAAAGGTCTGGGTGCAAAGTGATCTAGTTCTCCTCAAGCTACTACTGGGTATTGGCCCCACAACCTTTCCCATCAGATATTCATTTCAGATACCATAGAAGTGCCCTTATATGTCTTTCTTCCACTTAATGCTGCCTACTTCATGCTCACGTACTCTTGCTAGGAGCTTATTGTCTGTGTGCAGCTTTACCGCTCAGCTAGATGCAAAGGTCAGTTCTGTCATTGGCCACCAAAGGTTTGGGAGCCCATTGCTCCCAAAGGTCTGTTCTGTCCTTGGCCACCAGTGAGATCAGTCTAGCTCCATCCTCTTTCGGACTCCCCTTCAGGGTCCAAAGGCTGCTTTTAAATCCTTTCTCAGTTTTCACTTCTGTAGACTAAATAAGCCCAGCTCCCTCAGCCGTTCCTCATAAGTCATGTGCTCCAGCCCCCTCACTATTTCCATTGCCCTCTGCTGGACTCTCTCCAACATCATCAATTGCGTTATGGCTTATGATTGATGTACTTATTTCTTGCTGTTAAGGTGATAAGTCAAGATAAGTCTTTGAAAATTATGCCCACTATGTATTCAAAAGACTAAAGAATAGGGCAATATAAAGGACAGATGCATAATGATACAGGTTTCCGTCTTCCATTGATGTGATGTGCCACTCAAAGTGCTTGCTGCGTGTGGGGAAAAGAATCTTATCTGAATCTTGCCATTATTTTCATAAATGTTAACAGCTTCAGGAACATAACTAATGCTTGCAATCCACCCCCTGCAGTTTCCATTCTGTACCCTTGGACAGCATCAAACATAAGGAATGCAGCTGTGGGGGGTGTAATTACAAGAAACTTTTGCCTATTTAGGAGTGACGTAGTAATTCATGTTGCAAAAGGTGTCATCTAAAACTTGTCATCTAAAGCTTTGGAGTGAATAACCAATGCTTTTTCTATGAATAAACCCAAAGCATTGCACTAATTGACTGTAAACATGTAAAACCATGGACAAATATAATCTCATGAGCTCAGTTTGCATTTATCAGTCTTTATAACGCATCTCTCTCTATACACAGGTATGCCAGGTTACCACAATTTGGGTTTCCTGCAGCGGAATTGGGTGTGGGTAGCACTATGCAGTCAGAATTGCTCATCCCACATGATATAGGAAGAACAAGGCATTTTACTGCCCAGTACACCTTCACTTACTGCTAAGTGGATGTTTTTTTTAAAAAAAAAAAAATTATAGCATGTGGTATAAATGGTCCTGGGTAAGTGCTTTAACCACAGGTTTCTGATGTTTTAAAGGGAAGCAGTGGTTTCAGCTGTGTTTTGTGAGGAGCCTGTCGATGGGCTCAGAGAGCACCTGCCAGACAGAGCCCCTCCAGTGAGATGAATGTCTCATGTCCGAATCCCGACTGAGTTAAAACAAGTGGCCAAGGTGCTCAACCTCATTAAAGCAAAGCCATTTCTGCCCCCGCTGAACGCAAGCAGAATTTCAAGATGCTTAAAGATATTTAAGGTCATAAACTGCAGTGTTTGTGGAGTTCATGTGCCGATAGGGTTAGGCAGCAGCTTAGCTTGGTTCCCCCAGTTTGGATTTACGTGTCTAAATCCTGTTGAAGTCTCACATTAGGCACTCCTGTACTTCGCTGGATCCATTCCTTGTCTGCCTCTCTGCGTTCCAGACGCTTGCTTACCTTTATAAAGCACCTTGTGATCAATAGACAACAAGCACATATTACACACCGAGGATTATCTTATTTATCTGATGATCTGGCTGCAGGCTGCTTTGCACTGGTTTATAGCAGGGTAATAAAGCAGAAGCTAAGCCAAAGATGAGGAAGCCATCCTTCAGCAGTATTGGAGAATGCAAAGATACATGGGAGATCGGAAGAGCTCTTCCGATCTGTTTATAGCAGGGTAATAAAGCAGAAGCTAAGCCAAAGATGAGGAAGCCATCCTTCAGCAGTATTGGAGAATGCAAAGATACGTGGGTTTGCAGGTGAGTCGCTCTAGCTCTGTGAAATGCACATATTTTTCATTCCCTCCAGAAATTCAGGGAGTGAGAAAAGGGTGTGGGCAGCTGCTTTCATCACTTCTTAAAATCTGTCTCTAGTATCTCCTGAATCATAAAAGGATTCCAGAGGAATTTCTAGACTCTACGTGCGCCGCCCCGACCACTGAACTGGAACTGCGCAAGGGATGGAAAGTGGCAATGGCTTGACCACAGTCAAGAAGAGGGTGAGACTTTTCTGAATCTCAATGCCATTATCAGAGTGTGGGAGGAGAAAGCAATCTCTCCTAGAACTAACTGGCACAAACGCCTCCCGCCCAACTTAAAGGCAACTGGGATTTCTTCACTATTCAGTAGACATGGCAGGTGGGTGCCCACAGCATCTCTGATTTATGATTTGTGAAGTTTGCCATGAGCCATTGGGCTCAGAATGGTGAGGGAATCTCTCGGGGGCAGCAGCGGTGGCTTTTGGTCAACATTTAAATGCCACTTTAAGCTCCCGTTTCAATCCATAAAGCATTCTCCATTCTCCTCTGCTGTCCATAAAGCAAAATTCCCATTAACTTTATGGGGCAGGACAAGCCCCAGAGGCCTGATTGTGTTTACTGTGGCTGCGTCTACACAAGGCGCTGACTGCACAGTAGCTCATTACAGCTGTGCAGGAGCGTTGCATGGCACGAAGCGTGATGCAACAGTAGTGCGCAGTAGTAATGAGCTACTGCACAGTCAGTGGTCACCAAAAAGCTGTTTGGGGACACTACTGTGCAGTAACTTTGGTTACTGCATAGGCATTTAGCTCTTGTGTATACAAGTACCAAGGGCCTGTGCAGTAACCCCTGCGGAGTCAGCATCTCGTGTAGAGATGGCTTGGGAGTAGTGATCTAGTTCTCCTCAAGCTACTACTGGGTGTTGCCCCACAACCTTTCCCATCAGATATTCATTTCAGATACCACAGAAGTGCCCTTTTATGTCTTTCTGCTGCCTACGTCGTGCTCACATACTCTTGCTAGGAAGTTATTGTCTGTGTGCAGCTTTACTGCTCAGCTAGATGCGAAGGTCAGTGACTTTGTCCCGCCGTATCCATCTCATCTTACTCTGTGCTTTTCAGAGCTGGGGTTAATTTTCTGTATGCATTAGGGAGTGCTAGACTACAAAGGAAGCATAAGCAGACTGGTTTTTTCCATTTCCCACTTGCATATGTTTCTGAATTTTGAAGTCTAAGTACAGTGTATCACTTGTCCTCTTTAAGTCAATGAGTTAGTGACTTGCTTCTTTATAGGTGGTTAGCAACAATCATGGGTTAGCAAAATGGGATCTCTCCCAATACTGTTACGTGCTGGGTAAAGGTAATAGAAGCCTTGCCTTCAAAATAAAAGGATAGTTCATGCATCTACTTGTACTCTGTAGTGTTTCACATGAGGATTTTCTTTGGAGAATAAAAAAGAAGTCAAATTTGCACCCCAAAAATCCTGTCTAAAAGCAGGTGTTTACTCTGTTCTTCTGTACCAGAGGTGCATCATACAAATTACTTGTCATGGCTCTTCCAAAAGCCACTTTAAGAGCTAGTCTAGACTGTTCTCTGAGGCAGTCCCATCTGTGGGCCGAATGAATGAATGAATGCAAGGACGGATTTGCTGTTGCTACTGCACTGCATGTAGGGCTGAGTATTATTTTGCCCTATGTGGTGGTGATGATGATGATGATGATGGGGAATGAGAAGAGTTGGAGAAATCTCAGTCAACAAATATAATTTTTTGCAAGGGAGCGAGCAGAGACTACATGGAGGCGCGTTGTGGCACAGGGAATAATGATGAGTTTCATGCCCCTTTAAATGCCATGGGATAAATTTGTGCTTCCCCCCTTTGCTGTAGCTGTCATAGTCCAATTTATGGAATGCAAGGAGCTCTCTGAACACTGGCACTAACTATGGGGGTTGGAGGTGATGTCAAAAGGCAAGTCCTGACACACGGTGTATGCTTGGAGCAAGCTAGGAGGAGGATGGAGGCATGTTTATGTCTGGTGCTTCAGGGACTTTGGGCTATGCCAGACTACAGAGCATCCCACAGGCAGAACATGGGAGCCTCCTGCAAAATGGGACAGTCAAGCGCGAAGGTGGCTCAAAGCATATTTATGCTGCTCCCACCGAGCTCAACTTTCTCTACTGGGCCTTCTGAATAATCTCTGCCTATCGCTAGATGGCTCTTGTGGGGAAGGAAACAAAGAGGCCCTTAATACTGTGCGTATTAACTAGACCTTGCTATAAGTATGTTCTTAGGATGGCAGCATTTCTGAGTGTAATGATTAAAGATGCAAAAGTATGGTTTTGTACTTCCCGAGGAAAATCAGGCCCTCCGGAGATCATGGATAAATGGTTAGATATCTGGGAACGTAATTTGAGCAGGTTCCAGACCACTGACCAGAAGAAAATTCAACTCCTGAACACAAAGGCATATTTGCAGCCATGCACACTGACAGGGTAACTAGATTATGTCAGATTTTGCTTACAGGCAACTGAAAGTAAATAAACCTGAAAAATTACTTTACAGTGTATGACTGTAGGTGGTGAAAAATACCTCTCATGAAGAATTATGGTCCTAGCCAGAATTACCTTTATGTCCCTAATCTGCTCTCAAGGTTTGCTTTTTGTTTTAAAGAAACAAAAAAAGAGCAAGCTACAACCTTAATATTTTTTACATGTCAGCTCAGACCCCCTTGGGTTAATACATTCCGCAGTCTTGTTGTTTACTTCTCATTAAGCTAAATGTTTTATGCAAATCATCTGACATAAAGCCAGACGACCAATCTAGAAAGGCTGTAATTCCATCTGATGAGTTCATTCAACTGAAATCTGTACTTAATTTCCATAATTATACTACCCTATTCTCATAATGTGAACTGATTGCTGCAAAAACACAAAATAACTAAAATGCATTCAGATTTAAAATATGAAAATGATATGTCCCTTTGGGCACAAGAGTTATGTTTTACAAACAGTTTCTCTATTTTCTTATTTTTTTCCCAGATAATATCTCTTATTTAAGGCTGTGCCAGCCTAATTTAAAGACCATTAAAATGATAACAGCCATTTCTAATGCACTTTTGTCTTGACAGCATAAAAGGGGAGGAAAATAAAAGAAAGGAAAATGAAGAAAAAAAAATTATGCTGGGGCATTAGCAATTATATTAATGTGTTATGCTCAGGAGCTTGAAGATTGCCATCTTCATAGTCATGCAGCTTAAACCTAGAACAAACTGACTGTGCTTCTGCTGACAAGTCTAAGTATTTTCTTAATTATAGAATCAGCCGAATTAAGTCACCACCGCACCAATCAGTCTGCAAAAGAGCGAGGGCGCCTGCTTTTCACAGGGCTTGAAGAGACTGACAAGGATCTGAGTTTCTTCTGAGAAACCCGGTCGCTCCAAGTCTGTCCTACCTGGCTGCCCAGCTGCAGTAAGGAATACCCCACTACTGGCTTGCTCTGCGGTATGAGCCCAAGGTATCTCCCATCCAAGTTAAGGGACTTAAATGACCAAAGTATCCAGCCCTTCATTCTCTTTGATTAGAGATTTCAAAATTCATTTGAATCTGAGACAACTGATAAAACAAGGCCAATTCTGATCTTTTGAGAGTATTTTTGATACCTCCATCATCATCTATGCAAAACTAAGACTGAGGTTAAGGTTGCCTCTAATGGACTCTGTTCTCAATTACTTCTATATCCTTTCATAATAGGAAAAGGCTTTCAGGAAATATAAGGTTGCATCATCCTCTGAACATGTTCAGACTTGGATTCATTCTAATTTCCCCTCCAAAGGGATCCTAGCATTGAAATGCATTGTTGAAGATGTTTCTGTCTTTTTTAGTTCTCTCTCCACGGTGTCCCTCTTGAGCACAGCAGTTTTATTAGATCATGAACAAAGACGTGACCTCTAAGATCTCATCTTATTAAGGACCGTTGAAGGCTACGACAGACAATTGTACTCAGGAAATGCTGGGGTTACAATGGCATCTGCAGAGCACCTTCAGATGGGTTCTCAGCCTTTTTTTTCCCTTAATTCTTGCTTGTGAATTAGGCAGCTGCCTGATACTCCGGCTGTAGTCTCCTTGTGACCCTTGTTGCAGCGATACCCCTTCAGAGTACTTGGTCAGGCACTCTTGCTTCTTGTTGCTGTCCCTTGCCACCAGCGGGAAGCAGCAAGGTTTTGTATGAGCAAGCTTAGCCTACAAGGAGCCTGGGGTGAACATTTTTGAGCCTGCGTGACTAGGGTTAGGGGCCTCAACTGTTTTGAAGCACCTAAATGATGCCGCAATGGGGAGCAATGCGAGAGCTGTGGTAACTTAGCGTGCTGGGGCATGACTTGCTCAGATGCGAGCACTGCTGGCGGTCTGAACACAAGGCACTTGGACTCTCGTGTGAGGTGGGGTCCTTTAAATACTTGTACAGGCTGATGTGTAAGAGAGGACGCTATTTCAAGTCTGCCAGAAATGTTGAAATTACCATGAGAACAATGGCTTCAATCTCAAAACTCAAGAGAGACTAGCTCGATCCCGTAAAGAAGTAGGAAGCCAGGCCTTCTCACTCCAGCCTCTCCCGAGGTAGTCGCCCACTGGCCTGCAGATCCCTTTTCCAGTTTCATCCATTTGTCTTGTCTCTAAAGACAGCTTGGCTGCATGCTGCCTCTCTTCCCCTGTTTGCAAGCTGCTTCTCGGTATCCATCTGTCACAGCTACTGCCAGCCAGAGGCTGTTTCCTAGCTTGACCGTCTTTCGGTCCATGCTCCCCGTCTGTTTGGCTCTTCTCTCCCTCCACAAGCAGCTCCTAGACCCCTGTCTCTGCTCTGCTCCTACTCACATGCAGGTTCTGCAGCCAGGTCCCTCTGACCTCTGGCAGTACTTTCCTCCAACTGCCTGCACAGCGCTCGGAAAATGGATGCGGTGCCCAGCGAGAAAGCACCAGGTTCATTGCAATGCAGTGACCACTGCAGCTGATGTCCCAGCTCCCCCGTCTGCAGCTAGGAAGGACTTCTCAAAACAAAACAAAATAAAAATCAGCATCTTTAAAACATCTCTCTGCAGACACAAAAATCGTGCCACCCACCTATGGCAGGCAGCCTCCCGCGGGTCTGAAATACAGCAACAGTTAACAAAGAGGGGCATCGTATTCCACGGATTAGGAGAGAAGCGGCTGCTTCATCGGTTTTCCGAGATGCCTCTACTACCATTTGTTGTAGCTCAGCGGGAGTTTTGAGTGCTTAGTCTGCTTCAAAATCTGGCTCAAAGAAAGGAAGGAGGCAGAAGAGGAATCTAGGCAGGCAGAACGTAATTAGCCAGGCAGCATTATCGATTGCTTTCTGCCGTGCTCACTGTTCATCATGGAGGTGAACAGTGAGCACCCAGCAGCATGTGAGATCTTGTAGTTATTTCCTGTATGATGACAAAGCAAGATTTGACAAATACATCACATCCAACATGTGCAAAAGGCCGTTTCTTCTACTTAGTTAATGCTGACAGGGAGTGCGATGACAGGCTGTTTAAGGCATCTTGCTATGGCTTTAAAGGTGTGAGTTCAAGCCCAGTTCTGCGCTTGTATTGAAGGCTGCCCCAGCTGTCAATGGGTTGCTGGTCATTTGGGCTGGGGAGTCGAAGGCAGCCAGATGTGATGCTGGCCACTTTATTCTCTTGTCTGCTGTCAGCTACAGAAAATAGTGCTTTAATTGTTAGTGGCTTAACTATGTGCCTTAATGATAGTGCCTTAACTGTGCTAGCCCAATGCAAGGGCCTTTGACCTGACATTTAAAGCTGATAACTTGCTTAACAACAGCAGACATGGATTTTTTCTAATCTCTTGGTTACATTAGAACATTTTTCCCCCCTCAGATACCACTTTTGGTAAAAGACACTGACTTCCTTTTTCAGATGACTGAGGCGAGGTGTTTTTTTGGGGGGGTGGGGGGACGGAGGTGGTTATATCTTTTATTGGACCAACTGCATGGTTGGGAGAAGGTTAGACAAACGTTTGAATGCAAGGTGTTCTTGTCTGGGAAGCGATGCTCCAACGTTAACATCAGCTTCTCAAACAAGCCCCAAAGGTTGCTCAAATCACCATCAGAAGCAAGTTTCCCACTGCTCAACAGACATCAAATAGGACACAGTCCTGCCTTAACAATAGTTGCTTAACCTGTCAACACATCTCTACTGCTACGAGAATCAACGTCCCTGATAGCTGTGCTCAGAACACACTTGCTGGATCATAGTTTCATAGGAAGGGACCTGAGCAGGTCATCTGCTCTGACCCCCTGCCATGGGCAGGAAAGGATGCTGGGGTCAAATGACCCCAGCTAGGTGGCTGTCTAGCTTCCTTTTGAAGACCCCCAGGGTAGGAACCAGCACCACTTCCCTTGGAAGTTGGTTCCAGATCCTAGCCGCCCTGACAGTGAAGTAGCGCCTCCTGATATCTAGCCTGAATCTACTCTCTGTCAACTTACGGCTGTTGTTCCTTGTTACTCCCAGTAGTGCTCAGGGGAGCAGGGACTCTCCCATTGCCTGCTGGCCCCCCTTGGCAAGTTTATAGGTGGTCCCCGCTCAGCCTTCTTTTATGGAGGCTGAAGTTTCAGGTCCCGTAGCCTCTCCTTGTTGGACGTGCCCTGCTACCCCCGATCATGCGAGTGGCCTCCTCTGGACCCTCTCAATGTTGTCTACACCCCTCCTGAAGTGCAGTGCCCAGAACTGGATGAACTACTGCAATGTTGCATAGAGGGGGAGGATCACCTACTTGGCCCTGCTCATGATGCATCTGTGGATGCATGACAAGGTGCAGTTGGCTTTCCTGATCGCGTCCCCACACTGTCGGCCACGTTCATCTTGGAGTGATGACTCCAAGATCCTTTTCTATCTCTGCCCTGACGAGAAGGGAGTTCCCCAGCCTGTAGGTATGCTGCTGGTTCTTCTTCCCCAGGTGCAGCACCTTGCATTTGGCCATATTGAATCTCATCCTAGTCTCATCCACCCACCCCTGTAACCTGTCCAGATCTAGTTGTAGCCTGTCCCTCTTCTCTTCTAGTCCCTCACTTCTCCCCACATCTTAGTGTCATCTGCGAACTTGAACAAGGTGCTTTTCACCCCCTTGTCCAAATAGCTGATGAAGATATTGAACAGTGCAGGCCCGAGGACCCATCCCTGGGAGACCCCACTGCCCACATCTCTCCAGGTCAAAAAAGACCCATCCACCACCACTCTCTGAGTGCGGCCCTCCAGTCAAACTCGGCGTGTTTAGGTGCCACTCTGCCTGGTTTCTGGATCCTAGTGGGACATAGGGGCAGAGCTAGCTGTCAAGTTGCTCCGATCATAGCAGTTAGGGGCACATGCTGTAAACAGAACTGCGAGGGCATAGAAAATCTTTAGGTTAAAATGGGAGTGAATTAAGTGCCTCTGAGTTCAGACAGCTACTGAGCAGGGCTTTTTTCAATTACAGTTTGACCTAAGGCCGTCAAGTCCTATTCTGGACAACCGGGTCCTTTGTTTGGATCTGGCTTTAGGTCAAGGTTTCGGTAGATATTTATCCTCAGTTGGGGATTCCTGAAATAATCACCTAGAGTGAGAATGGCCAATGCATAGCATGAGTGGCACAAGTGGCATGGGCAGCCTCTGTGTGGGGCACATGGTAGATGGGGAGGGGACAGGAGGCACAGTGGCAGATAGGGCAGGCATCAGATCAGGCATGGAGCACAGGGCAAGGACCAACAAGCAGAGCAGCAAACTGGGCATGGGAAAGGGACTGCAGTATTACTGGGGGGACATGTGGGGTTAATTTGTGGTACACCGATCAAAAACTTTGGTCCTCGCTGATGTAGAGAGCATGAGGCTGTTTGGTTTTGAGAACGGTGACCATGACTACACTCTGAAATCCACTCAGTAAATTTGGGCTAGGGTATATGTGTGTGTGTGTGCATGTGATTCTTATTGCATTTTAAGCCCTCAAAAATGGTTCCTTTTTGCATGCATTATAGCTGCTTTTTGGATTTCCTGAACACCACATGCTCTTAATTTACAAGGCACTAAAACATGTAGTTCACTTGTCTGGATTCTTCCTGACACTTGAATGTGTAGTTACCATTTATGTATGATGGATGGTGAAACTAGTTTAGTATGCCTCACCCCCCAGTTGATGCGGTAACATTGCTCCAGTAATTCCAGGCAGTGCAGTCAACTTTGCGGTTTCCAAGATGACCTTATTCCAAAAAAAACCCCCAAAAACCCAACAAAAAAAAGGTGTGGGAGTAGAATTTCATTACATCTTATTAATAAAGATAGAAAGTAATTCTATTAAAGTTAGCTTATCCAAATAAAATCCATGTAACTCTCTCATATAGCCTAATTTACATTTCCTTTCAGGAAATGATAAACTGCATAAATGTGATAACAGGTTTAGCCCCTGTCATATAGAAAGATGGTCTACATTACAGCAGCCTTCCCACTAGCATTTCCCCAGAAGTTTTACATATGCAGACTCAAACCTCAAATAAATCACCAGTGGGAGAGGAATTTGCATGTGAAATGCATAATTACAGTTGGCATGAGGCCGTGACAGTGGGATTCACACTTCTGATCTTGTGAAATGGTGGTCAAAGTAGTAAGTTAATTAGATTCAGCCAAAGACTGTCGCAACTAGGCTACTTGTTAGTACTGTTTCAGAGGAAAGAGTGTCACTTAATTGTCAGCATCACTTCCTGTAGCAACTGGTTATTCTGGGAGAATGATCTCTCACTAATCCAATTAGTTTAATAGACTCAAAATGCCTGTGCCCAAATGCTCACTCGAGTTAGTTGAAGAGAGTCATACAGCAAGTGAACACAAAGGTTGTTCCTGGGCTTATGGATTATTAAGTTTATGCTCTCAGAAGAAAATGCTTCCCCATAACACAAGTCCTACAAATTTCACAGTTGAGAGACGTCCCTTTAAGAAACGGAATTGGATGCTACTTGAATGTAGCTTAGAACTATCAGGCTCCATTGAATTAATGTCTCGTGGCAATGCAAGGGCTAATGAAATCAAATTGGGAAAGATGTCATTTAGTTCTGAAAAGTGATGGTCACTGTAGATTTCTTCATCTGTTGGAGAGAGTGACCTAATTTTACAGGAGATGAGTCTAGTTCTGGAGCCAGCGCTCAGCATTTGCATGTTCTGAAAGTACCTTTTTACTGTGCTTATTTGCATGAAGCAATTTAGGCGCACAGTGGTCATAAAAAGACTTTTTGTCTCTGTTTCCCAGGTCTTTATTAAAGGTATTACCTAATGGGAAATATAAGGATATTATTCAATGCCTACGACTGCCTTCAATTTCCCTTGAATTGATACCAGCAGGGCTAATTCAGTAATTTAAGTTCACCACAATTGAATGTCTTTGCTTCCTCCACAACTCAAAACAAATCTGTTGGCATAATCTATTTTTGCCTCCTTTGAAATGTCCAAGGATGACAATATGAGCAATTAATATGATTTTTACTAAATGGCTGCAACTGCAGGGCACCTACCATTTTAAAGGTGGCACAAATGCCACATTTTTTTTATATTTCTAAACAAATTGTAGTGAGATAGCCATGTGTAAACAGAGGATCTGTTGTTACTGGTTTGTGTGATTGAGAGAGAGGATAAACTAACCTGCTCTGAACTCTGTGCTGCCATGGCTACGCTGGTACCACTACCTGAGTGCTCTCACTTAAAGGTAATTTGGGTACCGCTACACTTTACTACAGTGTGCATATACTCAGGCCCTGAATTGTTTTGTTAAGAACAGTTTATCCATGTCCAGTATATGGGACACAGTTTTGTATAAATACCTGTAAATGCCCTCATGTCTGCCTACTTCTTATTTCTTTAGTTACTGGAAACTAAATGGATATGAAGATGAAGAAACTAAAGCTGGGGCTGGGGCTCTGCTACGGGTCCTCAAATGCCAGTGCCCTAAACCCATCTGTGGGGGACTCCTGGACCCAAGTTTCTCCCTGGCGTGCTGCCACTTGCACCAAGGAACAGACTTTGATTGCCCTGAGACAGCTTCCTATCTCAGAACCTGAAACCATCTCTCCATATACCTGGGCTCTGCACACACAGCAAAGAAATCTCTGCTTGCCCCAAAGAGCTTTCCACAGGCAACCGGTAAGGAGACAAACAGTGAAGGGATTTATCATAAAAACACAACAAGCATAAGAAACCAGGAACCATATGTCGAGATTCAGAGCGAGATGAGAGAAAACAAACACAAGGAAATACCAGAACAGGGACCTGTTCTTCCCTCGAGCCTTACAGCCAAAGGCGCAGTCCTTAGCCAGCTTCAAGCTTCTGGCTCTGACTTTGCCCATCAAGGCAGTTTGTTTTTTGCCCTTTCTTGCACTGCAATGGCATGACTGTTTGCGTGAGTGGAATTTCTAGATGCTTTAAAAGTCTTTCTGGTGCATTAAACTAAAACTACTTGAATGTAATTTAGTTTGGCCAGCTGGGAATTAAAGCATTGTGTCCGTGGTTTCTTTGCGTGCAAACAGAAAGGCACTCAAAGACGTGTAATGAGCCTCTTTGTCCACCATGTGGCACTGAAACTTTTTTATAGTTCACTTCTTCAAATTGCTGCTGTTTTCAAATTGCTTCCACTTTTTTTTTTTTTTTTGTTCCCTGCTCCCATGGCTCCATGGCAGGACATGGGGTAGGGAGTCCCAGGCCAGGGGGGCAGTGTGAGACTGTCCCACCCTCTTGTGGCGCCATCCAGGGACTGGGCTTAATACATTCAAAAACTTAGTACATGCAAACACTGATGCAGTGCTCCAAAATAAACAAGTTTAAATTCGTATAAACCTATTTAATGAGGATTAAATCCTGTGATGTGTACAGGCACCCTAACCCTTCTGCACTCACTCCCCTGTCAGCTTGGCTTACTCATCCTCTTTGGCTGGGGGACCCAGCCATTCCCTTGTACCTGGGAAGACTGGAGACTAAAGCCATGTTCTCCAGACAAGCTTAAGTATCTTTGTCTTTGTCATTCTGACTATCAACATATGTCACTCCTTCACTTCTAGGGGGCATACACTATGCCAGTAACTTCCTGCCCCCACCCCCCATGTGCATATTTAGCAAACCTCATTCTCGCATCCTTTTTTAGATATGCGGATTCATTAATCCCACACACTGTCTTTTCTGTATGATACTTCCGATCAGCTAGATGTAAGGCTTCTTTTTAAAATATAAGTATATCATTGTCTGGTCAGATCCAGGCTTCCCAATGCCTCTTAGCCTGTCTGCATGGAGACCGATGCACGAACCAAGTCAAATGCTAGTTCTCAGCCATTGACAAGTCTACGTGTCAACAATCCTGGGCAGTTCAAGTTAATCAGTGCCTTGCTAACAACTGTAGCTTAAACATAAAGATATATCATCAAAATTACATTGATATCAAATACTATAACATGTACAGATAGGAGAACACTAGAACTGAACACAATTTTGCATTAGTTACAATAAAAGACTAAAAAACCCAAGAGTAAACCTAATTTGGGAGACTATCCATGTTTGCCACGTGGTGAACCCCAAAAAGTAGCTTCATCTTAGGGTACAACCAGCTCTTGGAAACAGGCACTTAATGATCTTGGACAAAATGATCCAAAGAGAGATTTATAGGGATATTCTGTCTTGGTACCTAAAAGTTCCCTATGTAGAGCCTGTCTACCAGAGAAGCTGGCAACTAGTTTCAATCCATTGTTAACTTCAGATGACGGGTACCTTCTACTCTTGATTGCCTTGCAGAGACATTGGAACAAATCCCTTAAATTCCATGGCTCTAGTTCAGTAAAGCAGTTGGCTATATGCTTCAGTCTACGTAGATGCTTGGAGTCCAGTGATCCAGCTCTGTTCAGCATGTTTCAGTTATTCAACATTTGCTTCAGATTTGTTGCTATTAAATGAACAAAGACTAATCAGCTATATAAACAGCTATGGGAGATCGCTATGGTATGCATGGTGACATACAAGGAAGATGGAAAAAAAGTTTAGTGCAGAAATGCCTATTTTGGACAATTGCACCAACATTCTTACAATGTGTATAGGGCACTAACATAGATCTGCTTCATATTTTTCCAGATACATGGAAACTCAAGTGGAGTTTAGTTTTTCCTTAGCTAGAAAAGCTTTTCTGAGAAGCAAACAAAATGGAATTGTCTCGGGCAAAGGAAAAAGATTTAGGTTTTGGGGCGCAGGTTGAAAACTGATATGCAAATTCACATCAGTCTTACAGACCCCAAAATCAGTTCAAAGAGATCCAGGAAAGGTTCAGCTTCAGGCAGCTTACTCATCACTGATTAAAAGTTTGCAGTGAAAATACACTTGGCTGCATACTAGATGAGTAATCAGAGATCACATACTTGCTTCTAATTGGGTAGCTAATTAAACTGCATTACTGGAGCTCCTCCCAGCAAAAGGCATGCTCTCGGGTATAATTTAACCCAAATTATCTAGCATGTCCATACATTCAGCTCTACTAATCTTCAGAGAAACACTTGTGCAGCATGTATATTGGCACATCATGTGCATGACCAGTTGCTATCTCAGCTGCTTTGTTTTTAATATTATATTTTCAAAATAAATGATGTCAATTTTTCTGTGTAACTAAGAGAATCCTCTTAGATAGCATGACCATATAAAGAAGCAATCTAATAAAGTTCATATGTTTGTTCAAAATTTCAAGCCATGGACTTCTCATTTGGAATTGACTGTGACCCCAGATAGTATCCTCACTTGCAGCTTGCAAGTAGATGTTTTTAAGTACTAGCTAGCTTAGTGGACTTTTGATTAAAAAATATACCGGTAATACTGCTACGATGACAGCATTTATATTAATCTTCTCTTGAATCTGTTTAACCTTGTAATCCCTCTGTAAGTTATGAGACAACCATTGCTAGGATCTTCATTGGGGTCTCCACTTGGTTGCTGTTCTTATCATGTAACTGGGCTTACGCAAATACTTTTGCCGACACTTGCTGACATTTTGATGCATAGCTAAAGGACGCTAACCTGTACAGAAGGATGATGCAGTTTTCAGTCACAGAAGTTCTGCTCCTAGTTCAACAACAACAATGATAATTAGTGTCTATCTTTTATGTGCCCCTTTTTATTTGTAAAGGAATCAACAAAGGAGAGGATATAATTATGCCCATTTTGTAGAAGTGGAAACTGAGGCACAAAGCAGCAAAGTGACATGCTCAAAATCTGCATGCATCCTTCCTGGTAGAACCCGGAAGAGTAGTATGTCTCCCATTCAGTCCCTACAGCGCGAGCTGGATTTTGAGTATTAAGCTCCTGATGACTTTCTGAAAGTCATGCAAGGAGTTTGTAGCGCAAGGCAGATTCCTCCTTCATCTGCTTTCACCCTACACCTCTCCTTGCCCTCCCTGATGCTTGTTTTGGTTAACTACTGAAATACGCACATGGTTTATGTCCAGAATTTGTTGCACAAATGTAGACAAATGTAGGTCATTTAGGTAAAAATGCTGTTAAAATAACTTGAAAATGTTGCACGACCTTTTTGAAATGCTGTATGTTGCAGGAGACAATATTCCTGTCAACTCCATCTCCTTGATTTGTTGTGAAAATGATTGGATTTTTTCTGATAGATCAGGGTCAAGTGTAGCTTTGAGTATCTTCTGTGATGGATGCCACTGCTTCTCTCAACACCTTTTCATAGTGTTTAGCCATTCTTAAGGACTAAATTGTTTTCGTAAAATATGAGTGTTGTCGTCTGCATTATCTCCTCTTCTGTCTTTGTTGATTTAAGTATTCCTCCCCGCTTATTTTTAAAAAACACCTCACGGGTGTAGTAGGAGCAGGGCAGTATCTCTTTAAATCAGTTATTCTCAACTTTACATAGGTGGGATGTAAAGTTGAAAAACCTGGTCCCACCAGTAGACAAGTGGCGGGGGGTCCCCCAGAGGCCAGTCAAAGAGTGGGGGGGTGGCCCCCAGCGGCCAAAAAGCAAAACTGGATGCATCCCACCAATTGAGAAACCTTGTTTTAAATGGTCTCTAAAGACCCCAGAGCTACTCTGTGCTTCAGAAATAACCTGCAACTATCTAGAGGAGAAGGATATATAGTTATATATATTTATGCCTTGCTTTTCTGTATGGGTATGAAACATGGTCATTTAGAGCATGGCTGGGCCTGTGAATTTGTTCATGTTGCTTTTGTTTGGGAAACACCAACTATCAAGTTTCATTCTTCATTATATATCAAGTAAAAGATCGTTGCACCTTCCTATGCTCATCAGTGCTGTTCAAACTAACCCCCGTTAACATCATTCCCCTGACTCTGTTGAGAGGTAGACTGGGACCTTTGTTGCTGGTGGATGTACTGGGGGGAGAATGCACTTCCATTTTAATGAATTATTTTTGCGGATGTGGCTGCTCCATTTAGTAGATCCAATGACTGTGTCCATGGAATTTAAACAAGGATGTATCACCAGTTATGTGCGACAGCCCCCAGATCACCTTTGGCATTGTTCTCAGGGATGTCTCATTCACTTTCAACCAAAGACCTTTCAACTGTGCAACTATAACAAGCAGGTTACTCGAAGCCAGAAATATCCCACTTTGATATCTGAGAAGATGACTGGCCCCTGCATAATCAGAAGAACTTGACAATCATCTTCAGCAGGAGTGATTCTACTTCTAGATGATTAATAGTCCATACAATATCCTCACTGTACTTTATTTGAAAACATGCATTCGCTCTTTCATAAATATTTTCTATGGATTTTACATTACAGTTCCTCTGGTGAGAATCCCAATGTGAGTTCATATATACAGTGCCTATGTACGAATAAATTATTCATGCCCTTTTAATTCCCCTTTTTCTTTATTGTTCAGCATGTATAGATTGCAAGAATAAAATATATAGCAGAGGAATCTCATTGCTGCTATAGGATTTTTTTTCTGATTGCATTATTTATTTATTAAACTATTATGAAGATTCACATTGGAAAAGCAATTTTTCAGATTTTTGTAGTAGGGAAGAGAACTCAAACAGACAACACTGATTACTGCATCAGTGAATACATAGATTTATTGTTAGCATTAGCCTGGAAAAGAGTAGACTGTGATTGTACTGAGAAATTATTTTAGTTGGTAGCTTTCATCACAAGAATAGAAAATGCTGATAACCTATTATAACCAGAGTGAAAAACTATGGTATCATTAGGCCCTGATTGAGGAAAGAGATCTATGGCAACCTTTAAGAACACAAATCATTCAGTTGATTTTAATGGCCCTGTTCATATGCTTAAAATTAGGCACATACTTAAAAGCCTTGCTTTCTTTGGGTCTTAGATGTTTCCAGAACTTTGTAGTGACAGTGGTGACATGTTCACTTTTTAATGGTGGCCACTGATGCTGAAATCAATTCCCAGTGAATCACGTGCCAAGAAGATCCAATGATTAATGCCCCTGGCAGAGGTGCAAGTAAAGGCGTGATGGGATCTGACGGGTGATTCTCATAATCCTGCTTCCTGCCACATTACACGTGTACCGTGCACGTCCGTAGCTGACGGGGCTTCCAGCTGGGGGGGGCACACTATAAACCCCTGTATCCAGTGCTGTAGTGGGGGGGGCAATTGCCCCAGGCGGCAAAGTGAAGGGGTGCCAACAAGTGCTGCCCAGACAGGGCAGGACACGGGACAGAGCTGTGAGAGGCTTGTGGGGGGGGGGGAAGGGTGGCTCCCGCCATTACGTGCACTCCCAGGCAAACATAGCGGGGCATGGGCTCCCCTGGTCTGTGCAGGGGTTTTGCCCTGGGTGCCAAACTTAGTTGCTACGGCACTGCCTGTATCTGGAAGCCCCGTTAGCTGCCAGCTCCCAGCCTGGTCCCAAGTTCAGTGTGATAGGAACTAGCCACAAACTTGTTCCATATTTTTTGTGTAATAACTTTGTGGCTTATTCCTTATTTTATCACTCCATTAATTGCATTAACATGCAGCCGGGTAATAACTTAAGACATAATTAACTGGTTAATCACCTCTTAAGTTTAATGTGTGCCAGGGGCCTAAGTGTTCTTTTCTGAATATAACCTAATGGAGGATTTTAAAAGTCTTCCAAGTATTCAGTGCTAAAGGGTGAACAGCAGAAATTCTGCAATCATATATCCCTGTGGAACATCTTGTGGTATCTCTCTCTAGCAAGACAGAAAATTAAGCCCTGTTTGTTCACGTTAAGGGAAAAAAACTGATCTGTATCAATGGATTCCAGGTCAGTTTTCCACCCCAGCCTGATACTAACAGACACATAATTGCAGCTATGTCTGAAATGTGATTGAGGGTATAATATAGTAGAATAACTATCTCCCTATAGTAAATATAGTTCAGTATGTTAATTGGAATTCGTTAGTCAAGATATATATATATTCTGCAATATGATATAGCTTCCCAACACATTTTGGCACTCAGTGCAAGAGCATAGTAGTAAGTTGTGACTCTTTGGGAGACTGAATAATTCTTTGAATTACACTCAGAGCAGGAAGAAGGCATTTCCCTTCAAAATATCAACACTTATCTTTAAATGTGTTTTCATCACCTGTCTTCATAACATTTTTGTGATTGCCGTCGGAGCACACATGCCTGCTCCTGGCGCCACTTCAGACCCGGGGTTTCATGTGGCATACTGGTGCGTGCCCTCAGGCAAAACCGGGCTACGCTTGCTGTCACCGGGAGTCCTGTCACTACAGGTAGAAGTCACATGCCCTAGGTCCTGCCTCCATGAAGCCGGCCTGGTCCGACAGCACATGGGGTACGTGAAGCTAGGACCCGGCCCAGCCCGAGGGCTTGCGGCTCTTGCGTGCCGGATGACAGCAAGAGCCACTGCAGTTCTGCTCAAGGGCCAACAGTAAGGGCTGGCACTGCTCAGAGCCACAAAGCAGCAGCTGGAAGAGCTGCAGCTGGGCTCATATGCTGGTGCTGGGATGAAGCTGCTGCCAGGAGGGAGCTAGTGGGGACAGGCAGGGGCTGTGGGTTGGGAGTGAGGAGCAAGGGCAGGGGCAGGGATCCGGCATATCAGTGGTGCTCAGCACCCCACATCCAGGTGAGCAAAGAGGGCAGGGCCAGCTCTGATTCTTCTATGATAAAAAAACCAAAAGCAAATGCCAAACTGTATAGATATTTAGAATTTATCTTATTTTGAAGAAAAAGGCACTGGTAGCTTCCAAAGTGCTTTAAAATTGTAAAAATATCAATAAAACATTGCCCAATTGATCTCTCTATATAGTGGCACTTCATTTTAATTGAGGAAGAACACGGATTTGGGGTATTTTAAAGCGAGATTTTGCAGTTTTAAACAGGAAACACCAGGATCCCTGGTAGTGAAGCAAGTGGTGGGGTCCAGGCAGAGGAGCCTGCCCAGGTCCAGCATCAGGGATGCAGCTGGAGGGCAGATGAGGTGGCTGACCGCCTGGCAATTTGGGGCTAGGAGGGTATGCATCAACAGTTCAAAGCATGCCACCTCAAAGAGCACTTCTGGGTGACAGTTGCCTGGATGACAGAGCAGAGACACCAGATGACATGACTGCAGTGCTGCCCGAAGGCCAGCTGTGCAGCCGTGGCCCACTGGCAGCTACCCCAGAGGTGCAGGTGACTCTGCTTCAGTGCCCATACCACAGCCCAGGTGGCTGTGCAGTCCCTGTCTGGGTCTGGCAGGCACATAGCCATGGGGCTGCAGGTCCAAGAGGGCAGATGCTGTCACAGGTGGCAGCAGGTCACAGCCAGGCAGCAGCTGCCACTGCTAGACTGCTGCAGTGGGTAGAGGGTGCAGGGGCCACTCTAGGTTAGGGCTGTTACAGCAGTCCAGCCAGCACAAGGGGCTAGTGTTCCCAGATACCAATTGGCCAGGCCTCAGAAGCTTCTATGGGCGAGTAGCCCTGAGTTGCTCACCAGGGCAGCTGTTTATATTGCTGGGGCCAGCACAGGTGCTAGCCCCAGCCTCTAGCTCCCCCAGCTGCAAATATGGGAGGAGCTGAGCAGGGTCAGTTTACCCCAAGTGGCACAATTTGCCCCATACCAAAGTGCATGTTCAGGCATGTGTGCTGAGGCACAAATCTCTGGCACAAATTTGTGCCACTGCTATTTGAGCTGCTGCAAATACATATGCCTGCATATATGGATGTGCCCTAGGTGGCTTAAATAGCTTTGGGCTGGGTCCTACCTCCTTGTGCCCCATGGGCCGGGCCAGCTCCATGGAGGCAAGACCTAGCCTGGCCCAAAGGTGCGTGGCCCCTGTGTGCAGTGCTGGGAGCCTGGGTGACAGTTTAGCCTGAGCGTGTGCACCAGTGTGCTGGGCCCGTGCTGAGTGCCATGTGCAGCCCCTGTATCTCAGGTGGTAGTGGGCCACAATTGCCCTGATAGCCGCTGCTGCTGCTGCAGGGGGGCTGTCGCCGTGGTGGGGGGGGGACCCACCTTTCCCAAGCAGTCCCCTCCATCTGCACAGTCCCCCACCCCCATGTCCCTACTTGCCCATGTCCAAGCTGTTGCTGCAGCCTTGCCCTGCTCCTGGTTGCCTCAGAGCATGTCTTGCGCTGCTTTTTCCCAGGATAGGTTGTTGTTTTTTTTATACTGGGATTTCCCGGTATCAAAATTAGAGTCCGTTCTGCAAATATGGAGCACAGGGAACGTTTTTTCATTCCTAGCATGCTTTGTGTGGTGCCTCAAACTGCTTTGAGATGCTGCAACAGGCTTCTGCTCGCTCAGTTGGATGCGGCCTAGGAGTTCTTGTAGATTATTTTATTTGTGCCTTAAGTGGGTTTTAAATTACATTGGCACAACTACCAGGCATACAAGCAGCCTATATTGAGGGAAGTGCAAAGGTAATTGAAAGCCCCCTCTGCCCTGCCATCCCCAGGCTGCACTGAGCTGCAGCCAGTGATCAGGCTGCCAACTTCCCAGCAGCAGACAGGTTGGCCCAGATGGACTGCCCTGAGTTCCCAGAACAGTCTTAGAATAAGCCACCATCCTTGTTCATTCATTCCTGCCTGGAAGCACCCAATCAAACCCAGCAGCTCTCCATCTGTTGTTCCCTTTCCCCTACAGCGCAGTACAATGGGCTTCAGCATTAGGCATTCTCAGAAATGGGCTCAAACAAAAGAAATATTAATAGGAAAATGCATTTCTAAGGTGGGCTAAACTGCTATATCTTTGAAATGCATTTTTCTCCTGTAATGCTATTCAACAAAAAAAATCTTGTAGCATATATCATTGTGCTGGCATTTATACACTGTAGGCATTGCACACATCTCGTTCTGTGACCTTGTTTTTGCATGCAGACACTAGAATTTCATCTTGAATCTTATAGAAGTGGACTGTTCTCCCACTGAGCATTTCTATCCAAAGAAATTGTTAAAAAAATATTTTGTCTCCTATTTGTCTTTTCTTCCTTTTTTTGTAGCAATAGGCACAATTAGCCTATTCACAACCTGATGTTGTTCCACCTACCATTCTTTTGACTGATCTAGTTGTAAAGAATGCTATCTCCTTGACATCAGACACCTCAAAGAATCATGCTTCCAAAAGAATAACTGTGTTAATAAGAGCTATAATAATCAGAAGTCAAGCAGTGCAGTGAATCTGTATTGCAACACAGGCTGCCTCACTTTAGTTCTACTGCATAGCCAGAAAACCCTTGTACCTTTCTTGAATTTTTATGAAAGGTGTGTAGGGTGATTTAATAAGCATTTAAACATGAAAAAATGTCCTTAAAAATAAAGAGAGAGGCAATTCAGATTTGAGCTGATGTTCAAAAAAGCTGACACTCTGGTCCCTGAACACAAATAGAAAAGCAAAACAGTTATGAGTAGAGAAATGGGTCCCTTTGAAGGGCACCAAGTTAAAAGAAAGAATTCAGAAAGACCTGTAATAGTCTCCTCCTCCGTCTTGAGAGACTAGGAACCAGTTTGAATAGCCCGTGAAGGGGGAAGGATTCTTATCTTCCCTGACTTAACCATGACACTCAGTTAAAAAGAAAACATCTGCGAGCAGTTAGCATTTCACAGTAGAAGGAGTGGAAACAAGTTTTAGTAACCAAGAAAACCTTTAGCAAGGAAACATAGCTTTCCTGAGGGGAGGAGGTAACAGGAGATCTACAGCACAAGAAAAAGAGGAAGAATTAGGCTTTGATATTACAACAGCTGTTTCATTTCCTAAACACTTTGTTCTTGCAGTTATATGGCACAGCAGTGCTAAAGCACTATATCGTTTTCTCCATTTTAATGCACAGAAATGTTAGAAAACATATTTCTAAATAACTGGAAATTAACATAATCTTAGATATTGTTACAGCACAAAGTATTATAGGAAAAGATAACAGATATCTGCAGTACCATTGATCTCCCTAGGTGCATAGCACACAAAGCCAGAAGGGAGCATTAATTAGATCATCTAGTCCAGGGGTGAGTGATCTTTTGGTCATGTGGGCTAGATAAGTGGCACAGGGCCAGTCCACTGGCCTAGACCAGGCCCAGCATACCAAGATCAGGCCCCATGCTACCCTGCTTAGCCCAGTGCTGCTCTGCTCAGCTCCTGGAGTCTGATCTCCTGTATAAAACCAGCCATAAATATCCACTCAGTTGCCCCAGTATGGACGTAACATGTTTGACCATGGCAGGCCAATAGGGCTCCTGTGCTGAGCCATCTATGTCATTGCACCCAACCAAAAACCATGCTTTGAGTACCTCCCTTGGTATGCCTACGTCCAGCTGACCCCTTTCCTGGATTATACCTGCAAGCCTGGGGTAATCGCTGCCACCACCCGGGGTCTGGTCTTTGTTAGGGCTCTGTGCTGCCTGGGGTACACAGACCCTGTAGACCTTGAGGGTACTTAACCCACTATGGGACTTTAGGGTGCTTCTTTTAGCCTGAAGCATTCGCAAGCTGCCTCCTAAACAGGAGGAGTGTAAAAAGCCAAGCTTACCTTAGCTAGCCAAGTAAAGTGAGCTAACAAGGCTGGTCCCTTCCCTCTTAAGCACACACCACAAGGTGTGCTACAACAGATAACTTTACTGAACACAGAGGGATTGGGTAAGGAAGAAACACAAAACAACAGAATACAGAAAGAAAACCAACTTTGAGCAAAACAGCATAGGCTTGTTACCTTTTGATATGCGGCTAAAACACGTCATTCTAAATTCCTAGATGGATTTCAGGTAAATTGTTCAATCTACATCCAGAGAATTCTGGAGGCCCATAGCTTGATTCGGTGACCAGAAGACAGCTCCCCTTCCAAGATGAAGTGACCCTTTAAATAACCTTTCTGATCTCATCACTTGGCCCCAACCAAAATCAGGTATTTTCTGAGCACCACTGATGCTGACCAGTCAGTTTGAGGAGTGACCACTGCATTAAGGCCACCCCTCCAGGTCAGTGGCAGGAAGGTCACAGAAAGGACCTGGATGCAGGAAGAGGAATTTCCCCCCTCCTTAGGGGATCACCTAGGCAACCAGGTGGTTGCCTAAGCGACCAGGTTGACAGACACATGGGGAGGGAGAGAGAGAAAGAAAAAGGGAAAACGAATAATTCAGAGGGGGTGGGATGGATTTTTTTCACACCCTGCAGCCTACCAGAAAAAGGCTTCCAATCTGAATCTGAAGACATCAAGACATAGACAATCCACCACTTCCTTTGCTACTTTGTTCCAGTGATTAAATACTCTCACTGTTAAAAAAGTACCTAACTTCTAATGAATTTGTTTAGCATTATCTTCCAGCTTCTGTAGCTGCTTGTTATGTTTTATTCTGCTAGATTAAAGATCTCTTTAGTACCTAGTATTTTTCTCCACAAGAAAGTACTTGTACACTGTAATCAAATCACCTCTTAATCTGTTTTGATAAGCTAAGCAGAGCAGGCTCTTTTAGTCTCTTACTGTAAAGCATCTTTTTCAGCTCATATTTGTGATTCTTGTCTGTGCCTTCTCCAGTTTACCAACAGCTTTTTCTAAATGTAGACCCTGGAACTGGATGTTGCGTTGCAGTATTGCTCTTATCAATGCTGTGTGCAGAGGTAAAATCATCCCCCTCTTGATATAGCTTTGATATTGCTTTTGCACTTTTTTTTTGGTCAAAGACTGTGCTGGGAACTCATGTTCAGTTGCTTATCCCTGTTAAGTCCAGATACTTTTCAGGGTACCTGGTTTCTAGTATATAGTTCCCCTGTACAGTAGCTATGCCCTTATTTCTTGGCCTTACACTTGCAGCTTTGCATCTGGCTGTATTAAAATGCATAGATTGAATGGACCTCACTGAACAGACAAACTGTTCTGTGACAGCTCTGCCCTCATCACCATTTATCGCCCCTGAATTTATGTCATCTGCACATTTTTTCAGCAGTCATTTTATATTTTCTTGAAGATCACTGATGAGTGTTTTGAATATCTTTGGGCTTAGAAGAAGTTCCTGTGAAAATACTTCTAGGAACACCCTCATGCAGGCTAAGTACACACAGTCAAAAAGCCCAAGGCTGAGTTGATTCAGTCTTTGCAGGTAAACTGTAAACTGTTTAGATTGAACCAATAAGAAAGTGAATTGATGTTTGATTTTCAAAAGTCAAAGGCAGCCAGACCCCTGCAGTGAGCCATACCAGACCCCAGGGGCACTAGAGCATGCCTCCCAGCCTGCCGGCCAGCGCAAAAAATCGGGAGATGGGTGATTTCCCAAGCCACTCCCTCTTTAGCCTCCAGTTATCTGGGGAGGGGGTATGGAGGTAACCCTTCCCCCCTGCCCCAAGCCCCCAGCTAGGGTCTGCTGGGGAAGGGGGAGGAGGGAAGCTCCCAGTAGGGTGTTTCCCCCTCTCTCCCTGTGCCCAGAGCTGGTCCCCCTAGCCACACTCCCTCCTCAGTCTGGCTCAGCTGAGAAGGAGACCTGGGGGGGTAACCCTCCCCTCCACCTGGCACTGGACCCTCAGCTGGGGTTTCTGCAGTGTGGGGGAAAGGAGGGAGGGGGAACCCTCAGCGGGGTTCTCTCCCCCACAAACACTCGGAGCCAGGAGCTGGGCTGATCACCTGGCCATGCCCCCTGCTTGGCTGATGGGCCAGCTGATGAGGGAGTTGGGGGAGGGATGGTTCTCTGGGCTTCCCACCTCCTGTGCTGGGCACAGCTTGGCTGGGGGTCCAAAGCTGGGTCGGGGGGAGGTCTTTCCCCACCACTCCCTTCACAGCTGGCCTTCCTGATCAGGAGGGATGGCCACTTCCTCCCCACTTCCTGCTCAGCTGAGGAAGGCTAGGGAGGCTAGGGAGGGGGTGCGGCCAAGTGATTGCCTCCGCTTCTGGCTCAGGCGAGGGAGTAAAGCCCCCACTGCAGGCTTTCCTGAAGCCAGAACCTGGGCCGATCACCTGTTGATAATTCCTCCCTGGCCAGCAGGCCAGCTGAGAAGGGACTGGGAAGGAAAAACGGCAACCTCCTCCCCGTCCCTCTCCCACCTCCATTCCAGATCCTCCAGGCAGCTGCACCTTGCGTGGGGGGAAGGCTGGGACCCACAGTGGGGGCTTTACTCCTCTCCCCGACCTGGGAGCTGGGGTGATCCCCCAGCCAAGGAGGAGGTGGGGCCGGGGGAATCCGCCTGGCTCCTAACTGCCGGAGATGCTCAGCAGAGCAGGTCTGCTCCCACCACTGCACAGCATCCTGGGATGCTGGAAGACTGTGAGTTAAGTTGAATTGGGAGGGGGTCTGGGACAGAAATTCCAGAAACTGGTTTGATCTAAATCAGTTAAGTCTGTTACTACATCCAACCAGGTTTATCTTAAACCAGTTTTGGCAACATTGAAACTGGTTTATGTGCACTGAATTTCTGTTCTGATACAGGTTTAAACGGTTCCTGATCACTTGAACTGGTTTGTGTGTAACTTCTGTCCCTAGCCACAGTGATGAATTTTTGTTGTCACCTACTTTTTGAGATCTGAGAGTCAGGAGTTCTGGAGTACCATTTAGCATGTGCTTCATTGGTATTCAATAATGCTCTTTTTAAAAATCAGCATTGCATGCAAGTAATTTGACTGCCTTCAAGGAATCTACTGCCTTTATACAGTTACCTTTATCAGCCAAACCTGTAATCTCATATCAGCTTTTCCATTATTGTGCTTGGGCGTGATGATCAGATGGTTTATAGCTACCTGGATCATTTCTGTTAGCCTTCTTGAATATTAGGACAATATTAGCATTCTTCCAGTATTCTAGAATTTAGCCGTTATTTCATGATTTATTAAAAATTAAATAGAGTGGGCTGGATTTTTCCCGAGGTAATTATTTTAGAACTCCTGCAAATTATCTTGGCCATATGTGCAGATATAACTGTTGTTCTGTTAAAAATACTCTCTTGCTTCTTATTTTGTTTTAATCCTACTGTTAAGATAATATAATATGGGGTTGGGTGGGTGGGGGCACTCTTCTCCCAGGGGCTACAGTTCCTAAAGAAGGGACATGAAACTGGCTGAGTCCAGTCAGGCCTGACAGATCCTGAAGGTTGGGGCCCAGGGTGCTACTGTCTGAGAGTGAATGAATTATGGGAATCCAGCTGAGAAGAAGTGAAGACAAGAGGTCCATTCCCTGGACGGTGAATTGAAAAAGACAAGTGTTAGACAAGGGTCAGAGCTGTGGCTAGCCCTGTCATCAGAACAATACCGTATGTATAATTCATAGATCACTTGGAGGCAGGGGCTGGTGGGAACTGGGCTTATTTAGTCTGGAGAAGACGAGATGGAGGTGGGATTTAATAGCAGCCTTCAACTCCCTGAAGCGGGGTTCAAAGGAAGATGGAGCTGGACTGATCTCAGTGGTGGCAGATGACAGAACAAGCAGCAATGGGCTCAGGTTGCAGCAAGGGAAGTTTAGTTTGGAAATTAGGAAAAACTTTCTTGCTAGGGGGGTCGAGAAGCACTGGAACAGGTTACCCAGAGAGGTTGTGGAGTCTCCACCCTTGGTGGCTTTTAAGACCCAGCTTGACAAAGCCCTGGCTGGGATGATGTAGTTGGGGATGGTCTTGTTTTGAGCCGAGGGTTGGACTACGTGACCTCCTGAGGTCCCTTCCAACCTTAATTTTCTGTGATTTTATAGAGAGGCTGCATCCAAAACTGACTGGTCTCAGTGGCTGTTTTTCCTTTGCGTTCACATGGCTTTGAATCAGATCCTAGATATAAGATATTTTTATTGTCATGCTATACAAAACAATAATAGACTATTTACTGTCATTCTGTTTATCTTATTCAGAATGAATGCACCTGAGTTCCTCCAATTATACAAGAGGAGCAGTGGGACAAAGGTTAATAAGGTTCAGAAAAAAATCTCATTTGAGGTTTGAAGAGTTCTTTACTGGATCTGCCCTAGGAGAATTTGAGGAAGGGAAAGAAAGCTCCTGCAGCGATGCATAATAATTGATTTTGTTCCCGCATCTCCCTTCAGAAAGCATTCAAACTTGCAAACTGCTTGCTGGGGTTGGTGACAGTTGTCTGCAGGCTTTCCATCACCAAACAGACAAAGAAAGCCAAGGCCTTATACAAACCATGATCTTAATATATTTACCTCTCTGTTGGCACATTCTCTTTATTGAAATTCCAGATGTGCCCTCATTTCATACATCATGTTACCTCCATCCCCTGTAGGACTTGCACCACTGGGTCAAGTAATGCGTCATATTGGATGGTCGCACTTCAGGTGGCAAGCTGTGGAAGAAGGCAGGGTTAGCAGATTTAGTACTCATCTCCCCTTAGCAAACTGATAAGCAAATGCAAACAGTTTCTATCGATATAAACTTCTCAAAGTTGAATAGTCTCACCACGAACATTAGTTTGCACTTCACCTTATGTGACAGTCCTGCTGAGCTCTAATATTGGGCCGGAACTGGAAAAAAAATTATTTGCTTTCTAATTGCCATGCTTATTTTTAGTTTCATCTCATTTATAAAGCATTAAAATGATATCTCTCCAAGGCAATCGCTCCATAAACCAACACAATAGCACTTAACACTGCTCCAGCACATATGTCTGTCACTCAAATAGACAGCAGTCTGTAAACACGGGTAAGCAACTTCATTCTCCCATCAGAAACCTTGCTGTTCCCCAGTCAAAACGGAAACATGGTTAGAATATAATTGTTATGAGAACATATTTGACTGTTTCCACGCTGCAATACTGAACTGATTTCACTGGGGAAGGGTGGAGGTTTTCGGAGGCTGGGAAAATTGTTGTTCAAAACTTTCTGGTAATTTGTATGAGCCAAATACTACTTTTGGCCTCCTAATTACTCATTGTTTCAATATCCCTGGATTCCTGACAACTGCCTGATTCAGCGCTTTCACCTTCTCTCACTCTGATATAATACAGAGGAGAGGAGAAGCAGATACTGTTTGCAACACAATCTGTCACGAGGGAGAAGTCTGAGTACTGCCTAGGGGAGACTTTTTGAAGACGGTCTATATGATGTGCCATTCTTTTGGAGAAGTTGTGCAATACTTTGAAAGTTGGTTTAATGATACTCACAGTTTTGTGGGAGTGAATCACTGCAGATTCAGTAGTGATGGTACCTGAATATGCAGTTCTACAGTATGGCTTAGAAAACGGAAAACAGGCTAAACATATCAGACGTTGTAGCCAGAGCCAAATAAGCATAAAATGATCAGAAGTCCAGAAAACATGGCCTATAAGGAAAGATTGAAAGAACTGGGTTTGTTTCATCTAGACAAGAAAAGACCAAGGAGAGACATGAGAAAAGTCTTTAGACTTTTATGTAAATGCCTGCTGCAGAAAGGAAAATCCTGAACTCTTCTCCACGTTTACCAGGGACAGAACAAGAAGTACGAGGCTTAAATTGTACAAAGGAGATTTAAGTTAGACGTTAGGAAAATCTCTCTAGATTGTCAAGTACTACAATAAATTAGCAAGGGAAGTTATGGACTCGCCATCACTGGAGATCTTGAATAAGTCGAACGCATCTTTCAGAATAGCTTCGGCATAGTTGCTGCTATCCTGGGGGGGATGGCATCTTGAAACCCCCCGCCTCCCTGTTTTCTATAATTCCATGAATCAAACACAAGATAACACCTCTTACCAATGGTAATGGCAGTCTTCATAACAAGGTAAATATATAGCAAAATTGATCATCGTGGCTCAATTATGTTCTCTGGGCTGTATCCATATTCTAAATACAGGTCCTCATTTTATATGGCAAAGGAGTGAGGCCCAAATGTCAGGGTCAATGCTGCATGGTGTGGAGAGACCATGAGAAGCCCAGTAATTTAGCCTGGTGGGCTATCCTTGCAAGCTACAGTGTTCAGTGTAAACACTGTAGCTTGAGTTTCAATCTAGGTCTTCAAAGGTTGGCAGTTCACGAATGCTTTGCATACTGAGAGATTTGGGACAGGGATAATGAATGGGCAGCATAGAATGAGTTCCTTGAAGATGAGAGTTGCATAATAACCAGTAAACCAGGTTCTGCTTTAATTTGAACACAAGGTCCAGGTGTAATACAGAAATGATTAGGTTCTTCAGCCCTGTGCTGTCCAGGAGATCCTGTGGTTTGTTCTCCTCTATTGAAGTGTTATCCTGATTCGCAGCTGCATTGATAAGTAGGTGTTGAAAACTGGCTACATTTCTGTTGCATTTTGTGAAACTTTTCATTCATGGTTGTCATAACTCAGCTCTGCTTCAGTAGAACAAGCACCTAAATAGAAAGAGATTGACATACTATACTTAACGGAGTCTGACATTGCATGATGTCATTTTTGATGAATGCTTCTTTTCCCCCATCTTTCACTCTTTAATTCACTTCAGTTTGTTTGCAAAACTCAGTTGAAGGGTGTCTAGAAAGGATGACATTCTTCGGTTTTGGGTATTTCATTTCTCCTTAGTTTCCCCGTTTTCCTTTCCCTTTGCTGTTTACATGGTAGCTGTAGTAATTAAATTAGATTTATATGTAACAAGTAATCCGTGAAATATTTCTTGGTAGGACTGTGCCTGGTAGAAATAGAAATAACATTTAACACTGACTGAAAATTTTCTCACAAATCTTTTTGGTTTTCGACTTTATTAACAACATGGGAATTTTAGTAAAATATATTTATTTTTCTTGAGTTCTTTTAGGTTTTCTGTAGAAAAATCAAACTCCAAAAGCTGATTTGATAAGGAGGGAGAGAGGGAGGGTGATTTTGGAAGTAAGAATGGATGGATGGACAGAAAGATGGAAGAAACTTTATGAGTAACAAAAATTATAAGAAATGAACGAAAAAAAGTTGTATGTGGAAAGGAATTCCCAATCAGGTCAGAAACATAATATCTCCCATGTTCATTAATGTTATATCTTTGTGACTACACAGCTCCTAGGTTAGACTAGGCAGGGTAAAGAGCATGACACAACCATGAGGGCTGGTGATTTAGGCCATGTACAGTTTCTCCTGGGATTTTTCTCCAAGAGAAAAATTATCCAGAAACAACTGGAGTTAAGTCACTTCTGGGAGAGTTTGTCCTGGGAGACTGAATGTCTGCACACATTCTCTTCTGAGAGGAATCACAACATAGTTCTCCAGCATCCCAGGATGTTCCTGTTCCCTTCCGCCTCCTTAGGAGCACAGTATGTTGCTTGCTGGCCTCTACTGCTTCAGCTGAGCAGGGACCAGAATATGCTCCCTTTACAATCTTGCCTTTGTGCTGTGGGAGCACACAGGCTAACTCTGAGGAGTCTGGGTCAGCCAGTCAGAGCTTCCTTGTGTACTGTCATTGTCTTTCTCCAGGCAGACTGAGGGAGCCTGCAAAGCACTCTGAGATGTGTGCACAGGGCTCTTCTGGCTGCCCAGCATCAGCACTGCAAGCTTCGTGCTCTTCATCACTCAATATTCGAATGTCTGTTCAGGTATGTCCAGGTAAAATTTTCTACCAGGAGAAAAACCTGGGGGAATTCTCCCAGATCATTTGAATATGTATATGCAGCCTTAATGCTCTCAAGAAGGATTCATGGTGGACATAGAGTTACAACATTTCAAGGAAGAGTACTGCATATAGTAGCTAACAAACAGTACATCACAGTTAATAGGCCTTGGGATCTCTGATGAAGGTGCTATAAAACAGGAAATTATAAAAAAAAATCTCAATTTGTGCCTCCGTATTGGGCATTATATTCACTCTTGAGTTGAAACTGATGATCCACTGTATGAAAGACTGCTAGGGTGATGATCAGTAAACACAGAAGTTAGAACAGAGCCCCTTAAACTCCTTGTAGATTACGCTGTAATTTATCACATGTCTAGGCTTGTATTTCTTTTCAATACCCTCTTATGTGTGTCAATACTCCTGATCTTTAGAATATACTGGTGTATCACCTTTCCATTACCATGGATCTCTTCTCTCTACTTTGTTTTGTTTGACACTGTTTGGAACCATTGATTCCACGTGGTTTACATTACAGTGATTTTTCATGCTCCCATTGCTGATCAATAGATAATATTAAGGACAACATAGCCCAAGTATTCTTCAAGTTCATTTAGAAGTCATCAGTGATTTCTCCCTCTTCTTGTTTGTTCTTTCTCTTTCTTTTGGTACATCATTTATTCACTTCCAGAATGTATATTGTAGTCATAATTTGTAGAAGAGAAATGTTTCTTCCCTTTAAACTTTGTTCTCTGCTTCATCACCCATAAATGATTTATTCATAGTTGGATGGTTCCATTTCTAGCAAGGTAAAAATTCTCCATCACATTTTGTACCTCTTAAGCAGAAGGATATTTTATATTATACAAGATCCAGAAACTATATTATGGATATGTGACCTGATGAGAATAAAATAAGAATCAACCTGAACCTCTGCTTGGAATTCATGATGACTTTGAAACAAACTTTTCCACAGGCTCAGAATTGTTCAGAGATCTGTCCTCTCTAGAATTCACTGGATTACCTTAACTTCAGTGGAAGTTGCTGAGTTAAATCCTCTTAATATGAAGCCATGGGAGAGAAATTCACTTGTGTGTAGAGAGCATCCCACTTAATCCTTCAAAATAGAATTTGTTATGAGACATAAGTGGTGGGAAAGCCGTGTTTGGTATTCTTTCTCCTGGTGGTACACAATCTACAAGGAAATTTTTGTGCCACAAGGAAGTGCCACAAGGGAAGCTGTTCTCCTAGCTTTACCAGCCAAAACAGACTAAGGCTAGGGACAAAAGTTGGTTTAAACCTGTATCAGAAGTTCAGTGCACATAAACCAGTTTCAAAATTGCTGAAACTGGTTTAAGAGAAACCTGGTTGAATGTAGTAAAAGACTTAACTGATTTGGGTCAAACCAGTTTATGAAACTTCTGTCCCAGGCCCCTTCATGGTTCAAGTTAATTCACAGTCCCCCAGCGTGCTTTCCAGCCCTGGTCTGGGTTGGGCTGTGCTGTCTGCTCCAGCAGAGAAAGGTTGGGGCTTGGGGGAGGCCATGGAGGGGGTTAAACTTCCCTTCCCTCGAGTACAGAGGTGCCCTGATAAAAACGTACTGCTGGCTGTGACTATGGACTACAAATCCCAAAGGCACCTGGAAGCAGGAAGGGGAAGTGATGAGGAACCCTACAGAGTCCTGCTGCTGTGATTTTGGACTGCAAATCCCAGAGACCTCAGGGGCAGTAGGAAGAGGAAGCAAACACAGATCCCATGCTGGCTGCCTGTTCTAGAGCCCTCCAGCTTCTGGCTTCAGCCACGCAGGTATGTGGCTGCATTTCCTGAATCAAAAGTGAATGTATGTCTAGCTGTTTCTCAGCTTAATTTCTGCAGCTTAAACTAACTTGCAAAGCCTGAATCGATTCAGCCTCAGGCTTTCTGATGCTCTATACTTAGCCCAGGAGTTTGGAAATGAGATTTCCAGGCTTTTTTTTTCCTGAAGAGTTCTGAAGAGGATAAAGATCTGAACTGTTAAAAATGATTACTATAATTGTTTTTATTTATACTGTGCTATACATGTGACTGGTGTTTGTAGAAATGGAACAGAACAAGGTCTCTGTGATGAGGAGTTTACAGCTAAAATTAAAAATAATAGAACAAGTAGTGATAGCAAGAAAGAATCCACAACACTTAGATGCTTCTGCCAACTGAACACCTTGAAGGTCACCACCCATCTTTAGCTTGTATACTGTTCTTATATTGAACAACCAAAAAATGGATGTATACCAAACTTGTCCTTTTTTAAGTTGCCAGTACAACGTGTATCAGCTGTGGGTTTGGTCCCCCTCCCTTCATGCTCATCTTCTTCCCTGCACCCCATGAAAAATGGTTTCAGCGACATGACAAAATGAAGTTGCAGGATCTGATCCCAAGGAGGCCAGAATAGACCACAGGCATTTTTCAGTACCCCCCTGCAAAACACAAAGACATGAGATTTAACTTGCTGCTTAAATTGCTTTTTGAAATTTTCTTTCAACAATTTAAAAATGTGTAAAAATGTAATCAAGAATTGGCAACCCACTCTAAATTACTCAAATGCCTGCTTGGAGGTAGGAGGGGGAGGTGAGAAGATACAATCTGTTAATGTTTCTAGTTCGTCTTGTCTCACTGTGACAATTATACTTTCAAATAGGATGTGCCTGAATGTGCAAAGACTGAGTGCATAATTGATTGATTAGAGAATCAGGGAATGAGCTACCTGTGCTACGCTAGCGTGGCTCTGTGAGTAGTTTGGAGCCAGGGAGTAGACTCCAGAACGACCCTGTGATTGATTTAACCCAAGAATACTGGAACATTAACTCCCACCCCAGCTCTGAGAAGGGATGTAGGGGAACTAATCACCTTCTGATGGCGGCAATCTCAGACAGCAAGGGTCCTGATAAGAGAGATGACCGCACTTTTTTGTTCATGGAAAGGCACCTGACAGGGAATCCTTACTTGCTGTAACAGGTTATTCCTTTTGAATAATCATTATTATTAATGTTGATTATTATGTTTTGGGGTTGTTGTTTTTTTATTTGGTGAACTGTGTTCGCCTTCAAATCTACTGAATATGTGACAGCCAAGCAAGAGAAAATTGTCACATTGATTGAAAGTCTGATATAAGCCATTTGTGAGGTCACTGGAGTGATGAGAGCTATCTCCCCAGAACAGGAAGCGATGTGAAGTCGGATGGATCAGCAGTTAAGCTGAATAAGAGAGAAACAACGAGCTCCTGTTGAGAAAGTCAACTGGCTTAGGAGCTCATGGACAGCTTTGCTGATAGGGGTTTGTTTCCTTTATAGAGATTTGCTACAAATCCGTGTGTACACTACACGCAGTTCCTCTTTCTTTTCCAACCTGGTTGTTGCCCTGAACCAGTGTTTGTTTTGCTTTTCCCCGTTTGCCAATTACTGCACAAACCTGGATCAGCCTCTTCCCTTGTACACATATTTCAAGCAAGGCTTACTGTATGCCTCAGGGACAAGAACACTACACAAACCACTGCCAAAGTATGCTAGGGAGCAATCCTCCTTGGCCTGGCTGCGGTGTGGTGGTGAAACTAATATTGTAGGTATTGAGGTAATGTTGTTGCCCTGCTGGTCCATGAGATATGCAAGAAGCAAGAATTTCCGTGGGTGATATTTTTTATTAAACCAACTGTATTGTTGGTATAGACATAGGCAAGCTTTTGGATATCACAGTACCCTACTGCAGGTCTTTTCCATCTCTGTTTGCCTGAATTTGGGGTTGCATCACAAGAAGCAGTCCTATACTTCTTTGTTCAAACTATTCAGTGCATTTAGGATGAGGCTTTCAAAGGTGCCTTCATGAAATTGGGCACATAGCTCTCACCAATTTTCCACGGGTACTGAGAGCTCCTTGCATAACAATGTTGTCATGCCGTCACCCGGCTCAGTCTGTTTCCATTCAGTCTTTTCATATCATTTCTCTGAAAGTGCCTCTGAATGCTCATCTCTAGTGGCCTGTGGCCCGGACGCTCTCGGAAGCAGATAGCATTGGCTTTGGCACTTGCCAGTCTGGCTCTTAATATATGCTGTGGGCCAAATTCAGCCACGCTACAAGTGGGTGCAATCCTACTGACCTCATTGGAGTTAAATATGATAACATTAGGATTGAATTTAGCCCGATGTCTCTTTCACTTGGGCATGGATCGCATCCTGTTTTTTTGTTCTTCCTTGATAGATTTATTTCCTTTTCCTGCCATGTGTCCTGGCAGGTAAGGCATAGGACTAGGTTAGAATGAATATAAAAGAGTTTACGTATTGAGGCTGCTGGACACAGATAGACCTTGCATTTCCACCTGGCGTTGTGAACTGCCAAAATGACTCTACAGCCCCTGCTGCTTTGTGTCAGCACTGAATTTCCTCCATGCCTTTTTCCAAAAGCCGTTGCTTCTGGGATTGAACTGCGATTTGTTTCTTATAATGGTTTTAATGTCTGTTTTGGGGTTTTCATATATAATTTTAGATTGAGGGGATTTTGTTTTTGTTTTTTTCCCCCTCCAGCTGCCAAGGATCCTATTTCATTATAGAAAAGGAAAATTAATTTCCACTTCAGAAATTGATTTGAAATAGACAATGTGCTACAATTTGATTTCTGGTATAGCATCTTTCTTACAAGATGCATCCCAAGGCACTTTAGTGAGTTAAATAATAGAAGACAATGGATAGTATAATTTATCAATTTTTCCTAATTCTTTCAAAAGTTAGAAACGGCCAAGGGAGTTGGTTCTTCTTATTCACCGAGTAGATCATTAATGCTGCACCTTTTGCAAATCCTGTAAAATAATGGAAAAACAATCTTAGCAGCTCTTAAAAGGGTATAAACTGCAGAATGTTAATAACTGAGAAGATGGTTTTGCCTTGATATAACTTTTTTTGACCTTATGGACAGGAGCTAAATTACTCAGTCATAGTCTGTTCTCCATAAAAAGGATTTTCATGCAGTACTCCCAGCACACAGAGGCACAAATGCATCTCTTATTCTACATTTTCCTTGAGCTAAAATTTCCTTTGACAGCATGTTTTGATCTCAGCACATCTAACAAAAGGACAAAAACATTATTTTAACATTGATGAATATCTACTTTAGACTGAGATGGCAGATACAGTAGATGAGATATATGAGCTTTCACAGATAATGACACTGCTGAGAGTGGCTAGAAAAGAGGACTTAGGAATGTTAAGTTGCATTCTTCGATGCTAACTTACTTTCAAACCATAACAATTAACCTCTCTGCCTCAGTTTCCCCATCTGTCAAATAACAGCAATGGTATTTGCTTGCCTCTGAGACATGCTGTTAAATGTAATCGAATACATTAGTGTGGCCTTGAAGATTGTCCAGCGACCTATACAGACTAGATGAATTTTTATACCATTCCTATCACAGGTTTTGCAATTAATGTAAAAGACCCAGGAAAAATCAGAAACAGTGATGAATTAAGATGCATATTGATTGGTAAGCAGAAACAAAGATGTTTTAGGGGGAAAAATAATTCCCAAGAGTTCAACATTCTCATCATGCCCAATTGTAAATTGTAAAAGGATATCCTAAAATGAGGGCTGAATATTAGACTTGTAGAATGGCGGGATCTCTTAATAGGTACATTCAGAGTGGGGAAGTAATTAAAAGAGGAAATCAAATGTTTGGCTGAATAGCCGGGGAATTATTGCAGTCTGTCTGGCTGAGGTAGCACAGCGTTCTGGCAACCCTCAATCAAAGTAATAAGTTCCAGCCACTGCCTTGCAAAACACATTATGGCACTCGAAGAAAAAAAAAGCATGTAACAACAGAGGAAGTCACCAGTATTCTTGCCTCTAGCTTTAAAAGAATGAGTTATGAGAACTAGTTACAAATCTTAACCTTCGAAAAAATAGTTGAATAAGGGGATCTAATTAAAGAGCTCAAACTCTGTAATGGTAGAGCTAATGTCAGCATAATTCATAACTCAATGCAAAAAATTTGACAAAAGAGCACAAATGGCATTTAAATTACAATAAAGACACACAGGATTGTCTTCCCTGTCTGAAGGTAATAAATGTTTGGAATGAACTACCTGGCAAGGTTTAGGGGGTGATGACACCAAGGGCATACACAAGAAGCACCTAGATTTTGCTCTGTCGAAACAAGGTATTAATATGGATGAGCTAGGTTGAGCCAAGTAGCTAATTCTCATTCCTAAATTTTCCCTGCCAGTACTGAGAATGCCAACAGCTGCTTGATCAGTAATGAGCACATGAGATTGGCAATTGCAAATAGCACCGTCTTTTAGGCTGGTCTCATGAAGACGGCCCTATAGTGGACAAAGTGACATTTACTTTGCATTACCGTGATGCTTTATTTATTACGATCTTTATAAAGGCATCTCCGCATTCCCTGCTCTCCTCCCACCCTTTCCACCCTTCCCCCTAGCATATTTTCCCTTCCATTTTCCATTTCTTGCGCATGGTCCTGAAATATTTAGTGGCCAAGTAAAGAATTATTAACTTGCTTGAATAGTTGGAAATAAATAATTCACCACTATTTGTTCATAACAAGTATGGGGGAGGGGAATGGCTTTGAGTTAGGTTGGCTGAAAGGTGTTTTAAACATTATTTTTTACCTTCTGCTAGCCCTCCCTGACACCTCATCTCACACAGCAGAGTTCATCATCAGTTCCAGAGGAAGCTTGGCTCTGGTGGCATTTGGGCTGTCTCTCCAAATGAACACCTCTTTCATCCTTTAGCGTTTTCCCGCTGTCTCCGAACTGACGGATCCCGTTCTATTTTTGAACATTTTTCAAATGGAGGCCAGGGCTAAAATTTTATGAGGCTCACAGAAGGAGTTTAATTTAATATAATGTCAGGATTGTCATTATTTTGACATTCTTTTGAAGACACAGGGTAAACAGTCCTTCGGCAGGAAGCCACGTAGAGCTCCATCCTGATTCAGTGAAATGCAGTGAAAATTAGAAACTGGTGAATAAGTAGCTATGGGCATTAATAGCTTCCAATATATTAAAGGCTGACTTAGATCAGGAGTGTCAAAAACAGTCTGCAGGCCATATCTGCCTGGACTTACAGCGCTGCCCGTTTTACCAGACCAGCCGCCCACGCAGCGCCTGGGACATGCACCACCTGCAGCGCTTGCTGGTTTAAAACATACCCAAGATTCTGCTTTGCATCTTTACTGCTCTTCTTAATCAGAGTACCCAAAATAGTTAGACAGGTATTGTGGGTACCTAAGGGGTTGGGTGCTTTTAGTAACCTCAATTTCTAAGGGGCCAATACCGGAAACCTTAAAGTGGCCTAATTTCTTAATAGCAGGGCATACTGGTTCTGAAAATCAAGGTGCATTCAGATGTGCCAGTTTGGGAACTCAAAGAAGTGTCAGTCTTGGAAGTCTTGTCCTGTGTCTTTATGTCATTTCCATCATAATTTTTTCCAAGAACTGTGTTTGACTGTTGCTCAGAAGCAATGGCTCTTCTGGGCCCTGCTCCTGAACCTGCCACTCATTCTTTGTTGTCAGTGTGGGTAATGTACTTAATGTAGGGCCTATTCTGAAACCTCTTGAAGCCAATGGATGTCTTCTCTTAGACCTGTATAGCCTTTGAATCGGGACTGTTTAATCAGGATCTGATTCTGAATGCCCTCCAATGGCCTGATACACTATAGCTGTTTAAGCCAGTCACTCTTGATTTGCCCCAATAACAACTGAGATCAAGAACATGAGTGTGTTGACTTGTAGAGACATGACTTAATTTCTGCAAAAGCAGAAATCCTATTTTTGGCAGCCAGCACTTCCAGGAATTGTGGCATTTAAGAAGGGGACATCAATCACTGGCAGAGGTACATAGGTAACATAAATGGGGTCAGATTCTCAGCTGGTATGAACTGTCAGAGCATCCCTCGAAGCCTTGGTGAGTCTCTAGATCCCTAATATATTCAGTGGCACCCAAAATTCATTTAACCAATTCTGACAAATTTTAATTGGGTGCATGAGAAGCTAAATATAATTTCACATCACGTCAGTTGTGGCTAAATTGCATTTGTTCTTGTGCTCTCAAATTATGTTCTACAGTTCTATTTTCTTTACAGGGAGTCCCCATAGCCCTAGACTCGAAGTTAAATTGTATCTTTGTCATTCAGCTCCTTAGGGGCGCTATGCAATTTCACCACTTTTATAAGTCTGGTCCTTTATGAAATCCTTTAGAGCACTTGCTAAAGTTTGAGAGACCCAGTGAGACAATGTTGTGTAAGAATCGGCTATTAAAAAAAATCAGTCTTTAAAAACAATTAACTCCCTATGTACCATATTCATTGGGTAGTTTAAAACCATTATTTTTTTTGCTAAACCAACAACTAATAGAAACCCATTTAAAAAATAAATCTGAACAAAAGAACCTGCAAGCGAAGTGAAAAAGCACGTTTCTTGGCTGGGAGTTCTGTTTTTAACACATTTTTACTTCCAGTTTTCAAGCCTGGAATCATCAGCCAAACTGGAGTTATGATTTAAATGAAGCCAATTCAGTCATGCAAATGTATTCACATTAATCGGAAGAAAAAGCACAGAGTTCTTTAATTAAATAATAATCCCATAGAATACAAAAAGAAATCTCACATGTAATGAAATTACTAGTACTACTACTACCACCACCACCACCTTTCCTTCACTGGGCACGTCCACACGTTCATTAATGCGCTTTAGTTACTGTGTATTTAGTTAAGTATTTGCCTAGTAAAGTACTAACTAAATGTGCAGTAACAACAGTTACTGTGCAGTAGCACTGGTGCATAATTATTTTGTGACGCTTACTATGCATTAGTCTAATAACACTGGACAGTAGCCTGTTAGCACAGGTTTTGACCGCCACTCTACTGCACAGTGCTATTAGGCTAATGTGCAGCAAGCATCTTGTGTAGGCACACCCATTGAGGAGAAAGATTTTCGAAGTCCTCTGGACTTGCATTTGAGTTTTCAAAGAAAACAAAGAAAGATGTATTTCATCATGAACAAAAGGAGTAAGAAGAACAAACAGCTGGGGGTGGGGGAGATAGAAAGCCCCAAAACTTCTCATGAGCACTGAGAGTCAGATCCTTGAAATACTCCAAAGGCAAATCTCCTACGGAGACAGGTAGGTAGCGACACTGGGTGCATTCCCAGTAGTGGGAACATGCATTTCCGTTGGTACAAATAGCATTGGCACGTTCGTGCTGATGCTACCTGTCCCCGGGCATGCCCCTGCACATGCACTCTGGTGCCCAACAAATTGCCCTAGGTGGGGTGGGAGAGGCTGGGGCCAGCCCCTGGGTCCTGGGGACCTTCTGGGGCTGCAGTGG
>NW_017728915.1:35219116-35239572 GCF_001723895.1 Crocodylus porosus | reverse complement strand
AGCCCAGACAAAAACAGACATGCAAAATATGCTTTCATAAACTTAACTCTCTGCATCTACTTTAGGTGTTTCAGCTTCTGCGTTTTGTTTTAGAATGGTCTCTCCCGGCAGTAAGTACCGATCCATTTTCACCTTGTAACAGCATGAAAAATAGTGAACTCTCACCAGCAGAATAAGCTGTGCATGTTGTAATTTGTTTGTGTTGTTAGAGTAGATATGATAGGTGTACTAAGCCGGAAGGTGGGAAATGTAGTTGTTGCTATGGAAATAATCGGTGGCTTAATTAAATACATTGTAACACCTGTGAAATCAGTTGCAAAAGTTTCACTTGTACTCTTTCAGTGTGTGATGTTGTCAAATATCACGTTGTTATATAATACTACTAATAATTAAAAAACGTAAAATATGCCTTGTGCATGACGCCCCCTCAGCATTCCTTCAGGCCACCATGGGGCATGCGCCCCATAGTTTGAAAACCTCTGATTTAGAGCAATGAATGGTATTGGACTTGAGATTTCAGACTAGCTTCTAGAGTGCTGGAGTTCTTTACTCCGCCAAGACCTTCATTGTAGTCACTGAACTAAGGATCTGAACCTTGCATACCATGGGGAAGAGCACCTTAAAAATATCTTAGGAAGATTATTTAGGAAAGTGTAGATCTCGCAACCTACAAAACAGACCTCTGTAGAGATGCAATCAAAGGCAGCGGCAGCTGAACGTTGTGTTGTAGTAGTTGGAACTTGGGATTTAAGAGAATGGAGGACCCAGCCAAACTCTGTTCCTAGCTTTACCACTTGATTCACAAAGGGATTGTGGAACTGGTCACTTAATCTCTCTGGGTCTCAGTTTCTCCATTTTTAAATGGGATTTAAACAGCATCTTGGTAAAACAGGAAGAAAGTGGACTGTAAGAACACTGTCCTATTTAATACACATGCAGCATAAGCCAACTCAGACATTTCATACACTATTCCTGGGTGGCAACCTCAAAAACAAATTGTGTCCAGTAGGCAATTTATCTGCAGGAGTCACAAATTACTTCATATAAAATGGATTATAAATCTCAAGTAAAGCCTAGTAATTCTACAAGTGATATATTTCTTTCATTACTGACCCTTCATTGCTTCTCTCTTTCTCATATTTATCTTTTCTGGGGGCAGAGGGGGTGTCCTGCAGCATTAACAGTCATCTCAACAGCTGATTTTACAGTCCCCATCTTTTTCTCCCTTTACATCTAGAAACTTCAGTCTATAGCAATATCTTTTTTTGGCCAGTGTGGGCTTGCCTAGATAATTAATACCATAATTCAATGACTGTAATTCAGTGATATCTCCTAGGCTGGGCTGAAAAATGTTGAAATGTTTTTTAAATATTTTCCTAGGAAATGGAGTGTAGTTCAAAACCAACTTTGTTGAAGAGGGGCATTAAACTCACCTGGTTCTGCAGGCTAGGTGAGCGGTGGAGGACCAATCCATAGGCCAGAGGCCTAGTACGAGGATGGCCCGTACATCATATCAGGCCCATAGACCTCACCCCCTGCACACCAGATCCAGCTTCCACTGGATTGGTCCAGGATTGTGTTGAATGTATGTTAGCTCTGGCCAGTCCAGGACCCTCACTACACATGGTTTGGGTCCCAGCCTGGTGCATTGTGCAGCATGGATGCTGAACTGGGCAGAATGGCAGAGTCCCGGACTGGTGGAGGTGGATGCCATGTATGGCGCACATCCCAGACTGGTTAGAGCGTACATGTGCAGTGTGCATCCTGGACCAGCTGGGCTGAGTGCTGCCATGTGGTCGAATAAAAAGACTCTACAGACCAGATCTCTGCCACAAGTCATACTTTTGATACCCCTCTGCTAGAAAATGTCATTTTTCCACCAAAAAAAATCAAAGCAAACGTTTCAACACAGGCACGTCAAAATGTTTTGTTCTGATTGAAAATCAACCATTTAAGAACATCTTGTTCCATGATTTGGGGTGGAAAAGAAACGTTGCAACTGTTGTTTTACCACAAAACAAAAATTCCCTTCTTTTAGGCATCTCCAAAGCAGTTGGTAGCCATTCTCTCAACCTCAGCAAACCTCAGCATAGCAAATGAAAATTGAGCCTGGGAATGTATGGTGGAAGACAGGTGACTTCCCGGATAGCCTGAATACGCACTTGCTTTTGAATAAACACAAAAGCAATATGCTTTAAGTGCCAGATCCCTCTTCACCTATTCGGCACTTCAGTGGAGTTAGGCATTTAGAGGCACATTCGAGTCCCTGACATACCATCGATGCATCTGTTTTTGCAGTGTGCTGCCATTTGAGCCTTAAAATTGTGCCACAGAGGCACAGCACAGAGAAGGAGGCCTAACTTAAAGTTCGTATTCATGGTTTTTTTGAGACTCAACCAGGGTTGAAGAAGCGCCCAAATGCACTCAGGTATATAGTAGATGAAGCAGAATCTGGGACTAAGCAGCTTTTTTTGGTCAGTTCAGCAGCCTGTTGAACTCTAGGGCCATGTGTAGATGAAGTGAGAGGCGTGTGTGCATGACACTTTAAAGCAGGCTAAATGCTTTTGCACCGCTTTAATGGTGTCGGTAGTACTCTGCACCTGGACAATCTGAAGCCCACCTCCAAGTAGATCCAAGCAGGCATCGAAACAAACTCTCCCATCAGCAGCCTAGGAAGAGAAGATTGTCAGGGTCCAGCCTGAGGAAGTCCAGCAGTTGTCCTGCCTCTTTGGGCTGCACAAGGAGACTCCGAACTCTGGTGACATGCAGAGGACTCCTGTGAGTCTCTAATTTGGTCCTTTCTGTTTTGATGTTAGGATTGAAAAATCTCTTAAAACAAATGTCTGAAGCATGCTACACTGGAGAGACAAATCTCTCCCTCACCCTCAGGGACTGAATGCAACTTACAACTGCTGAGTGAATAATTAGTGGTAATTAGCACTAGAAATTGATGCCTTTGGAGATAGTCTGCCAAGTTTTTAAGCACTTTAATACTAATGGATTTTTTTTCTCAGAAATAAATCTTTATAGGAGAAGCAAGTGCAAATTGATTTTTAAAGAGCCTGTCCAATGTTGAATTTATCTTTCAAAAACATTAGGTTTAAAAACAATTACATTTACCTTTACTGTATTTTAATTCTTTCCCAATAGGCTCATTTCTCTTTAAAAAAAAATTCTGTCACTTTTTGCCCATTTTCCTGGAGAAGGAGTCTGTGAAGTATATATACATGTATAGGACATATTAGGATAAAATATGGCACATAGTAAAGCTATTTAGTTCCTAAATCATTTTTCTTTTATGACAAAGCATCATAGTTTAGTGATAATGGAAATATAATGACACTTTGAAGCATATGAGCAAAGCCCACTTCCTTTTTATAAAGGGTTTCTGAATAGGGAAAAAGTGAAGGCATAAATGTTAAGAAAATTGTGCATGCAATTCTCTCTGTATACCTAGGGATCAATCTGAAAGCCTTTATCCAATTTTCTTTTCAGGCTTTTCCAGGCAAACTTAAGAGGGAAGTCAATGGGAGTTTGAGTGATAACTTGGGTGAAGACTTTGGAGTTTATCCCTAATTCAATAGCATGTGTTATTTCCACAGTTCTGTGGGCAAAATGATCAGGTGCCTGTCTGACCGCAATTGGTGAACGAGTTCACAGGCATTGCAAAAAGAGATTCAGGTTGTGACCCTACCAGTTTGCTAGGAGGGCTAAGAGCATGCCGATACTGAACTTTTTGCCAGGGCTGGGGCTGATTGCCAGTCTGAAAGAGACTGAAAGTTCACAGATGAACAAAAAGTCTTGATTTTAAGAAGCACCATGAATCTTCAAGCCTTGTAAATACTCAGAAACAAAAAATCGGACCAGGGAAGTCTCACTCACCTCTGTTGATGGGTGGCACGCAAAGCCCTAAGATAGACTACCTAGAAAGAAAGATGCTTTCTGATCCCAGATCACAGCTATAAGTCATGGCATTAAATCAGTGCAGCAGCCCCTTTGTTGTTACTACCAGCCATAAATTGAGAATTAAAAACAGAGATTTCTGGAGAAAACAGCTAAAAAGAGACTTAAAACATACCAACATCTAAATGTTCGATGCATTATTTCCAATGAGATTGTGTATCTTATACAACAGGTGGTGTGTGGCTTTGGGAAGCAGCGTGTTGTGTTGTGTTTTGTTCTGTTTTTTTCAACAGTGTTCAAGTCATGCAGACAACATACAAATCAACTTAATTTCCTGCAGCAAGAAAGAGGAAGCAATTCTTATTTAGTGAGGAAAGTGGTTCTTTTTCACTGCCAGCTTGAGGTGTCAGAACATTTGTCCATGGCAGTATAAATATGAGTGGAACAAAATATATGGAGGCAGAAATCAGACTTCTTTCTCCCCTTTGGAACAGAGCTGGTTTTCACGCAGGCCCTGATCCAAAACTCACTGAAATCACTGTCTGTAGCCTTTGGATCAGCAACCCCCCCTTTCCCACCCCCCCCAAGACTGACTACTCACTTCCCTTGAATAATCTGAATTCCAGTTATGTACAAAGGGACTTAATTATTACGTGTTGTGCTGACACATTACTTTCATATTCCCTGTTAATACCAATGGGAATGTAATGTGTAACGTGTATAAACAAGAAGACAGATCTCCAAATATTTACACGGTGGACTGTCAGAGTAAATGATGTTCTCAAGAAAAACTAGACTACTTCTTCAAAGTCATCTACATGCAAACGTCTGTTGTTTTGGGAAATAGGCATTTTCAATGTGTACTGAGAGTAGGTGATGATCATGGGTGTATATAAACCTCAGGTTACATCAGCAGTGATGAAACATCACTGGGCAGTCATACCACAGTCAGGATACAATTAATGCAAGGGTTGTTAGCTGGGGGTACACATACCCCTGGGAGTACTCGAGGAGGCCCTAATGGGGATGGAGCACCATCCTGCGCTGCCACACAGGTGCCGCCCACCTGGCTGGATACAGGGGCAGGAGAAGCTTGCATGATCCCCACTCACCATCCAGTTGCGTACCCCGCCCCCCTTCTGCTTGGCATCCGGCCATGTGCCACCTTTCCCCGCTCCCCCTCCACTCAGCGGCTGGGGGTACACTGCTCCATGTTCAGCCGCCATGGGGTAAAATGATCCAAAAAGATTGAAAACCCCTGAGCTAATGTAAGAAAATGTGTTGTGGCATACAGGTTTGTTCATGGCTGGTTTGATGAGCCATTCATCAATGATTGCTATTTAAAAATTCCATTCAGAACTCTGCCCAGATTTTCATTATGAAATACAAAAATCTCCTAGGGGAATAGGAGCTTTGGGAGATGCCCAGTTTAGGTTTTCATTCCTGGGAGAGATGGAGTTTCCATGTTTGAAACTCATGAAATATGCTAAAGCTTCTTTATATGTTTTTGAGTTCTATGAACAATCGAAAATATCACTTGAACAACTTAGACACAGATGTTTCCCATCCCTTTTTTATTCATCTTCTCATTCAGAAAGCATGTGTGCGTGAATGTGTTTGTGTCTAAATGAATTCTTCTAAAAGAGATTTCAGCTGGATACCATCTCAAACGGTTCACGCACACAGTAGTGGTATGAGGCCTCTGTGCCTCTTTTCACTGTTCATTATTAAGAGATGGTTCAGACACCTGGAGATGAATACTTATGCATGTACAATGCTTTGACTCATGTTGTGTAAGCCACTTGGCTTTGAACGAAGCATCAAAGTAGACAAAAAGCGAGTTTTGAATTATTTGTGTTTACTCCTGCTAGCACTAAAGGCTAAATGGGGGTCATGGAGCCTCTGCCAGCTAATGTTTGGAAATGCACTGCTTTTTAAAAAGATTGTAGCTCTGAGGCACCAGGATTTGCTCTCCAGTGTCAGCTCTTCTCTCAGTTCTTCCTTCTTCCCAGTCATAAGGGCAGAATCACTGCCCTCCTTCACATGTAATTCCTCTTTCACCCAGTTCTCCACACTTTGCTCTAAAAAGCATGATTAGTCTGGAAGCTATATTCTTTCTTATTATTTATAACTCATCATTAGGATATCTTTAACCTGTTTGAATCATACCAGCAAGTTTTCTTTCCACTACCTTACTATTATATACCTGATCCTCCCTTTGGCTGATAGCTGAAAAGAAAAGCAAGGAAGACCTTGATTTTTTTTTTTGAGGTAAGAGGCATTTAATTTGCAAGTTTCCATGGAGGGTGTTATTACTGGGCCTGAACTCTGAAGCCCATTTTTCATTCTGACTATAGAGTGACTGACACTGGCAATTATTTTGGAAAGGAAGTGATGTGTGTGGGGTTTCAGGGGAAATGAGACTAGGTTTACTCTCTATTTGCAACGGAACTAGGGACTATGTTGGAAAAAACATCCCACTGTAGACATTGTCTCAAGGAAAAACTAAAAGATTTCTTCTGTTGTGTCTTCTTCTGTTGTGGCTCTGGTGGGCCAGCAAGTGCAAATCAAGATGACAGACTTTTAGCCAGTGTGTCCCATAGAGGAGGCTGAAGGAGCTGGTGCTCCAAATCCCAGCCATCGTGCAGAACAACTTTCAGTCTCACCACTGCTATGAACAATGGAGCTGCTCTAATGGGTATTAAAAATGGAGGGGGCGTTTTGTCATTTTGCCTCTATGCGGCATTTGTACTGCGTTCAGTTTTGGGCACCGCACTTCAAAAGGGATGTGGAAAACCATGAGAGAGTCTGGCGAAGGGCCACTCGTATGGTTAGGGGCCTACGAGGAAAGACTGAGGGACCTGGATCTCTTCAGCCTCTGCAAGAGAAGCCTGAGAGGGGACCTAGTGGCTGCCTACAAATTAACTGGGGTGGGGAGGAGGGGCGGGAACAGCAAGGAATTGGAGATGCACTTTTTACCAGGGCACCCCTGGGAGCTACTAGAAACAACGACCACAGACTGACAGAGAGCAGATTAGATTAGACATCAGGAAGAACTTCCAGAATCTGGAATGGGCTTCCAAGGGAGGTGGTGCTCTCCTCTACCCTGGAGGTTTTTAAGAGGAGACTGGACAAGCATCTGGCTGGTGTCACTTGACCCAGCACAATTTCCTGCCCAGGGCAGGGGGTCAGACTGGATGATCTACTAAGGTGATCTACTGGATGATCTTCTGACCCTAAACATCTATGAAATGTAGGAGGAAGGCAAGAATCTCTGCATGAACTCGTGTTCCTGCATCTGAATGTGTTAAGTGCTGGTCAGTGACAGAAAGAGAAATTCTATTCCCTTCATAGGGAGGGACAGCATAGCAACATGGGCAGACTCTAATAGGAGGGTACGCTGGATCACACACGCTCAGAGAAGATGAAAAGAAATCAGCAAAACTTGCGAATATGGTTTAGGGATGTGATTCCCAACTTATACAGACAACAGCGATGGTTTATAAAAATGAGACCTCCTGTGCATCCTCATATTCACATCCTCCTGTTCTGTTAGCCTGAGGTTTGGAGTGCACAAACTCCATTGCAGTTGGAAGAATGCCCAGTAGAAGAGGAAAATTCCCACAAATCACACACAATTAGTTATGACATATCACCTTTCTCTGGAACCTACACAGAAAATCCTCAAACAATTGCAACCCACACTAGAAAAAGGCCCAATTCTTAATGAGATCTTTCCAGAGCCACCCATCCTAGCCTTTATACAAGCACTAAACCTTGCTAACCTCATCATCAGAAGCAAACTCCCTATGACCCAAACTGCACCTAATGGATCTAGACCATGCCAGGACGTGAAATGCAAAACCTGCCAACACATCTGTACCACCCCCAGAATAACGACACCCCACAACAAAACCATCACCATTCCTGGAACTTACATCTTCACCTCCAGAAATGTGATACATCTCATCCAGTGCACCAAATGCCCAGATGGAAAAGATGTAGGAAAAACTGAACAACAACTGCGCACCAGAACGAACGCACACCGAAAATGTATCAAAGACAAGAACACCCAACTACCTGTGGGGGCACATTCCTCATAAGACAATCATACCCTGTCTGATCTCTCAGTTCTAATCTTCGAAGGGAATTTACAAAACACTTTTCATAGACAAGCCTACACACTTCACGTTATCAACCTACTGAGTACTAAAAATCATGGACTCAATATAGACATTGGACTTATGACACATTACAACCTGTCTGACATCTGATTCACCCAGTACCTGCCAGACCTGACCTCTTACACTTTTTGTCTCTCTCACCTTTTCTGCCTCCCCTCCCTTTGTCTTCCTAATTTCTAGCTATTCCCTTTCTCACAACCTCTTTACCGTAGTCTCCCTTACTCACCTTTGGCTTTTTCCCCCCTCCCTTTCTTCCTCCTCCCTTCCCTGCTCTACCTTTTGTTTTCCTAATTTTCACCTTGCATTCTCACTGACACCCTGTCACACTTTCAGCTTCTCTCATTCCTTGGAGTCTCAGAACAGCAGAGACTTCCTATGCCTGAAGAAGGGTGATTGCGACTGAAAGCTTGAAACAAACTTTTTTCCAACTATTCAGTTGGTCTAACAGAAGATACCACATCTACTCAAAGAACCTGGCCTGCCAGTAGAAGAGGAGATGAGCAATGCCTGAGGGGTGGAGTCCAGTACAAAAGCTTGTGACACAGGCAAAGATAGCTGGATAGATAGCCTGTTTGCTGTATCTGTCATGAAAGTCTGTAGTAGAAGAGCTTCCACAATATTTTTACTGAGAGATCTCAGCCAAAGTTGAAAGGAACAATTCTAGACTTGCCAGGGGAATGACACACATATAGACACACACACGCACACTACACTGTAGCTTCATTTTAAACTTTATATTTTATTGAAGTCAACAGGTTTTAGATCAAGCCTACCTTACAGCTTTTTGAAACACATCTATTATTTCCTTTAACCCTTCACGCCTGACAAAAGTTGTAATTCTTTCCAAGCCCCTTGCTGTTTCTTCTGGAGGGAGAATGGTAACAGGTCAAAATCAAGTAGGTCTGGGTGAATAATGGCTTTTATGTTTGCTGTCCATTCTAAACACCTGAAAAAAAAATTCATTTTGGATTCACCCCCAAATTATTTTTTAAAGGCATTCTACCTTTCTAACAATTTATTTTGGTTTGTAATAATGTCATTATTAATTTTTTAAAAAACCCCTAAAAATAAAAGGAAATTTCTAATGGAAGAGTTGTCTTGGCTTGAAAAATCAAATTGTTTCATTCTGAAAATGTTGAAATGAAACATTTTGTGATTATCAAAATATTTGTTCCCTTCCAAATGAATAATTTAGCCAAATCTAAATGAATTTTTTGTGATGTCAAATCTGCATTTTTTTTTTTGTTGCCAAAATGCTTTTGGTTGAAAAATTTTACGTAGCTGTGCAACCAAGATCCCTGTGTCATGGTGCAATATTAAGCACAGGTTATATCAGACTGCATTAAATCTTTCTGTGCCATAGTATCAAAGACATATGAATATTTTAGCCATATTAAAGTTTAAAGTTGAGAGATGGGGGGAAAAAGAGAGAGAATCCCGAAAAAGACAGCCATTGTGAATTCATGCAGGCAAACTGGTTTCCATAGCAACAGAAATTCTGTGAAATACTAAATGTCTCCACTTGTACTGTAATCCTTACTTTGAGGGTAGATCTCAAACGCCCGCTGAGAAGGGAGTTTTCAGCGTTTGACACAGAACCCAGCCGAGCCATATACACAGACGTGCTTTGTTGACTCGATTTTTATACTCCTCCACTTTGCCCGGTTTTCAAGTTTCGTATTGCACACACAGAACGAAACTTTCAGAAGATCGGAAAATCAAGAATCCTATTCAATATCAGTACAAGTTGTGCATGCTTTCTAACTCAGCAAGTTAGGCTACCTTTTAAGGCTTGTTCCACACAAGAACACAATCCAATGTCCTTTCATATCCACCCAAACCACTTTTTGCACTTCTTTGTCCTAGCAGCAAGGTGAAATCCTGAAATAGTTTATCATCTGTCCACTGAGGTCTTGTAACTGGAAAAGATTGTGTCTCCATATACAATGTTCCGTTCTACCGAAGGGAGAGTATTTTTGAAAAGCAAGTTCCTGCTCTACGCTGAAGAGTGACTAACGTAGAAAAATGTATACAGTTATGAACTATATGGATGTATATGTAATAATGAATATACACTTACTTATGAATATACAAATGGTTCAAACCCAGTAAGCATTTTCTGCACATCCACATCCAGCACTTTAAACATTACAGTGAAGTATCCACGTGCCTTTTAAACACTTTATTAAGCGTCAGTACATTTTCTAGGTATTACAAGATGCTAAAAAGTGTGATTTTTTTTCCTTTGGCACCTCAGCCCTTTGACCTATGCTGTCTTTATATTTCTGTCTAGAAAATATGGAAAGAGTCTGAAGAATATTTTCACGATAGGTCAATGTCCGCCAATCCCTAATGTATGCAAAGAAGGCCCTTGGGAGATTTTCCTCATGCCAGAGAATGATATTGCAAAGAATATACTTACAACAGCTCCAAAGATAACATTTGTCACTGTGGATACTTCCTTCCTTGCAGCTTTTTTTTTTTTTTACTATGCCTTGGAAGTAATGGCATACCAGAAAGAAAATGGCATATGAACCCACATGCTACTAATGCTCATTCCCTGAGTTACATGAAGGCATTGAAATCAGATGAGCTGCCGATGCATTAATCATTAATTGTCCATCTCAGCTAAAATGGAACTAACGGTGCCTTTTGAGAACAAGACCCTGTGACCCATTAGATAACTTCTTTTGGAGTGTGTCATAGATAGACAGTAATAGCTACTTATGTGGACAGTTCTGTTCGTGTTTCTCTTCATCTGTTTCCTGGTTTTACCTATTCATAATAGTGAAGCTATTAATCATGACGTAGTTGGGGTATCTGATTGTACTGCTAGAGGTACACATGCGCCAATTTTTTCCATCATAATTTTTTTTCCCCCCAGGGCTATGACCCAGCCACAGAAATAGCTAAAAGAACGGCACAGAGGTCACCACTTGGAAAAGCTTTTTATTTGCAAAGACATGTTAATTCAAACCGAATGGATTGTTTTCCAGTTGGAACAGGGCAATGAGTCATTTCTTTTTTTATTTTTTGTTTCAGATGCATTTCTGTCCTAATCTACACCAATAATGGTTTTTTTTTTCTTGGGGAAGATAAAGTGAATTTTTCCAGCTGGCAGTGGTAAGGCAGATTGCTCTTTTAGAGGGATTTTAAAGAGTAAATAGATGAGATCTTCATATGTGAGGATGTGAGCATGGAGGTGTGCATGGAATTATTTAGCATAATGTTATTCAAAGAGGAAAGTTTAGAAAGGGAAGAGATACATAAACATAGCTACTCAGCCAGCAATTTAGCAGGTAAGTGTCTGAAACCCGTGGAGCCTCACGAGTGCATTTCAGACAGTCCTATTTTAGTATCTCGAGGAATCTTCGATTCCATCGCCCTTGCTGTAGAAAGAAAAGGAAAGTTGGTTTCTAGTTAAGCTTCCATTATGACAGCCCCGTTTTTTAATACCAGGTGGTGTATACATTCCACAAGGGAAGATATACACGTCTACTAGTTGTATGATCATCAGTGGTGCAAAGACAATAGCTGACTGTGTGCAGAGGGAGGTCATTTCAAGCCCTATCCATACCTGTAGTCCTACCAAGTATATTGCCACAAGATCCTTTTGACATATTCCAGAACTGTGTCCTTTTCCCTCTTCATTGTCAGGTTTAAAATGCGTTGATGCATTCCATGGCTTGTGAATGATATGAGCTGGGCAGCTTTAAAGACAGCACTATGAGTCCTCAGCTGATGTAGACTGTCATAGCTCCAGTGACTGTTGAGGATGTGTGAATAAGCAGGGGCAAAGCGAGCACATCTTGGACAGGGGCAGCTTTCCCGCACTGACATGAAGGGGTTTTACTGGCTATGTTGGAATATTTTCAGCCCTGAGGGCTCTTCAAGCCTTGACTTTGCTGAGGTTCCCAACAAAACAAGACTGATCAAGCTCTTCTAACTTGGCCAGCCCCGCACAAAGTCCTGGCAGCAGCTGAATTTCTAAGAAGTTACTACATTTAGCGACACGTTTGTTTTGTGACTATAGTTGTTGCTGGTACAATGAAGATAAAATGAATAATGCATCACTTCTAAAGTGTCCAAAGTTTCCTGTTAAATAAATTGGAAGGACCCTGTCACATAGGTTAAAAGACAAAGGATCTCCTTTGATAAGTATTACTCATTTAATTCCCGATATGCAGAACAATAATAATGACGAGGACAATTTGCCACGTGATTCTGTACCAAGAAACTTACCTGGTGGCTTGGATAAATAAACATTTGCTATTGCACGTTGAACCCATGTTTTATAGAACCTGAAGTTGAGAATGGATGAAAACAACTATTTAACAAAAAAAAATCTATTTTTAATTGATTTCAATTGGCCTTAACTGTAATCTACCATCATAGCTACTCCACTTGCTGTTTGTCCATGGTAATCATTTAAAGTGTGGGGGGGAGGGGGGGAGGGCAACCTTTTTGGCAGGCCTGACACAAATGAACCCTGCTCACTACCTAAGAACTACTGGAGCATCTACACGTTCATTAATGTGCTTTTGCTAATACGGATTATGTTTAGTACTTCCATTGTGAGGTACTAGAAAAAGGCACATAAGCCTATTTTAATGTGCATTAGTGACAGCACGGAGGTTTTTTGTGATGCTTTAATGCACACTAAAATAGGCAAATGTGCATCAAAGCGCGTGTGTAGATGTGTCTACTAATCTCCTTCCCCTGCTCTGCTTTCTGCTTCCGGCTCTGTGCTTCCAGTGTGATCCTATTCTGTTTTCTTCTTCCTTCCCTATGCCCCCTGCCCTGTTTTCGACTTTGCCCCTTGTTTCCTGCCTACCTGCTGCTGTGCTGCCTGTCCCCTCCCCAGTCTGCCATATGTCACACACACAGGCTGCTTGTGCGTGCCACAGGCTGGCCACTCCTGATTTAAAGGATCACTTTTGTATTTTTGTACAGGTTTTTACCAAACCGTTGAGTTCCATGTTAAATCATCATGTCACAGACTGTATATTTATGTCCTTCCCATCATGTTGACATTAGTATTCATGACCATGGGCCTGGATGACATGTTGGCAAGTGGATTCAGACTTCATCAGTGAAGTTTCTCATGATTTACATTACTGTAATTCAGAACAGAAGCCCAGTCTCCTACATGTGAATCTATTACCATGAAAAACATACAATTCATGATGTGGTGATTCATTATTCAACTCATTCATTTAAGAATAGCAGCACACATAAGAAAGGCTACCATGATAAAGTAGTATACATTTAGTTTATTATCTGCATTTACATTTGTAAAATTGTTTATTTCAGTTAAGAAGTTGACATATTTGGAATCGGTGATATTGATTAACTTGCTGCACAGAGAAACCAAAGTAGAAGCCAGCAAGAAACAGACACATCTCTACTTGAATACATGCAAAAAGCAGAAATGCTTATAGTTATTGTACTGAAATCTTTATTGTCTTGGTTTTTTCACTCTATTGACAATTTTGGGCCTGACCTCAGGTTTACTGAGTCAGTGGCAAGACTTCAGAGAACTCTGCCGCCTCTGCACAATCCAAGGTGAATTGCCTTTTCTGTGCACTATAATGTAACATTGGAGCATCAAGAGGAGGGTAGCTGTCTGTCTGATTCCTAATTATTCCCTTTTGTACATTATATATTGTGCAACTCACTGTTTTTTTTTAATTTGTATGCATTCTTTGTAATTAGCATCGGTGATTTGACTATATTTAACATTACTCTGCCATTTTTCTTGCTGTGATTATTGTGAAGTCCTGGTTCCATTGAAGTCAGCAGGAGTTTTGTATTTGATTTCAATGAGGCTAGAATTTCATATAAGGGTTTTTTGGATTGAAAAACCCACACTTCGAGATGCAGTGAGCCTTTCAGTCTAAATTGAAATCCCAGGGAACAACAGCACTGGAGCGTGTTAAAGTCAAATCCTTCAATTCTCCGTTGTCACTAGCAGTAGTCCAGATTAGACAATGCATGTAGCGCAGTTAATTGTGGAACCTGCAAATTGAAGTGATTGACACAAGAAAAAGGAAATAATCTAAGTAGCGCAAAAAAGAAACACGTGGGCCAAAAAAAAAAAAGACAAATATAGAATAAGATATACTAAAGACATGTATGTTCAGAAATATCCATGCAGGGCACTGTTTGTTAATGGGTTATCTGAATTCTTTACTGTTGGAAGATTTTGCCATGGGTTAGTTCTCTGACTGTTTTGAGAAACCTGGATGACAGCTATTTTTTGCATTCTGCACATATGAGTCAGCACTTTAATGTGGTTCTTGTTTTTGCTAATTTTATAGACTCCTGAATGGACCAATGGGAGAATTAGCAAACAGGATGGTAGAACAAGCATCCTGTGGTATGTCTCATAGCTAGGTGCATGCTGTGCAGAGATACTCAAGCAAAATTTTAACAAGTTAGCCCAGGCAGTGGAAGCAATATAACTATGTTAGTGTACCCCCCATTGGACTAATTATGGTAATCCTGCTGAGAAGTACTACTCAGGTTATGCCTCTCAGTGAACTAGCTTAGATACCTCTGCACAGCACTGCATTGTGGTATGTAGATATAGGGCATGTGTAGACGAAACAGGGGCCTTAAATTGGAGCGGTGGGTTTTAAAAAACACTGCCTCAATTTAGGGCTGATTAAACCCCGTGTCGTGCACACATACCCTGCTGACTCGCCTACCTCTCCAGTGGGGAGGGGAGGGCAAGCTGCTGGTGGGTAGAGTGGTCCCTGGGCTGTGGAGGGGGGGCTGGTGCTTCCCTTTGCGGTAGCTGTGGCCCCCTGTGATGGCTGCCGCCCACAGGCACCCAGCTCAGGCAGTCCCAGAGGGTGCCACAGCTGCGGAGGGAAGCACCGGGCCCCTGCACAGCTCAGGCAGGCAGGCAGGCTCCGGGGGGTGGGGTGGGGAAGGGGTAGGTTTGCTGCTTTCCTGGGCTGCTGCCAGGCTGCCTGCACAGCTTCCTGCAGGGCCGTGGAGCTGCATGGAGCCCAAAGCTTCACTCCGTGGCGGTAGGGACAGAAAACTAAAATGCCTCAAAGGAATTTTATTTTGCTGTGCCCCAAGTCATTTAAGGTGCAATACACCGCCGAATTTCCTACAGCGGCTGGAATGAATGCTTAGTATGCCACCGAGGCGTGCAAACACCATTACAGCGGTGCAAAAGCATTTAGCCTGCTTTAAATAAGTGTCATGCACACATGCCTCTCATTTCATCTACACATGGCCATATATACCACTTACTGATCCTATCCTACTGATAGGATCCAGATTCTGGTCCTAACATGAATTTGCAGAATTTAAATTCCCATCTGAACTGATTAAATTTGGAAGAGATTTTGTTGCAGAGATCCAGCTAAAACCTGCTAGATAAAGAAGTTATTTTAGCATAGGTTGGAATGTAACTCATTTTTCCAGTGTCCATTTGCTTAGAACAAGGTTAACACATTATGGATATGAGGTTGCCTGGGTTGTATATTGATGTCTGGCAGCAATGGGCAAGTGACAAAAGTCTCAAATTCAGTAAGCTTAAGCATCTAAGAGTATAAAAGTTTATCTGCTTATGGTCACTACTGTGAAACTGGTACTGGGTAATTCAAGAAAACACTCTGTCTTGTTTAATTTCAGAGAGTCCATGTCTGGCAGTAACCCCCACCTACCTGCTGAAGTGCTAATGCAATACCTGACCTGCAAATACAGTGCAGAGTTAAGATCCACATGAAGTTTCAGGTCTTTCCTGCTTTAGCCATCTTCAGATATAGTCTGTATCTGACACTGCAAACCCTTACCTATATTTTGATCCACTTCCATGCAGGGCCCCACTGAAAACAACAGGATGGCAATGTATTTGGATCTGCCAGCTAGGCTCCCTATGGAGGAGTGAACTGATATATTCCACAGCCTTGACCTTCCTGATTTATTCGTTTCTACTTGCATCTCCAAATGGTCACTGCATCCCTCATTCCCTCATCTAAACTGGCCGTGACTTCTCCCCAAACTGCAGAAGACCATCACGATGCCAGATCCATCCGCAATCCGTTCCTGCTGTTCTGGGTCTCGAGTTTCCTTTCATCTGCTCTTTGTTAGTGCAGTCTCATGAACCATGCTGCTAATGTCTACCCTGGACTGCCTTTCAAAGGGTGTTCTCCTGCTGTGGTGAGGTTCCTCAGAAATCACAGCTATACAGGTTTCCCTTGCTTTGTGCGGGTTCTGTATGCGCGAATTCGCTCTTACGCTCTTACCCTTTTTATACAAAAAATTCATTATATGTGAGGTAAATTCACTCTTATGCGATCAGTATGGTGGAAGCCTGCAGCCAGCTACTTTGTGCAGTGCATTGTGGGAGCAATGCCACAGGCAGAGGAGGAAACAATTATCTGTATTATCTTTTTCTGTGGAATCTCTTAGGAGCCGCAGTCCGATATCAACCCCATCACTGCAGTCTCGTTCATGTGAATCCCAGCCAGTGGAGAAAACTCCCCCAGCTCTTGGGTTTGAAGCAGAATGGGAGCTATCCATAGAGGGTCCCTTCTGTGCGTGATTATGAATCCTCTCCAAATGCAATATCTGTCCATTTCCCTTATGCCTCTTTATAATGTGAACAAAAATACTTGCTTGACCCAAATTTCTTGCTAATACACAGTGTGTATGTGTGTTGGTTTGTAATATATACTAGGAAAACATTTGGCATCCTTTGCTACTTGAGTGTCTATAGCCTGGCTGCTCAGTGCCATTATTATATGTCCCGAATGGTTTTGTTTGTTTTCTTTCTTGCTAATATATTTCATTAGGCTTCATATTATACTGGCACACAGAGCAAACAAAAGAAAATGGGTGGGAGCCTGAAGCCTCAGTGAAAAGAAACATCAGAGCTGTTTATTTTGTACGAACAGATGAAGAACTGAATACCTTGCAGATAACATTCTGTTAATGTCTCATTTATTTCCTTCACAAAATTATTCTGCTCCCACCCTGATTCCAGAGAGGAATGTCTGCTTTGACTTTCCTTGGAATACTTCTCTGTGCACAGCTCCGTTTTACCTATTTGTGGGCAGGCAAATCTTTTTCCTCGGGTATCCTTTCTACATCTTTAAGAAGAGAGCCAATAACATTAATGTTGACCGCATTTTCCCCTAATGCTGTGCTTTCCCAAAAGATGGGTTTATAGCAAACCGTATCAAAGTGATGGAAACAGCCACTCTCTTTTGAGTCGCATGAGTCATCGACACATTTCCTGCTGAGTTTATTTTCATTTGCCTCGGATACCGTCAAAGTCAAATCAAATCAAATCTCTGCCCAAATTTATTAGAGCATTTAACACCAAGACACCACGACACCCACTAGTGTTTACTCCGAAGTGCTCTTTAAAAGATAGCTAGGTCTCGTTTTTCACCCTCCTACTGCAACATAGCCGTTGGTGGCCGAGGGGATGATCAAAAGCCTAGTGTTGGCCAATGACATCTTTCAACTGACGTCACTCGCTTCAAGAGGGCTTGGACCTGCCCACAAGGCCTGAGTCACCCCATTTAAGCACATTGTTTGTAGGTTTTCATATTTTTCCTACATTTTGATATGTCTGGAGTGTTTATCAGACAAACAGACAAATTAAATTTTATCAGCTTCTCAAATGCCAAGACCTTTTGTGTTCTCTCTACGCGTGTATACAGAATAAAATTGCTGCAGTGAGCAATGCGAGGAGACCAGGCTGAGTATTGCTTTGATTAATACTTTGAATCCATTTCTAGATTAAATATATTGAAAACATTTAATAATAACCTTTTTCCTGGATGAGCTGATGTGCTTAGCATTTGATTCTTCTGCGCTTGGAGGGTACAGTTCAGATGTCTGAAGGTTATGCTGTAAGTGCTGCATTTCTCAAGCCGCACGGACGCGGGTGTTATTTTAGTTGATGAGCTGTAGACAAATGTATTTGCAAGTTTACTACAGCACCGTTATAGCAGCAACACAAGTTATTATTCACATGGTCAGACGGTGATGTGGTAAACATGACTAGAAGTTACAGTGTAGCAATCCTTTTTCTCAATGCAGTTAGCTTGGAGCCTCTAAATAAGGCACAAAATAATATGCATCTTTTCACAACAACTCATCTAACTTGTGTGACTCATCGGTGGCTTTCTTTCCATATGAAATACCCAGGAGTATTGTGTACTTATGCCACTAATAGAAAATCTCCCAGGCTTTCAGTTTGGAGAGCTCATTGAGACTGGAAGTCCCTATAGCTGGATTTAAACAAAGGCCTGAATAATGTCTATGTCTAGTAACAACCCTGTAGTAAAGGTAATAATATTTTATGCAGATGGTTAGCAAAGAGCCTGCTATTGTTACATCAGTCTGTGCGCAGAATTTCTGTTCTGTTACGGGTATGGACCAGTTTCCCATCACTTCTACTGGGAAACGTGTAATGTCTATACCAAGCCCTAGAGTTGGGATACTGGATTAAGTAGGTGCATGCCAGTATGCAGATTCACTATTGCACGTCAGTGGGGATGTATTGCTGCAAAGTGAGGCTGTTCTCTGCATTAAACATTCTGACTATGCAATGCCCTTATTTCCTTTAATAAGTATTTTGATTAATGCCACGGAGATGGGGATGTTTATATGTAACTCTCTGTACATCCCAGCTATAACTCAAGTAATTATCTCTCGCCTGCTTCTTAATCCAGGCAGTGCTCGAGAACTTTATAATTTCTATTCCCTGAACTTTTTAAAATTGTAAAACATTAGAGAAATCTAACTGAAGCAAGGAGTTCGTGGATTTGAAATGAAGACTGGAACACTTGGCGGATAGAAACCTTAACAATATTATTTCTCCACTGATAAGATCCCCAAATCCCTTGCAGTTGAAAAATTACAGAGGATTTAAAAGACTTCATGCTCCAGGTTATAAACTGACAGTGAGCCAGTCACTGTGAGAAGTTCTGTCTTCCAGGGACATTGAACCACTATTACTTCAAGCTTTCTAATTCTCTGCATCCCAAGTCTTGACAGATGACTGCAAAGAGAAGCCAAAAATATCACTCATTCTGCCCCCCCCCCCATCATGGTTTAGTTATTTACTTAAATGCTTCCCACACCATGCTCCCAAAGAGAGAGAAGTAAAATAAAGAACCGAAGGAAATCCTTCTTGAAAACAAGCTCCTGTTGAGAGGCCGGTTCAGCCCAGAACAGGGGTGATTCCTTTAAAGAGGAAATATACTCCAGTCCTTTAAGGATGGGGAGATTGCAAGAGGTCTCAGGCCTGTTTCCCCGGACCTTGTTTGGTCATTTACTCTAGAGCAAAGGGGTATGGGGTGCTATGAAAAAGCTGTGTGATTTTGCATTCCTATAGCACTGAAAGTACATGCGACTGTCTGCAGTTACGGTATCTACAGTCCTTACTGCTCTGTCTTGCCTAATGGTTAGCACAGGGCTTATGGGCTGGGGGCTTGAGCAGTGATTTGCTGTGACCTTGAGCAAACCACTGAGGACAGCTGAGGATTTATCCATGTGATGTTACAAGATGTTGGCTAACGTGCCAAGTCAAATGTCTGAAAAACCTCGTGTGGACAAGGCTTTAGCACAGCCAGTTCAGCAGCTAGGAAAGGCAGGCTGCTGTGGCTACAGGCTACACGAGATGAACAAACACGTGTTCATACCCACAGCGTGAGAAATAGATTTAATGGGCTGCTCCGGCTACGCTTTTGAAGATGTTTCTGGGGAGCTGTAAGTTTGTAGGCTGCTCTCACACCTTACTTGCTGTGCTGGAAAAGGCCCTTCCACCTGCTGCTTTGCAAAACCATGGGTACAAACGTGTCCTATTTGACATGCAGAATGAATCTGGCACAACGCCTAAACGAATGGGTTATTTTCCTGTCTATTTGGGCAGTCACTGCAAATGCCTGTGCAATTGCACATATGTACATACCCAAACACTGTGTGTGTGTCCCAGTTACAGCCATTATCACCACAGGTTTCAGATGCCCTCTCTGGCATAGAGAAACCCCCTTACTTCACACTAATCGTCATGATGAAACATAGGGCTTGATTCAGTCAAGACACTGTAAGACCTAGCTCTTGCATAAAGAAGCCTGTGTGAAGCATCTAGTTCCTGGATTTGGAGATCAAGGTACCCCAGAGTGGGATCTGCACAGCCAGCTGCCTAGGGCTAGCCAGTAGGTGATAGTAGCACAGGTGTTTGGGATTGAACCTCACCCTCAGGCTAATGAGCTTACTCGGGGCTGCAAGGCAGTGCTTCTCCACCCTGGAGCCACAGCTCAGAGCTCTCTCCTCAAGGTAAGCTGGCTTTCATCTTTTAAAATGGAGCTGTGTTGCCCTCCCTACCCT
>NW_017728915.1:35204496-35219016 GCF_001723895.1 Crocodylus porosus | reverse complement strand
AGAGCCTGCTATTGTTACATCAGTCTGTGCGCAGAATTTCTGTTCTGTTACGGGTATGGACCAGTTTCCCATCACTTCTACTGGGAAACGTGTAATGTCTATACCAAGCCCTAGAGTTGGGATACTGGATTAAGTAGGTGCATGCCAGTATGCAGATTCACTATTGCACGTCAGTGGGGATGTATTGCTGCAAAGTGAGGCTGTTCTCTGCATTAAACATTCTGACTATGCAATGCCCTTATTTCCTTTAATAAGTATTTTGATTAATGCCACGGAGATGGGGATGTTTATATGTAACTCTCTGTACATCCCAGCTATAACTCAAGTAATTATCTCTCGCCTGCTTCTTAATCCAGGCAGTGCTCGAGAACTTTATAATTTCTATTCCCTGAACTTTTTAAAATTGTAAAACATTAGAGAAATCTAACTGAAGCAAGGAGTTCGTGGATTTGAAATGAAGACTGGAACACTTGGCGGATAGAAACCTTAACAATATTATTTCTCCACTGATAAGATCCCCAAATCCCTTGCAGTTGAAAAATTACAGAGGATTTAAAAGACTTCATGCTCCAGGTTATAAACTGACAGTGAGCCAGTCACTGTGAGAAGTTCTGTCTTCCAGGGACATTGAACCACTATTACTTCAAGCTTTCTAATTCTCTGCATCCCAAGTCTTGACAGATGACTGCAAAGAGAAGCCAAAAATATCACTCATTCTGCCCCCCCCCCCATCATGGTTTAGTTATTTACTTAAATGCTTCCCACACCATGCTCCCAAAGAGAGAGAAGTAAAATAAAGAACCGAAGGAAATCCTTCTTGAAAACAAGCTCCTGTTGAGAGGCCGGTTCAGCCCAGAACAGGGGTGATTCCTTTAAAGAGGAAATATACTCCAGTCCTTTAAGGATGGGGAGATTGCAAGAGGTCTCAGGCCTGTTTCCCCGGACCTTGTTTGGTCATTTACTCTAGAGCAAAGGGGTATGGGGTGCTATGAAAAAGCTGTGTGATTTTGCATTCCTATAGCACTGAAAGTACATGCGACTGTCTGCAGTTACGGTATCTACAGTCCTTACTGCTCTGTCTTGCCTAATGGTTAGCACAGGGCTTATGGGCTGGGGGCTTGAGCAGTGATTTGCTGTGACCTTGAGCAAACCACTGAGGACAGCTGAGGATTTATCCATGTGATGTTACAAGATGTTGGCTAACGTGCCAAGTCAAATGTCTGAAAAACCTCGTGTGGACAAGGCTTTAGCACAGCCAGTTCAGCAGCTAGGAAAGGCAGGCTGCTGTGGCTACAGGCTACACGAGATGAACAAACACGTGTTCATACCCACAGCGTGAGAAATAGATTTAATGGGCTGCTCCGGCTACGCTTTTGAAGATGTTTCTGGGGAGCTGTAAGTTTGTAGGCTGCTCTCACACCTTACTTGCTGTGCTGGAAAAGGCCCTTCCACCTGCTGCTTTGCAAAACCATGGGTACAAACGTGTCCTATTTGACATGCAGAATGAATCTGGCACAACGCCTAAACGAATGGGTTATTTTCCTGTCTATTTGGGCAGTCACTGCAAATGCCTGTGCAATTGCACATATGTACATACCCAAACACTGTGTGTGTGTCCCAGTTACAGCCATTATCACCACAGGTTTCAGATGCCCTCTCTGGCATAGAGAAACCCCCTTACTTCACACTAATCGTCATGATGAAACATAGGGCTTGATTCAGTCAAGACACTGTAAGACCTAGCTCTTGCATAAAGAAGCCTGTGTGAAGCATCTAGTTCCTGGATTTGGAGATCAAGGTACCCCAGAGTGGGATCTGCACAGCCAGCTGCCTAGGGCTAGCCAGTAGGTGATAGTAGCACAGGTGTTTGGGATTGAACCTCACCCTCAGGCTAATGAGCTTACTCGGGGCTGCAAGGCAGTGCTTCTCCACCCTGGAGCCACAGCTCAGAGCTCTCTCCTCAAGGTAAGCTGGCTTTCATCTTTTAAAATGGAGCTGTGTTGCCCTCCCTACCCTTGTATGGTAGCTGAGTGGTTAGGACAGTATTTTTTAACCTGTGGGTCACAAGACTATATGAAAGGGTCATGAACAAACTTTAAGACTAGATCAACAAAATAGCTTCTCCTTTAAAGGACTAAAACATGAGAAACCATGGCTTCTCCCTTGCAGGCTGGCACAGCTCCAGCCTGCAGGGCTGCTCGGGGCTCCCCCTGCCCCACACATGGGGGATCTGGGGCCTGGGGGCAGTGGGTGGGGAATGAGGGGCACTGTGTTGGGACTAGCCATTGATGTTTGCAAATGGGTCCTGGTACAAAAAAAGGTTGAGAACTGCTGGGTTAGATCCAAATTCAGTCCTAGAAGCAACGCAGCCTTATGCCCACCCTGCAGGTCAGCAGGGCTCAAGAGCCTGGGAGGAATGCTTCACTGACCCAGTACTCAAGCAACCGGTGTCATGCTTGGTGAACATAATGTGTGGGCTCTTGGGTGGGTGCTTGTTACAGTCCTGGTGCAAATGTATGCAAGAAGTTGAGCTTCTCTGGAGGGAAAGGAGGGCTCCAGGGCACCTGTTTGTGGTGCTGAGATCTGGTGCCTGGTCCTAGAACTTGTCCTATAATTTGCAAAATGCACTACCGGCCATGGGAGCCTGGATTACAACTCCTCCCTCCCTGGTGTCTAGACCTTGTAGGCTCTGTTACCTGCACGCTCCCTCCAGATTAAGGCCAGTGAGTCTCGGACAGTGCCACAGTATCAACAGGAAGGGCATCCTTTCCCTCGCTCCATATCTCTGCTGTTTATGGGTTATAGCTGACTCTGGGATGCCAGTCCTGTGCTGTGGCTTTTAGCAGCCTCGACAGAACTTCGCCTGCAGTGTTTTGATCTCCTCAGATGAAAGCTAATGTATAAGCAAAGTAACATCAGGGGTTTTACTTTGTTGGGGTTTTTTTGTTTGTTTGTTTTTTAATATTCACAGCTAGGTGTATTTAAATTCAAGTTTTTCACGCACCTCCCTTGGAGGTTCTCAGTTCAGGTCTCATCAGGATTAATGATGAAGGAGGTAGGGCTGTATGGCAGAATCTCCATAGATGCAAGGACTCTTTAAAATGATTTTGGGGCTCCTCTTTCAGTAAACATCAGCCCCGAGCCAGGATTAACTAGGTCCAGTCCCTGCCTACTGCTGTGAATTGTGGATCAGCTGCAGCCTGGGAGACAGATCCTCAGCTGGCGGCAATAGCCATTTGATGGAAGTGAAATGGAGCTAGGCTGATTTACACCATCTGTGAGCCTGGTGATGGGCAGAAGAGCATTTAGCATCCTCCAAAATGCACTGGGAACGGAGAGGAAGTGCTCCTCTCTGGGGAGTCAGCCTAGCCGTGTACTGTAGGGTTGCTTCTTGCTGTCAGCCCAGGGAACAGCAGCCCGGTGGCAGTCTCTGAAGCACAGCATGATCTCCAAGCTAGACCTCCAGTGTGTTGAGTCAGCCCATTGAGGCCCAAGGGAATGCGCTCAATACTGTTCAGGAAAGCATAATTTAATGATGCAAAACTGCTAAGTTTTGCATTTATGAAAATGAGCAATACTAATTTAATGAGCTCAGATTGCTATAGTTCCCTGTATGGTTATCCCTATTAATATTAGCAACACTCCTAGGCTGTTTTCTTCAGTTTATATTTATTATTAGAAGTCCATCCTGACAGTTTCTTCAGTAATTATTATGCATTTAGCAATGGCACGTATATATCAGGCAAGTTTAGACCTCCCCACAAAAGAGTAACTCAAGGCATTGTTTTTTCTTTTATCCGAAATTTATTTTTCTGCACAAATTACCAGCCAATAGTTATCAGCAGCTCAGCTGACTCATGGTCTCAGAATGTAGTGACAGATTTCAGCACAATTAGGATGCATTAGTACTTTTCAAACAGTAATTGAGGATACATTTTCCATTTGCCTTTGTAATGATGGGCTTTGGGAAAGATTTGGCTGAACTGGCTAAAGTACCATTAATATATTGAGGTTCTTTGTGGATAATGGCCCTTGAGGGGTGGCAGGTGGTATCTAAACACTCCTTAGCTATGATAAAGCCGCTCCCAACATCCAACCAAAGAGTACTGAGCTGGAAGGAAACTCCTGGTACATCTGTAGTGTAGCTCAGCTGCTTCCCAACATCAGGGGAAATTTCAGAAAAATGGAGTGGGTCTCCTGGGTGTGAAGCTCCAGCATAGCAAGCTTGAGTCCAAGTTCGCTAGGGTTAGAAAAGACATGGCCGTAGTGGCAGAACTGAGCGCTGGAGTAGAAAGAAAACACAACTAGCCAACCCTACAGGTTTCTTCTTGGATATGGAGATAAGTTACTCATGGATAATGTATAAGCTAAAGCTTAGTAGTACATATTTGGATTAAAAGGTTTCAGATTTTACCAAACAATTTAATGAACTGAACAGATAATATATAGGCATTTTATTCCCTTCCCTTGTGTCAATCATGCTCAAATTGCGAGGCACATTCTTTTTTTTCCCCCCTTACATGTTAATGACAACTTTTTATTCCATTAATGGTCTGCAAGAAGATTATCTGTGTTTATTTTCCATCAGCATTTAGACACCATGGCTTGCCTTAATGAGTATTAAAAAGTTAAGCTTCACCTTTGCCTGGAAACACAGAAGAATGGGATCATTCTACCAAAATCTTCATAGTGTGCATATTTAAATGTGAACCACTAATGTATACCTGCCTGCTAGTCCTCCAGACTTGGTGCTTTTACCTTGATGCCTCAATGTAGTGATTATGGCACTGCATTTTCTTTTATTCCTATGGCAGGAGGAGGATAAAATCTTGGCTATTCATAAGTACTATCATCCTTTAAGGCCGAGGGGTATTTTTTTCTCTGCTGGTGTGAATAGATGCACATACGCTGTCATCAGTGGAGTGAAGTCCTTTAGCTTAGGGTTTGTCTCTCTAGCCATAGGAATGATGCGTCTCACAAGGGTTGGGAATTGCCCTGTACATGCGGGTATGTGATCCATGGGGAATGCAGTAATTGCCATTAATGATGGGTCAGTTAGTTCTCCAAGTTTGATTTGGGGAAGCACTTAAACATGGATCAATGTCAGTACCAACTCCCAAAAGAGGGCTTTGACTTAAGCCTCCTTCATCCTACCTATTGCAGCACTCAGAGATTCCCTTCGTGGTCTCCCAAACAACCCCAACCCTAGTTTAGTTCAACACTTGACCGGGCCACACACCGCTTCCAGCAGCATTTGGGTGGCTTTATGCTCCAGCGTGTTACATTTAAAAGTGTTCCCAGAGTCCCTCATGCATTTAACTCAGCTGAGGTGGAGAAGTGGATGTATTATATGCGACCATTTCAACTTGGCAATGCTAATTTGATGTCTGGAGATTGTCATGCTGTGAGATTTAAACCAGACAGTGACCTTATCTGCTTCATTGTCACCAAACAAAAATAACTTGTCATTTCAGAAAATAAGGGGCTGTGGCTTTTCAGAGACTTAAAAGTAATAATGAAATATGACATTTGATAAATGGGTTTTATGCTGCATGCGATTGCTGCTTCCTTCACATCTATTTTGCTACTGCTCCCCTTCCCCCCCCCCCCCCCTTATTTTAAATCTATTTCTCATACTGTGGGTATGAACAGGTGTTTGCTCTAGTGCTGGAAATTTCTGGGAGATTTCCTGCACTAGAAATATTTCAGGGGAGGAAGCGCGTGGCCAGGGAAATGCATTTGTGATTGGAGTCCCCATGTCTGGGGAAGGCACAGGGGAAGGTGCTGTTGATTCCTCCCTATCATGAAGGAGTAGGTGCTCCTTTGAGAGAGATGCCTGATGAAGGGTGTTTGTGCCTGAAAGCTTGCAATAGATTTTTTTTTTTTTGATCTTGTTGGTCTAATAAAAAATATCATCTCTACTATGATACTGATTGCATTTTAGAGAGAGAAACTCTCTTGTAGGGGAGATTTATATAGGTATTAACCTGAAAGATCTTTCTCCTAGATGGGACACGTTTTGTCCAGGAAAAACTTGATACACTCCTGGACATCGGCAATTTCTGCCAGGACAGCAGTGATTCTCCTGGTAGAAATGTAACACCTGTACGTGGCTTGTGTTTAACCCACATTTCAGCCGGTGTTTAAGCTCCTCCTGCAAGTGGGGAGCTGAGACATAGTTTTGCACTCAGAAAGTTTTAAGTCTAGCTGCCTTGTTAGTACTTGCTTCTTCAAACTGGGTTATTGCCATATGTTTCACAAGGGGCAATATCATAGATCAGCATGCAAACTTGTGCTGGCACAGAAGACACAAGTCAGCTACTAAGCAGTGCTGATCCCTGGCAAAACAGGTGACAGCACTGGCTCCCTGTTAGCTTGTGGGCTGAAATAAAGTAGAGTGACAACACGTCTCGGTTAGGTTGGAGCAGTCACGGATTTTGTAGGCTGTCCCGGTGCCTCAGCCAGTTGGTGAAAATTGTAGCAAAAGTCCCAGATTGGTGGGGATTGTCTGGGGTGGGGAAGGGCACTGCTGTGTGTTTGGGGGGGGGCTCAGATCCCTGCCCTGAGGGGAGTGGGGTTCCCTCCCCTCCTCCTGCCCACCCGGCTGTATTTGGGGGTTCTGCCCTAGGACTGTGGCTCCAGGCAGGCCAGGCTAATCAGCGGCTGCAGCAGCAAGGGTTGTGCAGTTTAGCAGATTTCCCATGGTCCCATATGGCCGTGTTAAATTTAAGTTATTGGTTTTGATCAGTAAAGACTTACAAGGGTTGGGGACTGTTCTACTTAGCAAACGTCTTGGCCCTTCTGCCCTGACTGCAATCAATCAAGGCACTTGACTTTGTTTCTTCTTGGTTTTAAAAATACAAACAAAGCTATGATGGAGCTGATGATAGAGCTTGAAGGAGCCCCCCCCCACCAAATAGCCCATCTACTGACCTTCTACTTGAGTTGAAAGATGCATCTATTTATGTGGGTTTCTGGAAGGGAAGGAACCCAGAGGGAGCTGAAGTGTGGGGGAAAGAGTATTACAGCATGCTGTTCTGCAGAGGAACTAAATTATTTTAATAAAGTATGCTAGGAAACCTAGGTCCTTTGGTAGGTGTCCCTCAGAATGCATGTTATAAATAGGAATAACTTCTCCTTTTCTAAAGTTCCTCCCAATGGGAGCCCTGACCCTTGACTAGGTAATGCTGAAGCATAGCATAATCTTTTTTTTTTTTTTTTTTGACATAATTCAAAAAAAATCTCAGTCGCATCTTCTCTCCTTGTTGTCCTTATAAGTGAAAGGAGAGCTTAACTTTGAGACCATCATGATCAGCCAGCTTCTACGTTTTCATTCCACCATTTGTACCTGCCACAGATTATGATAAGACTGGACTTTTGCCACATCGAATTAAATAGTAGAAATAAAATATTTGCCAGTAGTACACAAAGGCTAACAGTCTGGTTTTGTTCAGACATGTCTGTGCTCTTTTGCATTCATAGACCTTTGAAGCTAGCCGATGAGACCTGGTCATATAAACACCTCTATCACTGAATAAGCCCATGTGTCTAGTATCTTGTTGGGGAATCAATTTTGAATTGCAGTTACAAAGTTCAGATACTTTGTAGACCAAGAGTTATTTGGGAGATTAGTTAAATGATGTGGAAGTCCATATAAAATAAGAGTAGTGCAAAGAAAACACTCTGGCAGTTACCCTATTGTGAAGGTGGATGCACACCTTGCAGAGGTTATTTGACCCTTGCAGACTTTCCTGCCCAGAGCAGGGAGGCTGAACCTGATGATCTCACAAAGTCCCTTCCAGCCCTAAATTTCTGTGAAGCTGTCTCGAACAGCTGACTCAGACATCCGAGTGCTCACTTCTGTGGTTATTCACAACACAGGGGCATGCCTATTTAACTAGCAAAATCATCTCCCTGGGTAAAGTTAAAAGAAAGAGGCAAGTCTTCTGATGGTATCCCTTTAAACCCCCAATCTGAAAGTTTAAAAAAGGATTTTGGAAAACCAAATGAAAGTTTTCTTTCCCTTTTAAAACTTGGATGAAAAGTCTCTTGATCATTTGCCTGAAGTGTTGGAAGCCAAAGCCCAGCGGCATTGTGCTAATGCCGTAGAACCAGAAAGTACAACTGACCGGTCAGGCTGAATTATGAAAACTGAAAGTGGTGAGGAAAAATGCATGGTAGAAAGGGCGAAAAGTAAATGACTCTCCCTTCTATGAGGTCAAAGTTTCATTAGTAACACGTGCAGATGTCTGAGGCTAGGTATGCTTTGTGCCACTCCAGTGAAGCAAATCAGCTCTCAACCTGGTTCAGCTGTTCATCTAATGTTGGCTTGTAGCTGCTTCACATCTCTGGAGTGGAACAAAGACTCTGGACATGGCTGATAACTCTGGCCAATAAGTTTGCACCAGATTTTTTCTCTTTATCAGTTTGCAGTAGTTATCCTTAAAGCTTTATATTTCTGTGGCTTCTGACTAGCCGTCGGTAAAGAAATTCTAGTGGGGTTTGACCTCCTGTGGCCCACTGGATCTTCCAGCCGACAGTACTGATAAGTGCCCCATCATTGCTGTTCTCTCACTGTGTCTTTTAGAAATGATAAGGTGAGAGCTGGGCAGTGAAGCTAAGGAAGTAAAAGAGGTTGGTAAGAATTACCACCAGCTTAAGCTGCCCATGCACTTCACATTACTTCAGTCACCTCCAGAATAATCCACCAACAATGGGTGGGTCTCATGGTACCCAGATAACAGAAGATGGTTTTCACAGTCAAAAATAAAAAGGCCATTTTACAATCTTGTGTTTATATTATTGTGACACCAACCAATCTCTATGCACTTGAAACACGAATTTGTTCATCCTTCTGGGTTTCTTGGGGAGGATGAGATTGGGACATGGGGGAACTGGACAGAATTTTTTTTTGGTACAGGGAAAAGTGCTTGTATAGTTTCCTGTTTCATCCTTAATATCAGTCCCTCTCCTGCCCCTTATTTTTCTACCCTTTCCCTCCTTTAGTATCATTCCTGTCCATTTTTATGGAAATCAGAACAACAGTTGGCCCAATGGCTTATTTTATTTTCTTTCCTTTGGCACAAGGGTTCTGGTCATTTTTCTGTTTCCTTTCTTTCTTTTTTTTTTTTATTATTCAGTTCAAATTATCTAAACGTTAGACCATTAGAGAGATATGAGAGCTTGGGAGCAGCACAGGATAAAACTTGAGACATCAGGGTTTCAGAAGCTCTCAGCAATGATCCAACTCTGTTCCAAGTGAAATCGGTGGTAGACCTCATGTGAACTTTAATGGGCATAGAGCTAGACAATGCTGAGAGACTCTGAAAATCCTACCCTTGAACATTTCTTTGCAGAAGACAACAGGAAAATAGAAAAAAAAAAAAAAGTAGGATGAAGAGAATGAAATGATAGCTCTTGCTTCTCATCGGGGGTTGATCTCTCTGGAGCTGGGGTGGCCAACCTGTGGCTCCGGCGCCACATGCGGCTCTTCAGAAGTGAATATGCATCTCCTTGAATCTTTGCACAAACACACAGTAACCAGCTTCCATATGGTCACCATGTGCCTGTGCAGAGATTCAAGGGAGACGCATATTAACTTCCAGAGAGCCGCATGTGGCTCTGGATCCACAGGTTGACTGTCCCTACTCTAGAGTGTGCAGGCCTAATTGTCTAAGCTTTCAAAGTTTATTCAAAAGCTTAACTCAGTTAAAATTTGCCAAGGGCCAAAAAAGGCATGAAGGTCATCAACCTCTCATTGCATGGCTGCAACTTGGGTTCCTAAATCACTTAGGTGCTTAAAAAAACTTACCCTTTATATCTTCTCTTATTGAAAGTCACTGAAATCAATGAGAAGGCTCGAAACAGCTTCAATAGACTTTGCATCAGTCTCATGATACACCTGAACTGAATGGGTTACACAGATTTCAAGCCAGAAAGGCTCTTCCATTCAAAACTTGCTAATGTTGTTTTCTTATTAAATTTGTGGATTCAACCTACAATATGGTTGGCCTTTATTTGAACTGCTGTACAGAAACATCTGTAGTTTATAGGAGCTGCCAGTCTTGCATCTCTCTTCTTCCCATCTCTCTTGACCATTTGAAAAATCTTTTTTTCCTTCTGATTTTTTTTGGTTTATTTGGTTCCCTTCCAGGCTTCAAACCTTCCTCTCTAGAGCTTTGTTTAGTGAAAAAAAATATACCCGAGACGGAGAAGGCTTTCCAAGCCTGGAAAAGAGCATGGGTGGGGGATGAAGAGCAAAACAGAATAGGGAGAAGCGTATGTGCTGACATGCATAATTAAAACCAGAAGCTTCATATCCTGTTGGGTACGGTGTGGGAGCTGGAGCGAGGCGCCTTCCTTGTTTAGACACTGACTTGTGCAACTCTATTATGCAGCTGAGGCTGTCTCAGGAGAGCAGGGCAAGAGATTCTTAATCTGTGTGCGTGTGTGTGTACGCATGTGCAATTCCCTTCCTTTGGAGATTTCTTTGGTTTACAATATTTCCGAGTTCATTTAGAGAGGATGCAAAAGATTATTTGATCTCGGGCCTGAGTAGCCTTTGACCAGCTGAGACTCGATTGTAATAAGCAGTGGCCAACTGCTGTAGCAGATGGCTATGACCAATAGCGTGCCAATTGATTTCCATGCAAAATTCCTATTGACGTTCATGGTGGTGCTGTGCGCCGAATGGAGGTAGCCAGTGCCTGGTTGGTTGGTTTTCCAGCTTTGGGGCTAATGAAATTTCCATCACTATAAAAGCTGTCATATGACCCCACATTGGCTAAATTGGATGGCCTGCTGGGTCACAAATCAAATCATTCTGTTCTTCTCTCTGCTTTTCTGATGGCTGTCCATGCAATCCCACACACTCTTTTCTGAATCAGACCTGGAAACATTAGGGTCCTGATAGGTTTGCACTTGCTATCATGTTAACTCGCATCCAAGGCAAATGGGATATTCAAAACCGCTAGGCTTAAGCTTAGCTTTCAACTTTGTTTGAAGCTGTATTTTGCCATGAATTGTAATGAGAGCAGGATAAGGGGTAGATGGTGATTACTTTCAAAAGTCCTGTGCCCAGTCAGGAGTGATAGTCAGGATATTCGATTTGAAAGTTCCCTGATGAAGTAGACCAGGGGCGGCAATTATTTTGGGCGGAGGGCCGTTTACTGAGTTTTGGCAAGCCATCGAGGGCCACATGACAGGCAGCCCTGGGCAGACAAATATTAATTTTCTAAACTTTTAGGAGCCCCACGGGCCAGATGGAATGGCCTGGTGGGCTGCATCCAGCCCACGGGCCGCATTTGGCCCACCCCTGAAGCAGAAGCAAATCTTTGTGCAAGACATCTCAGTTTTGTCAGCTTTCAGAGGTAACTCAGCAGGCAGATTTTGGCCCCTCCAAGCTTCCTATCTCCCTGGCCCACCAGGCAGCTGCCTCCCTAAGGATCCTCTTGAGACCCCTGCTCCAAAAGGGAGGTAGTTAGGATCAAGCCAAAAATATCTTATTTCCATGCTCTTGACATAGAATTGTTTCTTGCAGGAAAATTAGATTTTTTTTTGTTTTTTGCTTTTGTACAGCCCTTGTATGATGGGATGGGATGGAAAACCTTCTTGAAAAACAAAAGGTTCCCCCCTCCCTGCCTCCTATGTAAGGGACATTCCCTTTTTTTTTTTTTGCCAGGGTTTTAAGTTATTATCATGTAAATTTACATACCAAGTTTAACCTGTTTTACTGTGAGCGGCTCCCGGTTAAACTTGGCCTGCATGAGAAGATTACCTGAGACAGCGTCTTGCCTTTTGGTGATAAAGCAGAAATGAGCGTGAATTTGCTATAGAAATTAGGTAAGGTATTCTTCATGGAAATTTTGCTGATCACAAGATCTATTCATCAATGAGGCTACTTTATGCTCCATAATAATAATCAAGGCTAAGAACCTTAACCCAGTTGCATTGCTAATGCAGATAAACTGCATTAGGGACGAAGGATACAGAACCTAGACCACCCTTCTCCTGACACCGGGTGCAAACAACATGCTGATTGCAGCGGAGAAAACTCTCCCCCCATCCTGTCCTATGACAGACTTTCAGAGGTCCTCAACCCCCAGCTTTTCAGTGCTAATTCTTCATCAGCAGCAATAATCCTGCTGCAAATTTCAGTGTGCCCATTCCACTTTTTCCCTCTCTCTTTGGCCGTATTTTAAGTGACCATGTTGTATTCACCGAGAGACCCTTTTTACCCATCAGTTTGCTAAAGGTCCCGGAAAAGCTGTAAATAAAAAGCACACCGTAGGGCATTGTGGGATAATTCTACCTTTACATCCTGAGTAAGGAAGCCAACCTAATTAATGACTTCCCTCCAACTGGAGATGTGCAGAATAGTAATTTGGGTACTGGCAAACTAGGGATTTATTGTCAACTCGCAAGTCCGTGAGTGCCAACGCTGCAGTTCTCCTCATCTCGACTTACAGCTGGGATCAATATTGTGCTCGCTGCTTCCCCTTGTATGTTTTATTTATGAAGCAGGTATTTTGAAACTGTTTTCCTGTTTATTGGTATGAATTATTGCAGGTACCACACTTGATTTAAACCAGCCAGATTTGATTTGGTTCTAATCTGAACTTGGGACAACAGGTGGCAGTGAGGTGGGTAGAGCAGCTGGTGTCTGCATTTACATCCATGTGCATATGTAAATCTATGTACCTAATTCTCAGTTAAATTAAGGCCTTTCTAGATCCACTTTGTAATCACTTAATTGCAATTTATATCCACTTAGAGGCACCTGTATGCTACCAGAAAGGGATAAAATGGCACCAGTACAAATAAGAGAGGCTATGCACGTATATGCACAGGCATGTGTTCATATATGTTTCTATGTATGCAAATGCACTCCCTTATGTAGAAATTGGTTCATAGTTGGACCAGGAACCTAAACTTGGGGGGAATTTAGTTTAAAATTCCAACCCAGACATTATAGTTCAGCTGCATCTTTAGCACTCTGTCATTTCCAAGTTACCCTTGCTATTGTATTTCAGGGATATTAAAATATAGTTGTTCAATTAAGCCAACACTGCAACTTCCAAATGTACATCCCATTATATATTTATTTCTCTGGTGAATTCCGGGGAAAAAAAACCCCACTCGTTATACAGCGGAGGTCTGAGTTCACCATGCGTTTTGGGTTAGTGATACATTAATCGCAGTAAAAGGATAATGCAGTTATTTTAACGGGTGAGGAAACAAGATAAAACGCAATTTATTTTAACATAAAATGTTTTAAACTGTTGTTCCCCCATACATAGTTAGCCAGTAAATTTTTAATACAGGAATAGAATAATGTACACATTCAGACAGAGGGAAAGAATAGATAAATTTAATTGTGTCAGAGGGAGACATATTTTTAAAATAACATTTCTTAAACCAAAATACCACTAGTTTTACCTAGGCCTGTTTCTGTAAGGTGTGAGACCAGTGACACTAGCATTTGGTACAGAGATCACAGTAGACTCATCCCCAAGGTGTTGATCTGATCTCTGATGAACTCAAATCCCATTCCTTCATTTCCTCAGGCAGGTGAAATTTAGTTGGACTTTCTCCATCCATAGACTGCTCAGCAAGTCTTAACCTTAAAGCTCTATTTGTTATCTCAGCAAAGTAGGGCAACTGCATAGCCCTGCTGGGCTAGCTGCTGTACATTCAAATTTAGCATTGGCTAATTTGTATATAAATGACATGCGTATCATTCATCCTTTTCAAGGGTGTATGAAACCTAGCTGTAGTCCTTCTACAGTATTTGATGACCAACTCCCTCAGTGAAATAGACTTTGATTACCGAGTATGCTTCATGTTGCCTTAGTAGAACCATCAGAGGATGAACAATATGGGCTGGATTCGAAGGAGTGATGTACAAGGGGCTGGTCTGTGCCAGGAATGTTATTCCCCGGAGCTATCTAATTCTTTGCACAATAGCTCTTAGTTCTTCAGGTCCTTACTACTTGAACTCAACAGCATTGTCACGGAGTGGGTGCAGGGGCAGCCATGATCCCGCTGCGCCCCCTGCCATGTCCAATTAGATGATTCAGCCCCTTCAACTCGCCTGCCACGTCTTTGATGTTCTAAGTTCAGTAAGGGAGGCTGCCTTGTCTCGCCTTGGACGCTACTCCGCTCTAAGCCCCGTTCTGATTGGGGTGCCCCAGTGCACCCCTGCCTTGGGGCATGCTGAAGGGGAGGTTGGAGGCACACATCGCCCATAAGCCTCGCAGCTATTCCCCAGGCATTATCAAGCCTTTACACTTCAGCACCCTACCTGGCACCCCCCAGCTGGTTTCACCACCAGCGCCCCCTGTCTGGGGCCTATGCCGCGCCTCTCATGCCCGTTGCCCCTTCTGGGGCCTATGCTGTGCCTTTCGCGCCTTGGGGCTCAGGTGGTGCGTAGCCGTGCCTGGCCCCCTGCCCTTCTTCGGGTTCGTCTGCCCGAGGGGGGCCAACTCTGCCCTCAGGGTTGGGGTCTCTGCCCCCTCACAC
>NW_017728915.1:35137559-35204396 GCF_001723895.1 Crocodylus porosus | reverse complement strand
GCTTTACTAGCTGCAGCATCGCATTGGAGGCTCGTGTTCAAATGGGGATTAAAAACTCTGGATCGGTGTTGTGGGGTGCTTTTTCGGTTTGATTTTTTAGCTCCTCTTTCTAAAAGCCCTTTTAACTAAACTATATAATGGGGTTTTTTTGGTAGAAAACTATTCCTTGAGTTTCCATGTTCTATAAACCATGGAGCATTGGTTTAACTGTTACCTAAAAGGTAATGTGATGGAAGCCTGGCTGTAGATTTGATATATTGCAGGAAGACTGCATTCATGAATTCTGAATAAGAGCAACAATTTTTCAAACATATATTGTCAAAGCCATTTTCTCTCCAATAACATTGCACATAAAATCTTACAAATGTAATGGCTATTTTACTTGCGGTTAAAGAGTGCATCCAATTGTCATATATCAGTTGTTGTTAAAATGACATCTGGGACTATATGGAAGTTTTGTGGGGGGGGTTCTTATCCTTTTTCAGACTTTTACTACCAGTGTTTCCTGTTAAATAGACTAGTATTAAAGAATCGCTAAAGAGACTGCACCACGTTTAATATAAAATAATTTGTTCTCTTCATATTTTAGTACACACATTTAACATGCATTAATACATGTTGAATAAAATCATGTTGGCAGTGGACCATATATTTGAGCTCACCGTAGGATTTCACTCACCTATTAAATATTTAACCTCTGAATCAGCTTACAGTTGTTTTGAATGGTCAGGTGTTCCCAAACTGTGGTTAACTGATTCCAAGATTATAAAAATATGATGAAGATCTTCCAATTCCATGCACTTTGGTGCTAACAAGCATTAAAATGACAGTCCATCAATAGGATTTGTTCAAAACTGTTTTAGAATAAAATGCACTTCATGAGTTCAGACAATCTGACAAAAAATTCAGAGTCACTTATAAAGATGCACCCATCCCTATAAATACACTGAGTGAAATCCTTGGTTTATTTAAACCAATGGTAAAACTCCCACCGATTCTGATGGAGCCAGGATTTCAACCACAGCATGGGATTTTTCAGATGTGCTCAGCTGGGTGTTTGTATGAGATCAGAGTTAGGCCAAAGATGAATGCTTTTGAAAAACCCCACCGGTAAAGCTGTGCTCTCAAGAAGTATGTATCTTGTCTCACAGGCTTGTTGTTATGTTCCCTTTATCTTTATCTCTACTGGTGATTGTTTGCACTTTTTGCATCATGGCTACTACTAGACCCCAATCTTGCCCTCGAACGTGTGACCAGGGGTTCCTGAAAACTGACTCACTTAGTAAAACCTTATTCAGGGTGTGGGGGATAGTGATAATATTGTTGCAAATGTATATATTAACTAACCCTAATCTATTCTCAGTGTTCTGACTTCAGTTATATTTTATTTAAATGCACCTAAAAGATGCTTCTCCAAACAGCATGTTATATCAGAAAAAGTGGTCCAGATTTCCTTACAAGATGCATGCTGGTCCTCACTGGAAACGCAAGTAGACATCCTCACCTCGTAGCTAGAAATTACAAGGAGGCAAATGCATGAGAGATTCAGTGTGAAAGTCAAAATGGGTGACGGGTCTTATTGTATCTGAAATGGATGGAGGGAGCGAGGAACCATATTTACCCTCGGCCATTGTGCCTGGTCATCCATCTTCCTTCATTCTGAGATCTCCAGAATTAGGGGAGGTGAAATGGCCAATTCAGGGCCATACTAGGCTGTAAGTGTAGAGCAGGCCTTTTTTGTTTGCTTTCCTGGGATTTTCATAAGTGGTTTTGAAAAACTCTTAGAAGTATGACTAACTTTGGAAATGCTTTAAAATTTGTCACTGCTGGAGTAAAAAGGGTCTCTAAAATCAGCATTGTCCAAGTATCTTACAAAGTATTATTACTCCATCTCTTGCCCAAAATGTTTGCAGTGGAAACTGATCATTTCTGCGTTAAGGTGCATCACGTGACACTACACTACATTACATTACTTACTGAATGAAGACACTGAAGGCAAATCAGAGACTAGACTTCTATACACCTGCCCCAGAACAGACAACAAAAATGTCTTGTCTTGTCATACTGACTTATAACATTTAGCCCTGCTAAGTTAGTAAAGCAGACAGAAGTTGCAGTAATGCTGAAGCAGGTATGTGCCACGAGACAATAGTTTATCACTGACAGCATCCTACTGCTTGAGGTTTAATTGTTCCTCTTTTTATCACGAGCTGGTTTTCTTCAAAATAATTTAACAATACCGTCTGCTGCCATTAAAACCATGCTTCAAGCATGGGAAAAATGAGCACAGCTGTGATGAAAGACATGTGGGGTTTTCCCAGAGCAAACTCTAGGCTACATTTGATAATAAAATTGTGTGTACTGCAGTCAATAGGAGAAACTGCTATTGTTTCTCTGGAATGGCACATTTAAAGATCAAGTTTTGCTTTTGAAAGGCTGGCCGTGAAGAGTGTTTCCTGCCTGCCAGAATGTCTGCCAGAGGGGTACCTCACAGCATGTGATCAAAATTAACTTTGAGCAGTATGTTTTTAAGCCGTGAATGGCAAGCTTTAAAAGCACAATCATAGCATCTTAGAAAATGAGGATTGAAAGGGACCTTAGGAGGTCACATCTAGTCCAACCCCCTGCTCAAAGCAGGACCAGCCCTAGCTAGATCATCCCAGCCAAGTTTTTGTCTAGCTGGGTCTTAAAACCCTCCAAGGATGGAGACTCCACAACCTCTGTAGGTAACCTCTTCCAGTGTTTTACTACCTTCCTATTAACAGAGTTCTTCCTAATACCCAACCTAAACTTCCTTTGCTGCAACTTGAGCTCATTGCTCCTTGTTCTGTCATCTGTCACCACTGAGAACAGTCCAGCTCCATCCTCTTTCAAACCCCCTCTTCAGACAGCTGAAGATTGCTAGTCCAATACATCCAACCCATAGTAAGGAAGCAAACCTGGGGCAGTGCCAGCACATCTGCTTGGCAGCATGGGACTCACTGATAGGACTCATTCCTCCAAAATGGAAAACAACCCTCACCCCAGAGTAACAAAGGCATTGTGCTCCTGCTTTCACCTCCCTCACTGGTGTTCAGGGAAAGGCTGTGCCATCTTTCATTAACGGGGCAGTGCTCTAGAGAATAGTGTGATTAAATAGTCTCCTGAATTAGACTATTCTGTAAAGTGAGAGAGTTGCAGGGCAGCAAACACAGCCACCTCTTTCAGATGCTGTCATCTGTCTGTAAGGGCTGACCCACCTTGTCTACATCCTTCTCCTAATTAGTCACTCTCCATGCTGTGATTTCTTGCTGCCACACTTACTCATCTTGCACTGTCCCTTAGCCCTCGAGCTATTGAATCATTTGTACTCAACTGCTGGGTTAGCCTCAATCAGCAAGAGGAAGGGTAGCCAAATTAGGACTGTAGCTGGCTGAATTGGGTATTAAATCTCGATATGGGTGTTAATAAACATGTGCAAAGTGCTAGCTCGGAACATTGGAAGTCTTTTTGCCAAGGACAAAAATATATTGTATAGCGTAAGGATAGTCGATGGTAGAGAGAGAAAATCCATGCTGTAATAAGCATAAAAAAGTCATTATTACTTCCATACAAATTAGGCCTGAACTCATTCTCAAAAAAAACCAACCCACCCCAACCTTTTTCATTAGAGAGAGTAATTTTTGCTTATTTGTGAGCAACTGGAAAGTAATAAATAATTCTAATTGGGGAAGGAAACAGGTTATCTTGAGATGATGAAAAGGGCACTGGTGGGGCTGGGGGAGGTGTATGCATCACAGCCATAACTGCAGGGCCCTAGATGACCATGCTGAAATGTTCGCTGGGTCAAAAGACCCACGGGGCAGTCTCTCCCTGATTGTCTGCCGACACTTTGTGTCCCACAGTCTTCCCTAGGAAACCTTAATCATTCACAGAACCTCAAAGGTCCCTTCATTTTCTGATGGGATTGTAGCACATCTTGCACGTGTCATGTGTTTCTGAAGTCAGGTAGTGTGTTGGCATGTTGGAGCTCTCTGTCATCCAAGATATACTTTAGGTTGGCGTGCCAGCTCGGAGGTATCTAGGGACCATGAAACATGCTGTAGGTAGAGTCACAGTATCAAACACGTAGGCCTAATAAGCTAAGTACAGATAGTCAAAAAGCCTGAGGCTGAATCAATACAATCTTCACAGGTTAGTCTAAGCTGTGGAGATTGAACTGATAAGCAAGGGCATTTTTACACGTTTTCCTGATGCAGCAATGGGCACTTCTAATTAGCTTTCCACGCTAATTAAAAATGCCCAGAGCTGCATTGGGGGCAGTGCCGTAGCAAGTTGGGGACAAGTGCGGCGACTGCCCCAGGCCCTGAAGTGAAGGGGCACCAACAGATGGAGCCATAAGCGGCTTGTTTGGGGGGGGGGGGGCACAGAAACGAGAGGAGGGTGGCTCCTGCCGTTGCATACGCTCCCAGCCAAGTGTGTGCCCCCTGAAACTGTGCGTGGGGCGAGGGCGAGCTACCGCTCTGGGCTTTGCATTGCCGCAGCACTGATTGGATGCAGGTGTATAAGTGGCGCAGAGCATGGCAGCGGTACACTTTGAACTAAAGCACATTAGATGTGTTTTAGTTGAAAGCGCACTGCCTCCCATCGTCTCAGCCCTGGCGTGCACTGCACCACTTATACACCCCCACCCGGCACGGCACCAGGCGTGTCAATTTCCGGCGTGTCAGAGCAGACTTGCCGCATGTGTGTAAGTGCCCCAAGTGAACAGACATTCATTTTTGATTCCAGAAAAGCAGCCACATGATTGCAGTGGCCCAGGCTAGAAGCTGAGGAGTGCTAGAGCACACCTCCCTGTGTGGCTGGAGCAGACAGCCTGGGTCAAGGCTAGCCTGCCCACTGTGCAAAGGGAGAGTTTGCAGGTGGTGCAAAGCATCCTGGGATGCTGGGGGACTGTGAGTTAACTTGAATCTGGAGGGGATCTGGGACAGACATTCATTAAACTGATTTAAACTAAATAGGTTAAATACGACATCCATCCAGATTTATCTTAAACCAGTTTCAGCCATTTTGAAAGCAGTTTATGTGCACTGAACTTCGGTTGTGTTAGAGATTTGAACCGGTTTCAAATCACTTATACCGGTTTATGTGTACTTTCTGTCCCTAGCTATGAAGGGCAGCAAGGAGAAATTATTTGCTTAGCTACAGTTAATAAAAGCAAAACCAAAAAGAAGTCTGGTTTGGTTCCAAGCAGGGACTGACATGTGATTCAGATTGCAGCATGCGAGCGCCTCTCAGGACTTTTTTCACCAGTGTCTCAGCTTTTGTTTGTTTAACAGTACACCTGAACCGTTAAAAGGAAAACCACAGAAGTGTGAAACTGGGGTAGATGAGCTGGAGCTGTCTTGTAGGTCTGTATCGCAGCTCTCTGAGCTGCGAACCCTGCCCGTCATCTTTGGGAGGTTCGAATGTAGATGTCCAGGGATGAGAATTAAAGTGTTAGTGTAGTTTGCGGCTTCATTTCTTACACACGGCAAGGAAGGGCCCTTGTAGATTAGTACGTTTATTTAGCGTGCCCGAACGTTTTCTATCCTCCCCACCCCATGCAAGGGACCTCATGTAGCCCCTGAACGTAACCCAGACCTGCTGAGTGGGGACCAGATTTGGAGCCCAAAGAGTGGGTGCTCCTCTTCAGAAATTGGCTAAATCCAATTTAGTAGATCTGTGTTTTGATGACTGGGGGGGTGGGGAAGGTAATTTTAGGGATGGACCTGGAGTGAGGGCCCATGCTTCCCTTTCTTCTCCATACTCCCCCTCTACCCTTGCAGCAAACCTGTTCTCTCTTTATCCCCCTCCTTGCACTGATTGATTTTTTTGTTCAATATGGGCATGGGGTGAAATGCAAAGGAAAAGAGAAATTCTAGCATCCGGTTTTTTTAAGGACTTTAACTCATTGGGATTAATTTGCTACAGCTTGGGGATAGAAAGGTGGGCTAGTGGGAAAGAATTAGTGACATTTCTACCTTTGCTTTCCCTCACAGGAAAGACATTAATTTTACAAGAACTTGCTGGCCTTAGGAAAAGGAGAGGAAAGTTCAAGTAGGTAAGGGACTTAAAATTATGCTATCTATCACTGGGAGGCAACGCAGAGATGAGCAGGACATTTCCACAGGGAATCCTTGCAATAGCAACTTGTATTGCCAGGAAAAATAGCCACAACAAATCTGTTGTAGGTTCTGGTCAAAAAGGAGTAAACACATACTTATGATTGAATACACATCCCCTGGGAAGACATGGTTGGGAAAGCATATGAATTACAGACAGATACTAGAAGAGGCTTTGAGGCATGTTAGAGAATTGTGATGCTGAACTAGTAGAAAAGAAGATGCTGCTGAATCTAAGCTGGCACAAATATCGTGTTGACGCTTTTGCTTTGCATAGTTTATAGGTAGGTAAATGAAATTGTAACGGGATGATAGCTGCTGGCTTTTGTGGATGGTTTGGGAGTGCTGTCAATCTTCTTTTGTATAACAGTTACCTGGGTAGTCTCATTGTAGGCAACAGGCAAGTTCTGTGCAAAGTGACCCAGTGCTACGTGACAGGCTGGTGGGTAATTACTCTCATTACAGCAGCCCAGGTGTAATTGCTTCAGCAGGGTGGGATAATGATGGTTTGTGGACTAGCTTCATATACAAGGGAAAACTTCCCCTGTACCTTCCTTCTGGATGGAAATCAAATCCAAATGTTTACTGAGACTCATACACCGCAGTTATCTTTTATACGTCGTTTCGCTTAAAGGTGTATTGGGATGTTGGTACATTTTTTCTCTTTTCCATGCAGTCCTCAGCACCCAGAACTGGAGCATGCAGCAACACAACATTGCTTCATTTGCCCCCTTCCAAATGTTTGTTCCCCTTCATTCCCTTCACTTATTTATTTTGTAACACTACCCTAAAAATGTAAGGCTTAGGATGTTTGGTACATCAGCATCTTCTTTGCAGGTGTGTGTGGTGGATCATGGCTTGTGTTGAGGTCTTTTTGCACTGTCACATGGGGTTCCCCCCTATAATGGGCAGTGGAAGAAGGCCCGCTTAGGGCTAGAAGGAAGCTGAAGGATGTCTTGGAGCTGAGTTTTTATCTTCCACGTTTTTGCTGCATTGAGATCTGTCCCAAGCACAACTGAGGGTTGAGCCTTGAGTGGAACCCAAAAATGGCATGCCAGTCGTGCCCGGGAAAGCTGCCTTTCTCAGTCCTTTTCTTATCTTCTTGAACTGGGTTCACCTCTTCTTTTTTCAGTCAAGGGTGCAGAGCAGTTTTGCTTGCTTAAGAGAGGGTCTAAAACACCGACTGGGTGGGCATATAGTTTTCTGGCCATTAGAAATGGAGGGGGAAGAGCTCTATATATGCAACAGGTAGTGCTTTTCTGAAGTGCTAATTGAGAGAAGAATTCGCTCATTGTTTTCTGTGGCCGCGCAGAGTCCTGTGGTCAGCAGCTCCCTGTGTAATTCGGGGATGCGGACAGGAGTTGCCTTTCAGTATCACTGCGGCAGGCGTCATGCAGGGAATGTTCTTTCCCGCCTTCCCTCCCTAGTTCATTTTTCTTTCCCAGGTCGCTTGAGGCTTGCTGGGGCATTTAGTAGCAGGGGAAGGTCTGTGGCAGCAGTAAGATAGAAGCCCATAAGTTTGCACTGCAAACTTTGCCCATAAGTTAGCCATGTTCTTAGTTGGGGCTTGCAATGTTCTTATTTACTGCCCAGAAGTTTGCAATGTTCTTACTTGGGGTTTAAGGACCCTATGCACCGCTCCCTCGGGAGCACTGACATTGGAGAATCTCCAATATCTTCACATAGTAGTCGGGAGACAGAAATGTGCCACTGGCTCAAGGTCGCAAATCCTGCCTTTATCCTCTCCTGGATCATATTGACTAACTGAGATTAACTAATAGTCACTCTGCTAGGGGATCAGACAGGCGGAGTCTCAGATTAATAGAGCGATGCTGCTAGAAAGTTATACTGCTCTCTGGAGTCCGGATGTCTCTCTCAACAGCATTCTGGCACTGCAATATACAGAAGATGAAATATAGATTGTCTATTAATCTTACAAGTTGAGACTAATTTTGCTTTTCACCTTGACTTGTTCCCTTTTCGTTCATCAAAAACTGGAATGGAGCAACTGCATTTCAAGATAAATTCTTTGGGAAGCTTTTCTTGTTTTGTTTTTGAGCTTTGTTTTGCTGGAAGCTGCTTGGGCCGTGGGGAAGAGGAGCCAGTGAGATAAGTAAAAACATTTGAATGCAACTAAAATTGCTGGTGATGTGCAAAGAAAAGGAGACTTGAGAAGCTTTCACTGAAATGGGGACTTGTGTCTGGAGACTCTATAACAGGAACCAGAAAAGCAATTCTAGCAACCCCACCTTAAGAAACCAAACACTACAGGGATGAAAACATCAGTTTAACAGGGAAGTATACAAAAACGTTCAATGACTTCCCAGTGCTCTCTGTTCTTAATGATGGTAATATTTTGCTACAATCTTCAGTTCAACACTGGGCAATGCAAGCATTTATTTTGTCCTATAGAACAAACAGTAAAAATTGGAATATCTCCCCCTGGCGCGGATCTTTAGAAAACAAAGCAACATACAACTATTTTGTAACAAGGGTCTGTGTGTGGATTATTGCACTACTTCTGCAAAGACAAGTCAATAACTAATAATGTATGCTACGTGCAAATGCCGTCACTGTAGTTGACAGGGACAAAACTTTAGTCCTTGGGGTGCTTTTCCTATTTGACTTCTACTGTTTCCCCATCTTCCAATGCAGGTGTTCCTTCCTACCACTGGTATTGTGCCTCTACCAAGCAGCTGTTGAACTCTCTATGGATTCTGTGCAGAAAAATCTGTGATGTAGATACAGTCTTCCTTGGCCCTACGCAGCAGGGTATGTCAGGGGTTGGATCACTGCATGTTGTACTGAGATCTCAGGCCGTGCAGCTTGAAGAAGTTGCTATAACTTGAAGGTGTAACTATCCAACATAATGTAGTGCTGTAGAGAGAGCTGAGCTAGCTGTGAATGAGCTGCCTTGGGTACCTGAAGCGATATATCCGCATTAATCCTAGCTAATATACTCTGCTGGGACGCTAATACAACACAGTTGGACCTCTGGGCACGTGGGCATCCTTCATAACTGCCAAAATTAGAAGTTAGGCAGAAACAAACGTGGCATAAAACCACCTAGACACCCTCTGCCTCCTGGGGCTCCACCGGGTTACGAGTTCTCTGCATCTCCTCTGACCACTGCAGCACCAAAGCTTACCCGCGTGAGTTTTTCATCCCAGCGAGTTGGGGACTGAGACTGATCCTGTGCAGTTGTCATTATCCCCAGCTATGAAAACAGCAGTGGCTGTCCTTCAAACACAGTCGGCTGAGAGCTGACTTGGGTTGATTTGCAGGTTGTCTTAACTCACTGGGCTGACAGGTAGCAAGGCAGAGGGATCATTACTTTGAGATAAGATGGGTATGAAGGGCAGGGACTAAAGGAGGGGCTTGCTCAGTGCAGGAGAGATTCACATTGCAGAGAGGACTTTTATTAGAGGAAAGCTGTTGTGGAGAAGCAGAGGTATGATGTGGGAAGTGTGTGCCCAGGGCAGTCCTCTTTCGCCCTTCTACTTCTCCCCCCACCCCAGCTTACTTCTGGCTTAAGCATGAGGCAGCAAACAGCAGATGTGGGCAGTGTGTCATGGAGTACAATTTATTTATTATTTAGTTGGTCTAAGAAAAGATATCACATTTACCCAAAGACCCTTGTATGCTTATGTCCTTAGACCAACATGGTTGCACCCAACACTCATTGAGTACGAGGCATGCTGGGAATTGTAGTTCTCTAGAGCAGTGGTCTCTAAAATGGGGTGTGCAAGACAATCCATTGGGGTGCGGGAAGAAAACGTTAGAACTTCTATTTATATGTATATTTATATAAATATACATATAGTGGGGGTGCATGCTCAAACATTTTTTCCTGATAGGGGTGTGCGATCAAAAAAGTTTGGAGACCACTGCTCTAGAGGAACCGTGGAGTTCACTACTGCTGGGGAGAACATTCACTCCAATTTTATTGCTGCTGGAGCCTATGTCAAGAGGGCAAAAAAATGGGGTCAATTCTCCCCCAGCAGCAAGCAATTCTACTGCTTTCTACAAAAGCAGGATTCCCAGAATGCCTTGCACTCTATGACACACTGCCTGTGCCAGTTGCTTCCTGCAGCCAGAAAGTGCAGGCAGAGTGAGGGAGAGGAGGGTAAGGTGCCCCTGCCATTAGCATCCAGGGCATGTGCCCACTTGCCCACTCCACATTACACTACTGCAGAGGAGAGCTGCGTGTGGATTGGTTTGGGTGTGTTTTCTTAGTATAGGAGACTTCCTTAGAGCCATCTCTTGTATAGTTATCTCTGGGAATAAAGAATTCAATATATATCAGAAGACAGAAGTATTTTCCTGGTGATGTATCCTCCCTACTAGTCTTCAAGGCTTTGAATCCTCAAAGCCTCTGGGACTGCCCCCTTCCTTCACGCCACGACCATGCCATGCTTCCCAAAGGCAATGGGATGGGCAGTGCTAAGGGTTTAATTGGTATCTGGACAGGGACTTGGCATCCTCATAGGAGCTTGGCAGAGTTCTTCCATAAAGCTTTGATATGTCCACTCTTAGGCTGAATTACAGTACCTATTCTGGGTACCATTTTCAAAGGGACTTTAATGGAATTAGGAACCCCAGTCCCATAAATTTCCTACACATTAGGACTGGAAGGGACCTCACAAGATCATCGGGTCCAGCCCCCCTGCCCAAAGGGGCAGGAAGTCAGCATGCAAACGTGCCTTGAAGGCATCCAGAGTAGGTGCTTGCACCACTTCTGGCAGGAGTCTGTTCCAGACTTTGGGAACTCAGGCAATAAAGAAGTTTTTCTGCATGTCCAGTCTAAAATGGTCTTCTCCGAATTTGTGACCTTGTATTCCCTTGGGGTACCCTGGTGAACAGATGTTCTTCCAGTTCCTGGTGCACACCCCTAATATATTTATGGGCTGCACCAAGTGTCGTCCCCTGAGCCTTCACTTTGATTTTTTTCCCATATCTTTCCAGGGATTGAGAGCAAACTGATTGGCCTATAGTTCCCTGGATCTTCCTTCCTCCCTTTCTTGAAGATGGGCACCACACTGGCCCTCTTCCAGTCCTCCAGACCTTCACCTGAGTGCCATGAGTTTTCAAACGTCCACGCCAATGGCCGTGCTGTGATGTCCACCAGTTCTTTTAGCACTCCTGGGTGCATTCCATCTGGACCAGCTGATTTGTGGGTGCCCAGCCTTTCAAGGTGTCCTTTCACAAGGTCTTTGCTAATGTTGGGTGTGTGTTAGCCCTTGTCCTGGCAATCCTGCATCTTGTTGGGTAGGGTGATCCACTTGGGCTGGTGGAAGACCAATGCAAAGTAGTCATTAAGGACATTCGCTGCCTCCTGGGTGTTGGTTTTCAGCTGCCCCATTTGGTTCAGCAAGGGTCCAATGTTGCCCAGTGGTATTTAATTAGGTGTCAGGCATTTCACTTCTATTCCATTAAAAATACCTTCCATGTAATGTACTTTTCCTACAGTTATTTCCCCAAAATTAAAAATCCTTTAGCCATTCTAGCTCCCTGTAACTCTCTTTTTCCCAGTTTTTTTTTCTCCCTCTCCCCCCATTTTCTTTTCCTTTTTTCCCTTGGAAAAGGGGAGCAAAGGGTAAACAAACAAAAAGGGCTTTTCTTTCTTCAAAAAATAAAAAAAAATCCCATGAAAATGTTTGGAAGAGCAACTGAAAACCCTTCCAAAAGTTCCCATGCATCCTGTGGCTGCATTCTTCACCTTTTCGAATGATGAACAGAGCGATTAGCAAGCCCAGACCCTCCTTGTGCTCTGAGTGGAGTAAATGTCATAAGATCAGGACCTGATGTTTCCTTTTTACCCATCAAGATAGCAGCAAATTCTCTTTGCCATCCTTCTCTGTTCAGTGAGGGCAGAAGGGAGCAGGAGGGATGGGATAATCTCCTTGGAAGGCAGCATTTAACACCTGTCTGGTAGGAGATAATTGCTGCCTTCCAAGGGGATTAGCACAGCAGAACTATATTATAGTGGAGTGAAGCTGCACCCAGCTATCACTCGCCAGATGGATGTCAGACTGTTTTGTTGCAGCAGACACCCAGCACAGAAAGGGAAGACATGAGAATGAGCTGTGTCTCGCAGATGAAATGTGGTCTCCGCTACCCTCTGCTTCAGAGATGTGTGTAGATTTTTCTTGCTTACCTGCTCTCCGACTTACGAACTGTTTTAGGAACACTCAAACCCATAACTACGGTTGTGTCGATGCCACATTTAGAAGCAAGAGTGAGCTTTAATCCAATTACCTTCAGTACTAAGAATAGCAGTGGTAGAGCCGCAGAGGCTTTAGTCTGCCAGGGCCTGCACTGGGCATGTACTAAGGTATTTGGTCTTTTACTGTAATCCATGCCCCCGAGCCCTCCTTGCTCTTTCTACCTGAGCTGCTAGATTTAAGGTAGTGTGGGTGTGCCTACACAGGCTGCAGCCGCTCCTCATGCCTGCGCTGCAGATGCATTTTAAGCTTCCTGAAGCTTAAGCCAATGTTCAGTAAAGCCTCTCGGGTATGGCTGCACTGATAATTAAGGTCGGCCTTAAGCTTGCCCTGAAGCCAGTATCTGCCACCATCTATACTGTCAGCTTGAACCTTTCCACACCCAGCAGCGGTCCAGACTGTCCCCAGGAGCTCTGCCAAACTTCAAGATCTGAGGTCAAGCCTGCTACTGCTCCCCCCCCACTGCCCCCCTTAGACCTGCTGTGTCTCTGGATCTTGCCCTAACGTATAAGCCTTGAGTACAAAGTCAACCAGCAGCAATCCCACAATTCCTTGCTGCTGGCGTCCAGCTGTTCTGCATCCCCCTTCTCCACCCTCACCGATCAGGAGAGACAAATAAGTCTGGTGATTGTTTCTTGGCAGAGATCCACTTGGTGAAAAAGATGCACAGCATAAGTGGCCCCGGTGCAGGTTGCACAGTATATTATAGATAGAAAAGGGAAGTTTAAACTGGAAGGAAACCTCGGGATTGGTCCCAAATATCTGTGTAGATATACCTTGGGAGTCCTTCCTCTGAGTGCACTGTACTGAGTGCCTGCTGCTTTGCGGCCCTTCCACCCACAATAAAGAATTAAAATGGAGAATCTGCCACTTAAAGAAGACCGAAGCTTCCCTACCAGAGAAGCGAAAATCCACTGAAGTGCATTGCAGCAAATGAGGACTTTCCATGTAGTTCACAGCAAGCGCAGTTTCCCTGTAGCTGGGTTCACCGTAGGGAGCTGGTATTGTATTAGACTAATCTATAGAAAAGCACAAAATATATATATGAGAGAGAAAAGAGGAAGGTGGACAGTTAACAAATAGAAATGCAGAGGCGGGAATAGGCTCTGCATGCCCCAACTATGCTCTGCTAGTCAGATTCTTTATGGATCACCAATTCAATACATCCAACTGTGACTGGAAGTGCAAGTTGACAGTTACCTAACACGGTTGCAAGTTGACTTTGTGTTTCTATTGCAGAACAGACTTAACTAAAAGCGGTGCATTATGTTATCTGTGGGGCCAACCGCAGCATCAAATTGTGCACCTGTTGCCATATGATATATCATCATAATTGTCCTCGAGACAATGCTCTGCTCTGCATCGTCAGGAGCATTTAGCTGTGTTGTGTAGGCTAGTGATATAATGGGAAATATCCTCTGATGATTTTGCTCTTATCTACCCATTGCCTGCCTTAAATTGAGAGAGGCTACACGTGGCAGAAATTAGAAACTATTTAAAACCTTGCCTGGCAGTTTTATATAATGCTAGTGTTAAAAGTGTCATGTTGGCATTTAAATCACACAGTGTGAACCTTTATTAAAATCATGTTCCCTGCTGTAGGATGGTCTTGATAATATAAGTGTTTTGATGGTTTTGGGGGTATTTTTAGAACTTCAAGTATTAAAAGGTTCATGGTAGCAAGGGAACTTTTCGGGAAAAAGTTAAAATTGCCTTTCCTAGTGTTTGGTTTACTGCAGAATAAAGTCAACGCTACACAATACTCCACATGGAGCCCAGCACTTTAGGAGTGGGGAGGAAGATGGTTAGCTCCTTCATGATGCCTCTGCTTAGTTAATGCTTTCTTATAAGTGCAGGGGGCTCACGTACTTAAATGGGGCAGTCTTCTCCCTTGACTTTTCACACTGTTGAAGGAATGAGGGGAGAATTTGAACCAACCTTTCTAGATGGGCTTTCTTGCCTTTCTTTTTGGGTGGAAGAAGACCATTTTGTAGTGCACGTGTGCACATGCACTTTGTGCCATATTGATATAATCTACTGAGTCTGAGAGCAGTTTGCCTCCTGCGCTTTAAGGAATCTGGTGTGAACCTGCCTAAAAGTCTAGCACAGCTGCAGATGAGAAGAACTTAGGACATCAAAACTATTGCTCGCTGTGGCTAATTATACTGAAACATCTCTGGTCTAGCAGATACAGCACCAGCCTGGGAGTCAAACCCTGGGTCCTCCTCGACCCAATTCTGCCACTGAACTGTGTCTTGGATGACCATGGGCAAGTCATGTCACTGCTCTGTGCCTCAGTTTCCTCATCGGTAAAGTGACAATATTGATACTGATCTCCTCTGTGAAGTGTAAAGTGAGACCTACAAATGGTAAGTGCCATCTAATATATGTATGTTACATATTATGTATATTATGGTAAATAGGCATGGGTGAGAAATTAGGAAAACTGATTTGTTTGTGACCAGGACTGAGCATGACACTAGATGAAAGAGCGGTTTGCTGAAGGTTGCACAGTTGCAGAGCTGGTAACAATACAGTCCGAGATGTCCTATTTCCTTTCTATATAGTATGCAGAGGAATAACAAGCTGCATTGGTACCCTGGCCAGCAGTGATGGCAGCTGGGTTGTCTGCAACAGGGGCTGCCAATCTTGCAACACTTTTAAGTCAGCATCTGAGGCTTTCCTGTTTGTCCATGGATAGTCTCGCTGCCGAAAAAATGCACTTTATTAGACACCTGACATGTTAAGGCCAAGGTGAAATCTGGAGTTCCCAAGGATAGCCCTGGAATAGGCATCCCAGCTCTCTGTGCTTTCCCTGTGTCTGAATAACACGGGAAATACAAATCTTCTCTATGGCAATATTTGCAGCCAATGTACACATTTGTTGCCCACCGTATTACTGATTTACCACTACCTTTTAAAATCTCAGTTTCAGCTGAGAGCATAATAGTTGCCATGAAAGAGTTGACAGTTAATGTTAATTACCAATTACTGCAGTATTACCTATTCCTATACCTAAATAACTGTAATTGGATTGGTAAAGGCACCCACTGATATGTAACAATGGTGCTTCTCTTGTGCAAATACACACATTCATGGAGTTTAATACACTGTGGGTTTTTTCTTTTTTTTCATGTGGCCTAGAAGACATTTTTACTACTTATTTAGTGCTTTTCAGGCTCTCTCAATGCATTTCATTAATGAGATTTATTTGGAATTTTCCAGCTAAACATGGAGTTCAGCTTCTAATATTATAAGGCAATATTTCCAGATCAGACAACCGCTACTTTTTAAGGCATTTCTATGTCAATAGTGAGGCAGAGGCTTTTTTTTCTCTGTTAGCTCTTATAAGGACCAGAAGAGTATACTCATGCACTCAGCTCGCAGTGCTAGATAGAATTAAAGTGAACCTATAATCTATTGGTGACATCTCCACAATCCAATAGTTCTGTACGTGCTACAGGCAAGAGCAAAATCTGTTACTGTGAGCCTGTTGCCACTGACTGCTCAGTTCTTCAAACATGGAGCAGGTGGACAGGGCTGGGCAGAATTTGCTTTCATCAAATGCATGTAGTTTTCAGGTTGCCTCAAGAAAGAAATGTTATGAAACTAAAACCTTTCAGGAAGTCAAAAGAACAATTGAAAAGGGGTATTTAGAAGAAAACAATTCAATCACATGAAGCATACCCCACCTGGCCCCACAGCCTCCCCCTTGCAGATGGCCACGTAGGCGAAGCTCTCCATTGCTACTGTGCAGGTGAATGGGGCTCTGGGACTCCCCAACACCGAGCCCTACCCACTGCACCCATGGCTGTGTGGGCAGGGCTGGGGAACCAGGCCAGCCCTCGGGAAGAAAAAGGTCAAAACCTCTTGTCCTAGCCCATATCTTGAGATTTTACAGCACTACTGAAAAATATATTTAGTATTTTAGACATTAAAGGCAAAATATATGATATCATTAGTGTCTACTCGAGGGAAGATTTACGTGACTCATTCTGTCTGGGAGTTTGAAAGCACCTGATATTACAACAATGTTTTCCATGCTGGGACTCATTGTCATCTCACTGAGAATCCTATCCCATTCAAAAATCTGGAAAGAGCAGGATCGTTGCAACCTCGGCACCATCTCATAATGTGCAGTTTTCCATCAGGGAGAATTTGATTTGTTGCACCACAGCAGCCGCTGGCAACACCAGTTCCATGTTTTTTTGCTTGACACCCCCCTCTATTCTGCATATTTGGCCCAGAACTGTGACTTGGCACCAAAAAACCACCCCCAGAGAGAATTTAGGCATTGCAGTGTTGAGCCTTGTGGTGCCTTGTTTTTAGGCATCTGGTCCTCGTAGAGGATTCCAGAAACCTTTGAGGCCCGTGGACTCCTGCGCAATGCATGGGGAGAGTTAGCTTCTTGAGAAAGGGCTCCACAAAAACTAGCTTTTTTTTTTTTTTTTTTCTTAACTAGCTAATAGGAGTGTACTTTGAGCCCTAGCAAACAGCTGGATTTAGGCACTTTTACTCTGCACTCGCAGTAGGTGTTTCTCTCTGCTTGAGATTTACAACACAGACCTCTTTCTTGAAGGTGGACACGTAGGCTTTTTCTTTCCAAAGCTGAGCAGGGCTTACTCCAGTGACTCCAAGTTGGGTATTTTATTCAGTGATGGTCTTAATGTAAAAGGCAAAACCACTTCTGGGAGAAGGGGCAAAACTTAGGCTCTCTCCCAGGTGACCGCCCCAACAAGTAGGCAGGTGTGTTTCTGGCCCTGTAATTCTTGTATTATTTCCTGAACAGTGGATCAACATGAGGGTCAATGGCATCCTCCACCCTCCAAATATCCTCTAGTCTTGGTGATGATTAAGGTGCTCTGCCGGGAGGTGGGATAGATGGGGTTTGGTCCCTTCAGCCAGAGGAGGGCTTTGAATCTTGAGTCTCTGACTTCCTGGGCAAGTGGTTTAGTGAGAGATTTTCTTCTGAAGGAAGTGGTGGCCATCCTTGCATCACTGGGTGTTCTTGGGGCAGGGAGAATGGATTCAGTCCCCACCCTCTGAGGTGGGTTTTGGGTCTTGACCAGGTTTAGACATGAGAATGGTGCCAAGCTACTAATGCTGGTAAGGTGAAGGTGTGTCTGGGCATGCCAAAGAGCAGAACTCTGGGTGCCTGGGGAACTCGACTGGTGAAAACTGAGGGTTTTGCAAAATTTTGGTGCCTCCAGGGTTAAGCAGCAGCTGAGTTGGCATTTTCAGCATCACAGTTTTAAGTGCCTAAATTCTGCCTTGGTCCTACTATAGGTACTGATGTTCCTTTTTGGACCTGGCTCTACAGAGCTGCCTTACGTGGGTCAGGGATGTGGAAGATTGTTTTCAGATTTGGCTCGAAGTGATAATGCAGATACCCTTTCCCAAACCACCAGAAAATAGTGAATGAGGTGGTCATCAGAACTGGCAAATGTGGTTTAGTTGTTCTTTCTGTGAAGTGCCTGCCAGCTCTCATGTAGAGCTTTCTGCTGTTCCAAGAGCCATGTGTGCTTATAATAATTAAAGTCCCAATGATCTGGAACTGCTTGATTCAGCTCAAGTTTTGGCACGTGGTTGATGCACTGAGGCATAGGCAAACTGTGTTAGCCTTGATCAAGCCACAGATTATGTGTGTGCTGAAATATTGGTATTGCCAAAGTAATTGAGAAATCAGTGGTAGTCCATCAGCTGTCAATACGTAGCCATCCTTTACGCTACCTCTAATATTAGCATGTGCATTTGATTCTGAAACAAAAGGACCTGGAAGGGGAAAACTGGCAAGAATGCATAGGCTACTTCACGTTTAATTTACAGCTGCAGGACTTTCAATCTTTCCTGTATAGATTTTGGCATGGAATAGGTTTTTATACACTTAGCGCTAACACCAGACTGCTGAAATGGTGGGCTAAGCTTTGCATGCAAGCCTAAATGGAAATACCCCTAAAAATGAAGACTCTAGCTCTCCACAGCTCTGTTTCTTTTGTTGACTATTCTGGGTCTACCTTTGCAAAGTGCCATGACCAGAAAACATCAAGGTTGCCATGTAGTTAAGATTCATGGAATTACAGCTGTCATGATTAAGCCAACTGGTGCCATTGCAGTCATGTATTGCAACCTACTTCCAACCATCAGCCAAAAGACTTCTCAGCATTCGTTCCTGTTGGAGTGTAGCATCTTTTAGAAAACCTAGGGTGATACAAGCTCTGTTGTTGCTTATTAAGCAGCCAGGTAACTACAAAATTAAGGTTTTCTGGTTGTGGCAGTCCTTCATTTTAGACCAGTTCTAGGAATATAACTGAGTTGGCCTTGAGTCTATGACCTTGGAGCTAGATTGTTCTCAGTGGTGGCCAGTGACAGAACAGAGAACCAATGGTCTCAATCAGAGCAAGGGAAGTTTAGGCTGGATATTAGGGAAAACTTTCTCAGTAGTAGGGTGGTGAAGCACTGGAACGGGTTACCTAAAGACATGGAAGAATTTCCATCTTTGAAGGTTTTTAGAGCCCAGCTCAACAAAGCCCTGGCTGAGATGATTGAGTTGGGGCTAGTCCTGCTTTGAGCAGGGGGCTGGACTAGATGTGACCTCCTGAGGGTCCCTTCTTCCAACCCTAATTTTCTATGGTTCTATGTACAGCCTTCCCTAGTAACTACATAAATCAATATGTCACTTAAAAACATTTACATATGAGAATTAGCGGCGGCTATTCTAAGCAGCTACATCTATGCCACTGAACTGCATTCACTGTGAAATAAATCGGTTTTGATTTCCCTTTTGCCTCTCTCTCACCTTCAGATGCAATTTATTAAAGGGAAAATTAAAAATTGATGGGAAGAGATTTTTCACTGGTCAAAACCTGTAAGATAAAAATGAGGGAATCTAGGGGCAAAGAATAAAATGTAGGCCAAACTATTTGAAGCCAAAGCTAATAAATCAAACTGATCAAAACAATTTGATGGGCATGTGTTCATCCAGCTAATGCATTTTTAAGAAAATGGAGATGTTTGGGCAAAAATGTTGATGGGGAAATTTAAAAAATGAATCGTTTTGATTGACTTAATCGAAAGGAAATGTCAAAAAGTAGTTTTCCCATGTGGTTGCCATGCTTGTTTTTCACTTTGTCATTCCATTTGATTTAATTTAGATGTTTATATTCCATATAAAGTGTGTGTTTAACGCTTCAGTGTTTTCTGCCTGAAACACGTTTTCAAAATGGAATCTGTCAGTGCTGAAATTCATGTAATTGAATGTGGCTAATTGCTCCCTCCCTTCCCCCCCCCAAAAACCCAACAACGCCTCCCCCCCGCAAAACTATTTCATTCCAAACCAGAACAAAAAGCTAATTTTTTCCATGAAACACATTCAGGAGAGAGGGGCATCCAAAAACATAGAAATGTCAGAACGTGCCACAAAATTGAAATTCACATTTTTGTTCAGCTCTCATCATGAACACTTTGCCTGCATCAGCCTGTCTGGATAGATGTACAAGGCTCCCCTCCTCTGCTGTTCATTTCCTTTTAAAGACCTGCATCTGCTGTGTTTCTTAAAGCAAATCTCCTCATTTTCCATTCCCTAATATCTATCTCCCTGTCTTTAGTCTGTGTACTACTTAAGGGCAAGAAACATCCTTTCACGATTGTCAGAAAAACACCTGGCACGCTACTGCAAGTGAAGAATGGGGAACGGATAATCAGAACAATTGCTGTGTTGCCTAATGGAGTGTAGGTGTTAACCTCCTTGGCTCCAAAGGGAGGAGAATCACATCCCATCATCTTCAAAGTTTCCTATCGCAGGAGTTTAAAATAAATGGTCCGTTCTGGCTTTTGCTTCCTACTTCTACAAATAGGCAAGCACTTAGTGCCTGAAGAAGGGTGTTTGCACCTGCAAGCTTGCAAAGAACAATTTTCCCAACTGTTTCATTGCTCTAATAAACAGATATCACATTTACCCACAGACCCTTGTCTGCACTTCGTGAATCCAGACACGATAAGCCTAAAAGGGACCAAAGAGCGCATCGGCAGAAGGACGGAGTTGCCTCAAAGAAGTTGGGGTGGGGAAGGGGAGAGGATGAATGAAAACGTATCCGAACAAATCAAGCGGGTTAGACCAGTGAGGACTTTTCCTATGTACCTACTTAGCATTATGAGGCTTTCATCTCCATTGACTTCGAAGAAGTTGATGGCTTTGAGCACCTCAGCATAAAGGAGATTTATCTGCTGAGAGAGTCAGGCCTCGGGTTCCTAACATTTTATGTACATTGTAACTTAGCCGTTCCTGGTAGGGGATGCTATCAGGTCCCACTATGGCAGCATTATACTAGCTGCCAGCAGCCTTTCGCATCACGTTGTTTGCTCATCATGTTTTTTTGGGAGTCGGGGAGAGAGAATAGACTCAAATTGCTTTGCATCTCTCATCAGATCCACTTGTTAGAAGCTGCAACAGCGTATTTATGGGAACTATAGGCAGAAAAGACGTAACATTCCCTTTTTCAACAAAAAAAAAACTGGACCTATTACTAGGTTAAAACTAAAGGAACTCAGCTGACCGTATTTTTCCAAGCACAACTATTTTTATGGGCAGTTTTCCATAATAAACTGCTAACAGTCTAAACCCTCACAAATACAATCTCACCATTCAGAAATGCCTGCTTGTTTTGGTGGCTTTTTGATTTTAGAGTCATGACATCATTTCCCTCCTCTGAACCGGTACCGTCCGCACACATTTTGTTACAGGTTCACACCAGTGGCTCTAGGACCCACTAGAAAGGTCTCTTTAGCAAAATCTATGCTACGCTGCAGATTGCATCTTATCCCATTGCTGATCAAGCCACAATTTGTTTGCATCACTGTGTTGTGCAGACTAAGGGCATATTCATAAGCAACATCATGTTCCTAGTAAAGGAAAACTGCAACTATTTTAGTCGTAGTCTAAAGGCTCACAAGGTAAGAGTTGCTTTGTCTATACAATGCAAGTGACATTTATAACAGTTCATTTTAAAATCAGAGTTCATACAGCGATATTGAAGAGTGATGTTGCCCATGACAGTGTCAGATAGAGAAGACCTGGAAAGGGTTGGGAAAAGAGCTCCAGGAATGATGCTGAGCCTAGAATATCAGTGTTAAGACGTTCAGTCTAGTTAACATATAGAAAAGAGACTCCAGGTATCAACAAATACCTGCATAGGTGAAGACATTTTTGCTACCAGATGGCTTTTTAATCTGTCTGAAAAAAAATGCAGTGTTTGGAAGCTAAGGTGAGGTAACTTTAGACATACCTTTTTGTTGAAATAGTGAGAGTAATTAATTGTTTGAACAACTTCTCTAGGGACACAGTGGAGTCTTTATTGTTCGTCTTCTTTAGGTCCAGACTGGCTGTCTTTCTAAAAGGGGTGCAAAATTCAAACACAAGATTTGGGCTTGGTGCAGAAGTTGCTGGATGAGTTTCTTTGACCTGTGTTATTCAGGAAGTCAGGCTAAACGATCACATCTATATCGCCTACACCTGAAATCCATGATGGAGCTAGAAATGAATAACATAATAAGTAAATTCAATGGAAAAGGAATGATGGCAAGGATGCCTTAGTTAATAGGAGCCATAAAAGTACCTTAAATATATGGGCCCAATACTGCTAATGGCTAAGAAGTGCACGGCCCACGCATATGTATCTTTAGATCATTTAAAAAGTCGTGCTATCCTGCCCAACCGTTTTCCATATCTTTTTATCCATTATGTCTAGAGCTTGCTGTAAAGAGACTCATTTGTTCACTCTCAGCATGATACCCCAAAGGAAGATTCTGTGAACCAGTTTACAGCCTGCTTTAGTCATGATAAAATGTTGCTTTACAACAATTTAGAGCTTAATTTGAAAAACATTCTCTATTTGCATATGTCTCCAGTTTTTGTGCCCTATCCCATGTGGATGTCTGCATGTGGGTCCTGTCTTGTACGTGCCTCGTTTTTAGACATGGTGTTTCCAAGCCATCATGTGAAATCTGCATGTGCAAAATGGCACGGGACCAAATGCAGGTGTGAACAAAATCTCATTGCACGTACAACCCTTCATGTGTAACATCTGAACATTAAGTGCTATTTAGAGGGTGATTACAAAAGTGATCTGAATCTTATTTGGAGTCACTCTGTTAGGAGTCTTGTGCTGCCAGCAAGATGGCCTCACATAGCATTTTGATATATTTTTTTAAATATCTAATTAAGGCCTTTAAATCCTATTTCCTGCTGCATCCAGGTAGTAAGCAGCAGTCACTCTGGGAATGTGGGTAATATCAAGCAATCAGAAATGCATATAGGTCTCCGCTAAGTCTATTTGCTTTCTGAAAATAATAAAACTATAACTTACAGAAGAAATTCACCTTCTGCAACCACCACAGTGCTCTGCAAGCCTTTCAAGGTTTAGTCATGCCTTGTTATGCATCTTACAAGTGAAAATAAACTTATGCTATGGATTCTTCTCTCAAACAAGTAGCGCTGGAAAGCATCATACGTTCACAAGCCTTTCCAGCCATTGAAGTGTGAACCGTGTCTAAAATCATAAATCATAGAGAAAGGGCAGAGGGAGACAAAGGCAGCTAAACCATTTGGCAAAATGATTCCTTTATTGCTTATGAGAGGCTCCAGCCGCTGTGTTTCTCGTCAACAGAAATACAGAACAAAGAGCTACTGGCAGAACTGGTGGAGGAGAGAACAGAAGAATGGCGAGAGTGGCTTCCCATGGTTATTAGCTGCACACACTATAGCTTAATTGTCTATCTGTGGTTCCACAGTTAACTTTCTGGGCTGATATCTAGATTAATCCTTGTTGCAGTTAGTCATGTTCTGTTTATGCCAGGATATTTGGATACTGGAGCCATTCTTCTTGTACGAGCAAAGAGAAGAGAGAACGCTCTCTCACCTGTTGCCTTGCTTAGCCAAAGTGCAGTTGAATGACTCCAGTTACACTTGGTGGGCATGTCCAGATGAGCATGGGCATACCACACAGTCTGGAGTTCTCCATGCTGCAAGGGCACGCTGCTCAAGCACGCACTGCTCTGTTTGGTTTTTTGTTGTGGGTTTTTGTTTGACCCTTGGACATAGCTAGCAATCACTGGTAGACCCACATGATTGCTACATCATCATAGTGTGCCATAAGGCAATGTAGCCATAGGGCGACATGTAGACACACCCATTGAGGTCATCCTCAGAGTGCCACTTGAGCAGGATTTAAGCCCTATTTCAGCTGCTGAAAAAGTACAAAGAAGTATCTGGGCTCTGCACCTGTTTTCTAGCTCTCCAGCTGTTTACAAATCTACTTTCCTGCCAAACAGTCTCATGGCACTGTGGACCTGATACAAAAGACTATTTTGCTTTTCCCTGAAAGTACTGTATTAACTACTTGCATTGCCTTGGTGACTTTCACTCTAGCATAACATTGTTTGTGCATATAAGGATTTTTAAAAACATAATGTTTTGTTTAACCCAAATGCTAGGGGAAATGTGAACATTTTGATGTCTGCCTTTCTCCCACCCTGACTCCTATCCCTGCAGAATTTTTTCCTTTCTTTCTTTTTTAAAAGCTGGAATTTTCTGTGGGAGGGAAATTCAGTTTCCTGAACAGCACTAGGATAATTCCTTTAAACACTTGGGCTAAGTACAGGCAGTCAAAACCTGAGGCTGAATCAATTCAGTCCTCACAGGTTAGTTGAAACTGCATAGATTGAGCTGACAAGCAAGTGAACAGACATTCACTTTTGATTCTGGAAATGCAGCCACGTCCCTGCAGTGGCTCAGGCCAGAAGCTGGGGGGCACTAGAGCATATCTTCCTGCTCAGTTGGAGCAGACAGCTTAGACCAAGGCTAGCTTGCCCACCCTGCAAAGGGGAATTTGTAGGGGAAGCACAAAGCATTGTGGGATGCTGGGGGACTGTGAATTAAGTTGAATCTGGAGGAGATCTGGAACAGAAGTTCAATAAACCAATTTAACCTAAATCAGTTAAGTCTGATACTACATCCATCCACGTTGATCTTAAACTGGTTTCGGCCACTTTGAAAGCAGTTTATGTGCACTGAACATCCGTTGTGTTACAGATTTCAACCAGTTTCTGATCATTTATACCAATTCATGTCTAATTTCTGTCCCTATCCATATTATGCCATTGCGCCTTTAAAGTTAGCTATACATGCATCTTTAGGATAAACAGAATCATAGAAATGAGGGTTGGGAGGGACCTCATGAAGTTATCTAGTCCAACCCCCTGCTCAAAGCAGGACCAGCCCCAGCTAGATCATCCCAGCCAAGGCTTTGTCTAGAATAGACAAAAAATAGATTTTTAAGGTCAGTATTATTGTTTTGATTAACATTATTCTGTTGTGATGGAGACTTATTTTTTTCCTGTAAAGCTCAGGACATTATATAAGTACACTCTTCTTCTGTTCAGACCCAGATCCTAACTACTCTCTTTCAGTCCAGGCTTTAGCTGTGACTTCATTGAGATGCCAACTGCAGCAGAACCCCCAGAGTGCTTTGTCTGCCTTTTGTTGGCACTTGTTTTACAAAGCCTGCCTTATGCATGACAAAGATGATTTGGGTTAAGGCTGTGGAAACTCCATCCCCAAAGAGATGGTCATTGGCAAAATTTTCCCTGTCTCCTAAGCATATGCATTTGCTATACACCGCTGCACATGGATAAACCATGCTACCTTCTCTAAGGCTTCCAGCCAAAGCAGCGCTCTTCTCACCAGGGACATAATTAGTGACTGCAGGGGTTTATAGAAGTATCCTATATGTTACATGCATTAATTTCTGTTAAGTTGTTGCTTTCTTGTCCTCCTTTTAGTCTGCCACAGGCTAATGCCTCATTTCAATGTCAGAACCCTCCTTGTCATGCTCAGCTGCCACTGCTGTCATTTCTCCTGCAGCCCTGAAAGGAAAGAAGATGAAGCTGAAAGACGGGGAGGAAACAGTCAAACTCAGCTTGCTACGGGTGAGAGGTAATCAGCAGGTAACTTGGCTTGGCTGTTTGTTGTCTAATGAAAGGCTCTCCTGCCTGCTCTTCCCGTATTTCTGTATCACTGTAGCTGTGCTGGAACACCACTTACTGCCTCTTTAATTCCACCTAAGGGATATAATCTCTCACTTTTTTTTGAGATGGACAAATTTACTTTTGAATGAAGGAAAACCACAGCCCCCCACCTTGTTTCCTCTCCAACACTGCACAGAGCAGACCTCATCAAAGAGCACCTGGATTTCCAGTCCCTTTCTCCGCCTCCTTTTGCTAGCGTGCCTCACTTGCACCATGGACATAATTCTTCCTCAAACAGGAAAAAAAACCATTAACTTTATTTGGGGAAGCTTGCTTCCCATAAGCACAGTATCATCATCCCAAACTAACCGTTATGCCTTGGATTTAATTGTGGCAGTAGAAGAAAAGAGGAAAAATGCTACTCGCGTTCCTAGTGAGTACATTTGTTAGTGCTCCCCCAAAACAATCTCTTGCTCTTTTTCATGTTGGCAAGGCCTCTCTTTTGAGCTGTTTTGAAATCTTGCAGATTCTTCCCGTGTAGCATTTCTAACATCTAGCCTTTCCTTGGCACCTACGTAGCTCACAGTTTGAGCCAGGTGCCCATCAGCACGGGTCTCGATCACTGCAATGTTCTGCCTCTGGTTTGACAAATGGCCTCTTGCCCCTTTTACAGCCATTCAGAAAGCAGTTTCCCAGATCATTTTCCTAGCCAGTCATTTTGGTCGTGTCCCCTCCCCTCCCCCCTCCCCACTTTCCACCCTGCCACTGGTTCCCCATTCTCTACCGAACCAACTGGTTGCTTTTGTTCTCGGACTATCCCAGCCTCACCTATCATCTCTCATTTAGCACTGACTGGTTGGCTTCTATCTCCAGTCATCCCCTGGTGCCCACCTCTATCGCTCATTTATTTAACTTTCAAATGGACACCATGATGCTTTTGTCTCATGCTGCCCCCCACTTCCGGAAGGGGCACCTGGCAAACATCCCCAAAGCCACTTCATTTTTCTCTTTTCAGTGCCTTCTGAAAACTCTCCTTGGCCACAACAGCCACAAAATCCCTCCCTAGAGGTGCTGAGATCGCTGCCTCATACTGATCAGTACATCTCACTGTTGCCCTGTACTTCCCAATTTCTCTGTCTCTCCTTCATTATACCAAAGCCTTTGGGTCCAGGGGCTGTATGTACAGCACCTAGCACACTAGGCTCCTGATCTATGACTAGGTCCTAGGATAATACAAATAATTTGTACATAATGAGGGTAAAAACTTAAACGATGCGTTGCAGATATACATTTTTTCCCTCCATGTGATGTGATGATCTTCCTTGCAACAATACTTTGCTTATTTTTTCCCATGAAAAGTAAGCATTTTCTGCTGCAAACGTAAGTAAAATGTACTCAGAATTTTCCATGGGGGGGGGGCAAAACCCTTTCTGACCAGCCCCATGCCCGTGCTGAAGCTTTGTTAATTGGAGAGCTACAAAAGGGCAAAGCGTGGTTTTAGACTGAATGATCAAATATGCACAAGTGAATTTTGAACGATGTGGTACATTTTAAAATATGTAGTTCACATTGTGATATTGAGTTGGTTGGTTCTGTATTACTGTACCTGAGCTCGGACGACGTGAATACGTAACAAGCAGAACAAGGATGCAGACCAAACCGAGGGTACGGTAGTTCGAGTGCTGCGGCACTGACACAGATGTGTATCTGGTGCTGCTCTTGGACGCGGATGGTGAAGACTTTCTGTTCTTCTGCCGTGGCAGAATTGCCCCCATCTATGGGCCTGATCCAGGCCTCGTTTACACAAGATCAATGTTGCTTCAGCAATCAGTCATGGGCCAGCGCATTTATCTGTGCTTGGGCACTGACCTCCAACTGTCGACAGCTACAAACTGGCGGCTGCACATTTTGAAATAATTGGACCCTAGCACACATATGCCATCTTATTGCTGACTAGTCACTGATTTCATACCCAATGCTTCACTAGAAGAGTATAGAAATAGGTGATGCTTATATTGTGCACAGGATTGCGTGGTTGTTACTCATACTTTTGCACAAACAACAAAAAAAATTAAGACGTCTAAAGATTAAAATGAACGAGTGTGACAGTATGGTGTGTCTTGACTTGAGGTTCCCCAAATAGCTCTACTGACTCCAGCCCCTCTGAAAGCCAAAACAGATCTTCATGAGGAAGACAAAGTTCTTGTCTTTTCAAATTGGTTGTAGTTTAGACCTTGTAGGAAAACAGGGCCAGTGCATCAGAAAGGGAATCATTTTCTGTTCTCCCGCTGTAGTAAACTGTGTAGAGGGAAATCAAACATTTTCGTACAGACATTTTCTTTTTTTCCTCTTGTTACATTGGTTTGGTTTCTGACCTGACAGAGAAGGTTTCAAACAACTCTTTTGTGGGGCTGGGCTCAAAAACTGCTCCTATTATACAAAGTAAAACTCCACATCTTAGTTTTTTGTGTGTGTGTGTGTGTGTATGCACACGTGTGTACACTGCACGTGCACAGATGCACCGAAGGAACGCAGCCACAATCTCCGATGCAGACACGTGCAGCTATAGAAGTGTACGGGTGATATAAAACAAATGAAGGCTGAAGTTTGCTCTGCTGTGCTTCTCCAGTATCTCGGTGCCCAGAACAGCAGAGTTCAGCCTGATCTACACATAACACAAGTTCAAATAGCTGTGACTTTCCACTTTCCACAAGACCTTTAAACTGAATGGATTTAGGATTGTCCGGCCACTTGCTGGATGTATGTTAAGCTCTGACATTTTCAAAGTGCTCCCAGGGTTGGCAAATGTATTATACAAAGCACTGCATAAAAGGCTTAGGCCTCTCGGGTGGCTTTTTTGCATCCAGCCACCCCACAGCTGTAGTCCGCTGTCACGGGCTTCTGTTGCTACAGAAAAAAGGACCGGTAATCCCATTTTTAATAGGTTGGGATCAGGGCCCTGATTCGTTGACGTTTGGTACATAGGCTTAATTAAAAGGCAGACCCTACCTTGATGAGGTTATAATTTATGTAGAAGATGAGGTCTATCAGCTGGAGCAAGGCATTAAGAGGGGAGCATTAAGTAACTGAAATGATTAGAGCAGTGATGAGCAAATCTCACAATACGCTGTGCCATGTCTTGAGCAGTAGGATTAATAGATACCAGTCCCATAATATTTAAAGTTCAGTTAAAAGGTTCTTCATCTCAGCATCCAACTTTTTCTAGTGTTGTCTTCTGGTCACAGGCTGGTCCATTGGTTTGGGGTTTTTTTCAACCCACCACAAAAGTTTTGGTTCCGTTTTTGAAATAAAGTCTTTGAACACATCTGTTTGCATGAGGACTAAGGCCTTAAATCCTACAATATGATCTGGCCAATTCTGCACCAACAGATCTTCTATATTTATTATTATAGTTACCAGCAATTATCTTGGTAACTAGAATTACAGACTAATTAGGATGAAGCTCTATTAAAGTGTTAATAGATAAAGGAACTAGAATTCTTTTAGCTTGTCAAATTGGCCCATTAAATCTGTATGTGTTGTACCTGTAATTGCAAAGTTCCAATTATCATACATTTAGTGAAAGGAGTGATAAGGCTTTCTGGAGTGGAAAGTGATAAGAGATAAAAGTGAAAAGTTGCCTAATAATAACTTTCCCCTAAAAGCTATCAACACCAAATGTATAATTGCGATAAGAGCCAGAAGCAGAGGACTTAAAATCCTGATATCTCCAAGCAAACAAAATGAAGAAGTGTGTGTGTGTGGTGGGGGGAGTGCCATCATTTTAGTAGAGATGTTATAAGCCGTGTAAGACCCTTTACTACTGACAGTCTACTCGCACTGTTCCTGTATGGTGCTGCATCAAAGTCAATACAATGCTGACACTGAGGACCTGAGGTGAAGGAGAAACAGCCTTTATAGAAAACCAGTATTTAACGTTATCTAGGATTGTGTGAACTTTTTAAAAATCATTAGAGAACCAAGACTCCAAGTTACCTTAAAATTCCTATTTCCTATTGAGGCTCATCTCTCAGATTGTAATCATACACGCTGTATGGCAATGGCTATCGTACATATTGAAAAAGGGGTAATTGTCTTCTAGGACCTTTTTTGAAAAGCAAAATTCTTTTGGTCAAGAGGAAGAGATATGGTCAAAGGATGAAGTCCTGGCAATGCAGTGTTTTGAATTCCAGCACTAATTGGATATGAGCTCGGGCATGGGGATTGGAAGCTATGTTGCTTTTATACCTCAGCACAGTAAAAAGTTGAACAGAGGTGTATCCTGTCTTACATTGCCACTTTTTTTCATCTAAATCTTAAAAGCAGGAGCAGGGAAAGCTTGGAATTCAATTTATGGGAAGGAGTAAAGGTGAGAGATTGTGTGGGGGACCAGTAATTTTGAGAAAAACATAAAAGGTGTAAAAGGGCGGCCTTATGAAGAGGAAAGATAAAAGGATTGCTGTTATTAAGCAGAACTTACTTCCCAGCAAAACAATCCTGAACTGCATGCTATTAGGAAGAAGGGGGAAAGAAAAAGAATCATTCTTTTTCTGAGAACCCAGGGGTTTTTATCCATTTTAAAACCAATTCCGTGCAAAATAAAGGCAAGCAAGCATATGTATTCTAAATGGCACTTCACCCTCTCTCCCAAAAAAGTCATCAGTGTTAAAATAGGAGTCATTACTGTGGGTTTTTTGCAGCCCATGGATTGCAAATGACAAGGCTGATTTTCTAATTGCTTTTAAAGCTCCATGTGTGTCTGTGGAGCTTTGCATGTAAAGTGAAGGCAGCTGAATTTGCCTGGTTGCAGTCAAAATAAAATATGAAAAGGAAATCTGCTCTGCACCTAACGTAGCCTTTGCAAATTTGGCCGCTAGCTAAGGGAAGGATGAGACAAAACCACAGCAAAGGGGATTCGACTCTGCAAACTTAAAGCGCGTGTCTCAAGCAAGGGAAGGCCAAAGGTCGCGGCGGTAATCGGCTCGTCTCTGATGCGTTCTGAGCTGCGTCTGCGGAGCCAGCCGCATGCGCCGTGCTGGGGGCGTTTGGATGGTTCAGGGTGGGATGGAGCTTGTGGAGAAAAATATCAATTGACTTACAGCTATTACTGCAAGACATACAGGGTGCTTGGGCGCCCGATGGAGTTACGTATAAAAATAACTTTATTTCAAGTGATTTGTTTTAAATTGATGCATCCGTGTTTCCAGGTGACAGCCTTTACATCAGCTTAACCTAAGTGGGCAAGTCACAGTAAATTAGAGCAGGGGGTGCCACATAACAATCCACCCCATTGATCTACTTTGTACTCAATTATAGCAGAGCGGGCTGGCAAACCAGTAATCCCCTCTCTCCAGAGCCACAGCTGGCCACGGGGATCTGCATGCCAAGCTGCGTTCATCCCCTCCCACATCCCCAAACTCCCATGCCACGGCCTCCCACGCCAGTCTGCCTATGAAAGAAGCCATCTCCGGAAGAAAGTGCATAAACTGAAACCTTACTTTTAATTTTTTTCCCCATAATGTGATCATAAGCCTTTCCTTTGAAAATAAAATAAAACCTAGTATAAAACACAGTTACAAAATAAATAGCTCTTAGAAAGTAAACATCTTTAAAAAAATGAAACCATTTTACCTTAAAAAGAAACCCCCCCAGTATAAAACATATTTTAAAAATATAGTATAAAATATAAAATGATATAAAAATATAACATACTCTATTTCTTCCTTAGATCTATTTTAAATAAATAACTACAGATAACAAGAAGTAATTTTCTATGCTTAATATTCTATTCCATATACTATATTCTATATTCTCACTATATTTCTTCTATCTATAGTCTATATGCTCTATCCTATATCCTATTCTGTCTAAATCTATACACTATTTTATCTCTATTCTTCTCTATTTTTATTCTTTCATTATATTTCTATTTCTATTCTATAATCTTCTATAATCTGCTTCTCTTCTAATGCTTTTATTCTTTGTTTTGTCCTAATTCTGCTCTTCTAAGAGTCCTACAAGTAAAGAAGGAGGATGGATTTTGGCCCACACTCCCAAAACTACCTTCATGGCTTCCTCCCCCCTGCAGGCTACAAAATCTCCCATGGGAGATATCTGTCATTACTTAAATATTATCCAGGATGTTGCATAGCTCGGGGGAGGGGGGTTGGCAGGCAGCATGAGGGGGTGAGGGGTTTCTGGAAGGCAGGGTTAGTAGAAACACACCATGCTCCTTGTCTTGTGTTCCCCTTCCCAGTCCTCATTCTGGATACCTGTTTGCAGCTTTTTAGTTTTGTAATGAGAGTCAGGGAGGAGGGCGGTGAAATGATGGTGGCTAAAAGTGGACGATCAGGGGAGGGAGGCTAGGGTGGGGAGCATGGCAGCAGTGGAGTCCAAGGGGGCTGCTGGGGTGTTGGGGAATGTTTGTGATGGGTGAAACAGCAGTTGATAATACAGGCCCTGATCCTGCAGCTCAGTTTATACAGGGTGAGATAAAGGGAGGGTTCGCCTGGGTGGGGAAAGTTTTAGGGCGCTCTTGGTCTCTGTAACTGGTTCCTCTCTCAGCAAGGGAGTCTAGGCAAACCAGCTAAAAGTACAGCACTCCCAGCTCCCCCCAGGATGTGGGGCCAATGGCAGAGGAAGCGAATAGAACTTACCTTCTCATTCCCCGGGATTTACTGAACCTTGCAATAGCCAAAAAAAATACCCAGTTCCAGCCATCACTACCCTGGGTCACTATGTAGGCAGCTTATAGAGGCGGCTATAAGAAAGTCTTTTAGTGTTGCTAGCCTTTTGGTGCCTGCTGAAATATTTCTAAAGCATGCCGAGGCATTACTAAGAGATGTTCTCAGGAAACAAAGTAGTCTAGGATCATAACTTTCTCACAGCAGGTAGGTACTTCAGTGGCACTGAAATTATAGTTCAACACTTTTTTTCCTGCTTTTGTAAGTATATGCCCATTTTTTCCAAAGGTTAAAGCCTATCATTTGGAGGAGAAATCTGAGCCCCCAAATTTCATAATATTATTTAGTGAAGGGGTGAGGATTTGACCACATGAGGGTTTGCCAGACTGCTACCATAGAAATGTCTCCTATTTGACAGCACTGAGGGAAAGGCAATTTTACTGCTCTTAAAGGTGCTTACACACATGCTGCAACATGGTCTAATTAAAATGCATCAAAGCATTGTGGTTAAATCCATGGCCTACCCCTGCCCTTCGCTCCCAAGCCACAGCTCCCCCCCCGCCCTGGTGCTTCCCTCACTCCTGACCCACAGTACTCTGTCCCCCAGACCATGCTGGTGCCCCTCACTCCCAACCCACAACCCCCCCTATCCCAACTGATACCCTCACTCCTGACCCACAGCCCCTGCCCCCTCAACCTTCCTGGGGCAAAGGCACAGCAAAATCCTGGATATTTCCTGATATCTTAAAAAACCACCCGGACAGATGTGTAGACCCAAAAAGAAGACGTGTCTGGGAAAACCCGGACGTATGGTAACCCTAGTATAGGTATCCAAAATGTTTAGCTCATTCGGCATATTAGATCATAGCAAATGACTCCTGAGACACTCTGCTGTGGAGCAGCAATAAAAAAGTTTAGTGGTATTCGCATGGGAGACGCTATGCCTGGTGCACAGGGTGGCGTTTCTTCATGTGTAAAGATGGGTTCTCACACCCCCATTCCAAGACATGCAGAGGGCCAGGGAATTTGGAGTCTGGTTGTAGACTTTGTGCCCAGGACCCATCCGTCTGATTCCACATTGTGTTTTCTAGTCTGTCTAACATCCAGTAATGTTGGGTTAAGAAGGTGATTCCCATCTACATCTACCTATACTCTTTGGATTTTGAGCATGTTCCTGACTCGCACAAGTTTGACGCTGGTATAATAAGGTCAGAATTTGGGCTGAAAGTATAGTAACATCCTGTCTGCGTTTTGTCTGTAACTGTATCAAGCTTGTGGAGGCAACAGCTTTCAAATTGGGGGTCTGAGATGATTTGGAGGAAGAAACGTATTCACATTTCTGTATCTGCTAAAACTTCTGCTTTAGCTAACCTGATCTTAGTGGCTGAAGTGTCCACTGGACAGAATAAATATGAGTGAGGTAGGCTTTGTCCCTTGCCTTAATGTGGGTCCTAGGCTTGCATGTGCATGAGGTCAGCAGGGCCATTGTGCAAGCAAAAGCATCAGAGTAATACTTAAGTGAAGAATTCTTGCTTCCATTGAAAACGATGTAAATTTTGCTACAGAGTGCAGTGGGGTCAAGACAGCACCCCAAGTATCTAAATATAGTTGTATTTCACCCTGCGGCAGTCCCTTAATGCAAAAAGCAGGTCATTCTCATTCTCCTACTCAACCCTTTTTGTAACTTAGTCTTAAAGCTAAAAGGAAGGCACACAATAGAAGTAGGTGCATTGATGGTGCTTCAGGGACACGAGCAGGGTGGAATAGGATCAATCTTAATCCTCTAACAGGTGGAATGGGATTAGCCTATTGTGCACAATATTACTAAGCAAGCTCACTCTGCTTAAGATGTAGCAGTGTACCAACAGCTGAATGAAGCAATTTGTGTGTTTACAAAATACTTTGGGATCCTCTGGTAGAAAATATAAGATGGTGGTGATAATACCTGATAGGTCATAAATACGAGCAGGGACCCAGGTCTTATTGTTAACTACAGCTTATTTGGTGCGGTGCTTAATTTAGTCTTTTCATTTAACACTGTAATAAGCACACAGCTGTAGAACAAAATAATCTTTTCTCAGTCAATTTAAAATTTTAGAAGCTTACATTTAAAATCTGTGTATTTTGCTTGTACACTTTTTATTTTTTTTTTCCTGGGGGCTGTGAGGTGATGTTTGATCGCACAAACAGCTCAGGCGAGAGGTTTCTGCGGGGAAATCAAACATTCTTGCAAGAGTACGCCATCCTTTTTCCAAACCTCCGTGGCAAAAAGAGGGCTGCAGGATTCTGTGTCACGTTAAATGTTCATAGCAGGAAAAGAGTCAGGTATTTGCAGTGACATGATGTATTCCCCTTTCACCTGCTGCCTCTATCTCATTAAACTGAAGTGATTAAAGAGTTATCAAAATTTAATAGTTCAAAATGACTGCACAAAGCAACTTCCTTTTATGAGAAGCCATCCTTACAGGCTGACACACATATGCATGCACACACGCTCAGGCTTTAAATTTTAAAGGAAAACTGGTGAAACCTTTAGCCAACAAGAGGCAGTCTTGAGGACAAATAAGGGCTCTAAATTATTACGAGTCCACCAGGCGTATTTGTTATTAAGCCTTATCTGGTGCGCGAGGGCAGATGGATATGCTGCGCCATGGCTAGCTATATTAATTGCACACTAAAGATTTTCAATTTTTTTTTAGAGAGAAATATGGATCAGAATTATAGCAGAATTATTCAGATGGCTCTGACAAGCTGTAGCTTTAGAGATGTATTAAAACAAATCAGCAGTAATTTAATTTGATCAGGTATTGGACTTTGTCAGCCTACTACTTTTCAGTCTGCAGACATTCGAGTTTCATACACTGGAATTTATGTACACACATTTCAAGTTACCGCATGTGCATATATATGTGTGTGTGTGTGTGTGTGTGTGCACGTGCAAGTATGTGTGTGTGTATGGAGAGGTATTATAGGAACACCTAGCTCTTAGCATGTTTTCACCTATAGCTCTCACATTTCCTGACAAAGAAGCAGCCACCATCCCTGGTTCACAGGAGCTGCTGTGAATTATCCTAGTGTAGAGGAACCATGCTGCTCCTTCTTGAGCTCCCTCCGCCTGGGATAGGGGGTGGGGTGGGAGCGCGGTTCCCTTCGGAGCACTGTGCCACAAAAAGGTCTTTTGGGGCATGGCATTCACTAGCACAGGTTGGAGCACCCTTGAATTTGCCCCTTGTCCTGCCCCCCCCAGACCAAGGGGACAGGACCCAGCCATTCCCCAGCTGTGTCCAAGACCTCCAGGGAACTTCGCTTTCATTGGATGCCTTGGGATTGGATGCCGTCCGCTTTGCGTATAATATTTTTTTCCATTCGCTACAGAAAATTTCCCAGAGGTAAATTAATAAGAGAAAACCACAGGTGTCGGAAGAGGTGAGACCTCAGAAAGACCAACCTTACCAAAGCCTGCAGCTCAGCCTTCCTAAGCAACAGAAGCATCAGCATTCAGTAATGCTCCTCAGCTGTTAAAATATTGCCCTGAAATTTTAGCCTGGAACGTTGCACAGAATTCTTTTTTTTTTTTTTTTTTTTTTTTTTTTTTTTTTAAGTAAAGAAACCTTAAATTTGGTCCTTTTTAGACCATTTCTATGATTTATTTGCACTGTGGTAGTACTTAAGGGAGGCCATGTCTACATGGCAAATGCATCACCCCAAGCATCTGTGCTGTTCTGAATAGGTTGCCTTCTAAACCAGAATAAAAGTAGCTGCCCCTCCATGGGCAAGTCAGTATAATTAGTCTGCCCTAAGCATCATGGGAAGGTGGCTATGTAGCTTCCAGTTTAGGAGGCAGCCTACTAGGGACACTTAAGAGTGCTGCCCATAGGAGGCATTAAGTTTACAATATAGACCAAGGGTAGGCAACGTTTTTTGGCCAGAGTGCTGAAAAAACCAGAGTGTCTACCTTGGAAGGTGCTGGAGTGCCGCATGCTGGAGCCTGGAGCAGCTGCTTGCGGCCTCCCAGCTGCAGCCGGCCCACGGAGCCCCGTCTGCTTGCAGCAAGGCTTGCAGCCTGGGCTTCGTGGCAGGCAGCAGCTGCTTAGTGCCTTGGCTCACGGTGTTGTGCCAAGCTTGGCACGTGTGCCGGGGGTTGCTGACCCCTAGTATAGACTTTAGCCTAGAAACGCTTGTCAGGGATTCTCTCTGAGTCAGGCACTGAAGACTAAGAACAGAAAGATCCTTGGCCTAAAAAGCTTATTGTGCAAGTACAAGAAATAACAGGTGGATAGGGACAGACGGGAAAGCACAAGAAAATGATGAGAACACATTGGTCAGCATGATGGACCGTGGTATCAACACACCAGCTGTGCCTAGTTTCTTTCTGTGATCTCTTCAGAAGAAACAACTTGAGAATGAAAGTTTTCAGGCAAGAATATTAAAGTTGCTTTTGACATTAGAAAGAAAATTTCTGATATAATTCTGTTTACTCTTTCATATGTTGCATGTCAGTAGAATTGCTACAGATATACCCTGGCATAACTGAGATCAGAATTTGCACATGCATCTTTGTTCTGACTCTTCATGGATTCCCACACATTTTCTTCGGGGTGAGGGGAGACTAAGCAACCCACATTTTTTATTACTGATTATTTTTAATCACTTCCACTCCCAGGTCATGTCACTACACCATATCTCATAAAGAATGCTCTGGTGCACAAAAACTATTTATTTTTTAAGAGAAATGTTTATGATTGAGAGTCCTTTCGAGTCCATTAACAAGCCTCCTTGACTGCCTTTGAGTGCATTATGTGTCACGATGTTCCACTTGGCACTCGTACCTGGCTTGTGTACGAAGGAAACAGAATATTGTGGCCTGAAGACCTCAGCCAGCGGTGCTGAAGATCTTAGTCTGGTGCTTAGGGCATAAGAGAAAAGTGTGTTTAAAAAAAAAAAAAAAAAAAGCAAAGTAGTTAAGTTTACAGGGTTGGTCAGAGACGGCGGGGTTAGTCATGTTGATGGATGTCTCTTGGACGTAGTCGTCATTGAAAAGGCGGGCGAGGTGATGTGATTTTGACCTCATAAAGTAACGAGAAAAAAGAATATATGGCTGCTGCCTTGTATGTGAAACATTTTACTCATTAACCCTAATTAGCATATGTAGAGTTGCTCACATTAGACAGGCCAAATGATGGCAGAGCTGCAAACAGTGGGAACTGGGTGCATTCTGCAATTATTCTTCCTTGGAAGTAGTCAGTCAAAAAAAAAAAAAGGAAAGAAAGATAGAAAAAAGAGAAAGAAAGCATACCAGAGTATTAGGAAGCACCAGATGGTGAGATATTTTGGGGAAGATATAGTAAAACAGGCACGATGAAACTATGATGACCCAGGGAGGTTGAGAATTCTTTCATGTGTTCAGTCAATGCAGCAACGTCCTTCTCATCAGTTGGGCAAACAGTGATTGTTTTAATAACCTCCCAGTCCATTGGGCGTATTTACCATTGGAAGGGTGCTATGGACTTTTACAGCGAAACCCCATGGCAGAAGTACCAACTCCAGGAGCTTCCAGGCTAATGGCATGGGCACACAAGTGTTACTGTGGGACAAAGGAGGACAGGGATTTACCATGATTCAACACTAACCTACTGCACCTTTCACCCTCTTTCAATAAGGGTTTATCTACCGATGGTTAACTCTTGTTGACCATGAGGCAAGAGCAGGTCCAGGAGCAGTCACTGTGGACCACCCGATATGTGGTAATAAGCCCCACCCTCTTTCACCTTGCAATATCGTGTGTCAAGCCTAGGTAACTCATGCTGTGGGGACCTGGACACCATTCATTCTTGCCAACATCAATAGTCAACCCATTTCAGTATCAATCTATTTGCAGAGGCTAAAGGCTTGATTCTGGGTTTTACCTGGAGGGCTCATTAATATCATTTGGGAAGTAAAAAGCAGAATTGAACATGGTGCAGATTACTTTGTACAGTCCACTGCACTGATACCAACATTAAAGCTCCTTTACTCAGCCATTCCTAGGACTTAGCACTTGTTGTAGAGATGAATGTACTTGCAGAAAAGCATAGGCAATTGGTAGGGGAGACATGGGAGGGGATGTGCCCCCCCGACAGGGCTGTCCCCGCTGCTGGCGGCTTCTGCAGTTGCCCCCCCAGACTGAGGAGGCACCAGTCGCCCATGCAGAAAAGTATTCTGCAGTTGTGAGAGAGAGCCATGATGGCCATGTAGAAGCCTGTTTTGGTCTGGAGGGGTGGCGGGTCTGACATCGCAAAACAAAGAGCCTATTTGTGATTCATTAGGCTTGCTCTGATAGAAAATAAGATTTCTCAGTGGTTAGCCGGATACCCCAATGCATTCAGAGCTGCTTACTGCAAATGTACAAAAGCTCTGTAGCTCTTCTGCACAATAAGGAGCTGTACAGAAGCAGGGATAATAGTGGCAGCATGAATATGCAAGTAGTTCTCAATGCCAACATCATCATCACAGATGTTCCCATGCATCTGGGCTCCATCCACGATTCATTCGTTTTGCACATGTTCCCACTCAGCCAGCTACTCTGAGTATTTCCACCCAATAGGGGATGGCTGATTGTTCAGCCTTTATCATATTTTTCCAAAGTTTACTCCACTAACATCTGTGTACAGTCATTATAGACCTGGCACCAGTTCTGAGATGTTGCTAATTTTCTTTCTGGTGACAGGGAATGCTTTCCCTTTTTATCCCATTGAAGAAAAAGAAGAGACAGCATTGTGCGACTTTATACATATCGGACAGCACGGCAGGTTAAACTCTTTCTGTGGGTGCCCCGAAGAGAGAAATCTGACTAGCAACAGTGGGGATTCAGATCTTTTTAGAGAGGGTTCATACCCATGTTAGGTCCCCCAGACTCAGAGGGGTTGGGCACAGAGGGGGGGACAAAAGGAGACAGAGGAGATCACAACAGTGATTCCAAGTATCTTCTGGGCAGCCAATGCATGTGGTGCTCCTAGAGGACCATGGTATGACTACGAAGTTCTCATCTCACAGCAGTCTACCCAGGGCAAAACCTGGTGATGCAGCTTCCCTAGGTTTTCCCAGGGCTGAGCCTCCCTTTAGCTAGATGAAGAGGAGAAGGCAGGGAAGTCCAACGTTTATGTGATGAGCACCAAACCCACCACGAGTATAAATGTGCATCTCCCTTCCTCGATGCAAGGGAAGGTCAAGGGCTTTTAATGTCACTGGTTAGATCAAATGTGCCTCTCCCAACTGAAGGGTTGACCGACACGGCTTAGACCGACATGGCTACAACCTACACCCCTACCACAAAGGATGAGGTCAGAGGAAGGGAAAATGATGTCCTTGTCACATAGTGGGGACTAGTGTCCACTGAGAACAGAGCTCACTTATAGACAAAGATAATGTTTTACTCAAGGGCCAGGCTTGCCAGTTGGAAAAATATGTCACTGATACTTGGAGGAATGATGGAAATTGCTCAGTCTGCCATTCTTCAGGGCCATACCATACCTCTTGTCTTTTCCCAAGGGGTGACAAAGGGTTGCTTTGAAACAAAGCAAGGTCCTCCAAAAATAGTGATGTTTGCCAGGGGAAATGAAGTATCTCTTTCTATAACAACATATTGTGCAGTGAGAGTCTACATCTTCTTTCTCCAGAGAGCTGTCCCATTTGAAAATGCTTGGAGTAGTCAAATTAAAACGAGAGCACAGATCCTGCCCTTCTTGTGTTATCAGTGTAGCTTGTGATGGGCACTACCTTTTGGTTCCTGTGGGATCACTTTTGGAGTCGTGTGCTTATCCGACTCAATGTTGGAAAAGCTGAAATGAATATGGGCTTGTGGTAACAAGTCATTGCATTGGTTTAGTTATTTCCGGCTGTGAAAGAGTGCCCTTTCCCCGTCAAGACAAGGGAGACCACTGTGAACTACTCTCTGGTTTGTTTTTGAGATTTTTTTGTACTGTGAGTGGGTAGATAGGGGCCAGATTGCGACTCCCACGCTCCGAGGGATGAGCAGTCATTTGGGCAGTTCAAGGGAACAGTCGTTTACACAGTTCTCAAGGGAATCCATGGGGATTGCTTATACAAATAGCTTCTCACCGTGGCAAGCAAGCAATTCAGAAATCTAAAATATAATCCTAGCCCTAGTGAGGTCAGTTGACTTCAAGAGGGGCAGGATTTAACCCCACCCCTCTCGTTTGTGTCTGTGTTTCCATATAGACAAATTGCACGGTCCTAAGCCACACCTGTTCGTATCAAATTAAGTCAGTTGGGCTTCTCTTCGAGTAAGTTGTAATTAGGCATTATGAGTCGTTCTCATGATTTGTCCCATATTACTTATCCAAATACTTGTTGGAAGTAGTTTTTTTTTGTTTTCCTGGAAAGGGGGAAAAATGCTTAGTTTGTTTGCTGCTGTGGTGATTTTATGTATATTTTTCATGAAAAATAATTGGGAGAAAACATCCTTCTTTGGGCTAAGTCATTTTATTTTTATAGTAAATTGATATTTGTTGATATATTAACGTTACTTTATATATATATAATTTATATGTAGATCTGCATCCGTGAGCTGGGAGATGTAATCTTTTATTCTGTAAGAAAAGTAATTTAATGTTTAAAATTTAATAAAATATTAATTATATATATACAATATAAGATTTATGTAGCACAAAACACAGACTTCTATTATTGCTAATTTTTCATCCTGAACAAATTGTGTTGCAAAGGGAGCAGGAATATATTAGCAAGCACCGAATACAAACAACAGTCCTGTGCTATAAGGCAAGTTGATGAGGATGCAGCTGGAGAGGATGCTTCTTTACCTGGAGATGACCAGGTCTTAGGTATGCCAAAACTGTCCACATTTGCCTCTGAAAAAGCCCTATGGGCAGCAGGTTTCTCGAATTTGCAACATGCTAAATCAATCCATTACTAAATTGTTTTTGTGTTCTTTTAAAGTGCTTGAGGAATTCAATTAAAGGATTTTTGGTTTCCATGGTGCCACAATAGAAATCAACAGGGCACGCAACCAAATTACCGTGGGGTAAGGGCCGAGATTTGCAGCAGGTCGTTTAGTCCGCGGTAACCACCTGTGTGCATGCTGTTATCCCTTGGAACATGAGAACAAACCTGCAGACCCTTGCTCCTGCAGGTTAGTTTTCATTTTCTTTGGGGTAAAAACATGCACGTGAGCAGATACTAGATACCAGCTGATGCAGAGCAAATCCTCCCTGTTGTTTATCTTGCAGTAACTCATTTGTGTGCCCATACCCTGAGACTCCTGACAACGGAGATGGAAGAAATAGTTGGCCCAAAAGTTAGCAAGAGCTTTGTGTTGTCACGGTTGCAACTGCAGCTGGACAAAAGACCAGCAAGCCCATTGGATGCGGGCGGCCAGGTAGGAGGGACCATCGTATTCCTCGTGCCTGGAACAATCTGAACGTGCTCTATTAATTGATTGCACTGTGGGACATCAGGTCACAGCCCTCGCTTGATTCCATGGCAACTTCTGTGCCGAACCTTGCTGCTACCAGAAATGTGATGTTCTGAACAGAATTGCATTTCTAATGTGCAGCTGTATTTCCTGAGATAAATAACCTCATGGCAGAGCAGCCAATAACTGTGTCTTAAGATACATTATTTGAAATGACGCATCCTTCTTCCAGGCTAATAAACCTACCTGATATTCACATTGGAATAAGAAGGCTGGGAAAACTCATGCTTGTTGAATTTGGGATCATTTTGGTCAAGAGGATTTTTATTCTTACAAAACATTTTCACGTCACGCACTTTAGCCTTCACAGGACTGGTGCCATTAGACTTTCATAGCTTCTAGCACCTGAATGGCAGTTCCACTTCTAATGTGCTCCATGGCTTTATAAATGGCAAGGTCATGTCTTTGTAGGATTTGTGACAAAGATGAAAGTTCTCTTAGAGCCTCTTTCCTGAGAATTAAATCCACCCTAAATCCAGGGCTTTCAAGATTTTTCTAAGCTGAGAAATGTTGAGCATGCTGATAAAGATCAGGCTTTCTCTCACTGCAGCAAATGCAAAGAGGAATATATATCTATGTAGACAGTCTATGAATTAAATACTTCTAGGAGGGTCCTGCACCTACTCTGCCACTGCCGCAATACTGAGCTAATCTTAAATAGCTCTAATGATCCTTCTTATGCAAGCTACGTACTCCTGCTGGCTGTTTGTTGACTGATTAATAATTAATACTGTGTACATTTCCTCCAAATAACTCAGAGCTGATGATTCTTGCAATATCCTTGAGTGCTTTAGATTATCAACTGTCAGTTCAAGTTGGTATGCACAAAGCAATTGTAAAATTTATGGAACGAGGACAGATAATTCTGGACCCTATCCAACTACTTATTAACTGTTCTCTCCACCAAGTGGCAATATAATAACGCATGGATTCTCTATAAGTAGATTTTTATGCAGTCTACCTCTCATGTGTTTCTTACCACTCCAGCCTATTGGAGTAAAGGCTATTTCTGAAATATATAATGCTTGTATATACGGACTGGTACAAAGAAAAGCTGCTTTGTCCAGATATTCCTCGTAACGTGCAACAAGATTTTTTTTTTTGCTGTATGGTAATGATTCAGGATGATACTCATTCTTTGAAAATATGAAGATCATTTATCTATATTTTGTCTTAGTCCCACTGAATATCTAAGGATGCTAATGAATGCCACTTTGTTTAAAAAAAAAACCATGGTTGTCATCCAGCTGCGCAGAAAGAAAATTAATGTTGGATGTATTGGACATTGTGATCTTTTACATGCCATTAGCTACCTACAAAATGCGTTTAGTACTATTGCAGATGTCATGGTCCACAATACTGGATACTCTTTTATTGGGCCCTGTTCAGCTTTTGTTCAACAATTAATTCTGGCCAGACCACATTTGCTTTCCTAATAGTCTGTACTGAAAGCAGGAATTCCTTTATTCTAGCATGGGCTGTCACGACCATATTAAACAAATGTATATCTTTGAATCGACATTGGTTGTTTCCTTATAGGAATGTCATTGGGATTCTGTGTGGTTGTCATAACATTGATCCAAGCAATCTACTCCAATGAATTTGTTAAACAGGTTTTTACATCAGCACATAAAGTCAGGAATTTACAGCTTGCCATAAGGCATGCAAAGTGAGACTTCAGCTCCCTGTGGTGCATAGCACATCACACATCAGGAATGTCACTATTTCTTGCAGCATCTATTACTCCAGCCTGCTGCTAAAATGCAATTCAGGGATGAGCTTGGTGTGTCTCAGGAACTATGGTAGACAGGAAGATGGATAAATTGCCTTGGGATGATGATACAGAGGTGGCAAAAACCCATCACTTTCCTAAAGGTTATTTTTTCCCCTCCCTAACGTAACCATTTCTAAAACCACTTGTGACAGCTATAATTGTTCAGATGCCCATAAACAGAAGAAGCTGAACTGAAGGAGCTGCAAAAAGGGAAAGCATATGGGAGTCACATCATGAAAAGCACAGCTGTGCATGCTCCCATCAACATTTAAGTGCAAGCTATAAAACTGACCACTGGGCTAAAATGAAATGCTCTGTCATTTAAAAACTACTAGACGTCCTCTCTCAACTGTAGTATATCACACTGTAAGCTCCCTCTGTATAGCAGCAACTTCCGTAGATCATGGACTAGCTGACTTACAGTGGACAGTTGTGTATAAAGAATGAGGATGATGAAATACTTCATATGTATTAAAACCATATTAAAACCGAGAAAGAGAAAAGTCAACATGTCTTCTTCCCTCCCCTCCACTTTTTTTTTCTATTTTTGGACTGATTTTATTAGAGAAAGTTAACAGTGAGTAAACCTCAGGCTAAGCCTTAGCTTTAGGATAGGCTTTTCCCAAGCTTCCTTCTGCTGGACTGCTTTTTCTGTGTCCCTAACTCACGCTTCTGAAGAGTTAGTCTCACTTTTCCATCTTTTTTATGATAAAAGGTGGTTATTATGAGAATGGTGATGTACTGTTGTAAGTGGTCACAGAGGACAGGACAAAGAGTAAGAGTCTTAAACTGAAACAATCTCTAGATTACCTAAAGCGGCTGTGGATTCTCCACCCTTGGACGTTTGTTCTTTCTTTATGAGAACTCGGCTAGGTTGGTTTAGACAGGGATGCTCCTGCTTTGAGCAAAGGATTGGACTAGATGACCCCCTGAGCTCCCTTCCAGCCTTAATTTTACCTGATTCCAAGTCTAATGAAACTCACTTGCATTATGGTCATAACTTATTACCTGGAAGTGCCCTGCAGGACTCCAATATCTTCCAACAGGTTTGCCTACAAAAGACTCCTGACCAGCTGTGACATCAAATACTAAAGATCTGACCAATAATAGTAACTCTCTCTCAATTGGTTTGTTTTTTTTTCAGGGGGAAACAGGCGGTTGTTTTCTGTCATATAAAAAAAACAAACAGCAACACATCCAAAATATGATATGACATCTCCGTTTAAGGGAGCCAAAGTCTGAGTCATTGTATCTAGCATTGTACATCCATAGAGCCAAAATAGCTAAGTGCTTCTCCAAAGAGCCGGCTAACTAAACATGTAGCTTCTTATATAGAGAATGCAATATGTGAAAGGTCTGTTGACAATTAAAATGTGAGATTAAAATGGGTAGAGCTGTCTTCAAATAGCCACGGCTTGCATTTCTTCAACTTTCAATATTGGATCTTGCATGTGTCCACAGAGCCCTTGGGTAGAACTTATGGACTCAGCTCCTGTGGCGCTGGTCTTATTTCCTTTCCATTTCATGCTCCAAGGTACACATTTTCATATTGGCATCTGCAAGCACGCCAGAAACCTGGATGACATGGCAATGTAAAAACAAAGTCATTTTGCACTGGATGGTTTGGGGCTGGGTAACGAACCAAAGCGCTTGTTACATCTTGGCCCAGAGTTCAAATTCATCTTGTGTAAGTAGTGAGAGAGACATGTCTGTCACCTGCTCCCCATCTGATGCCCCGTAGGAGATGACCTAGAATCTGTCAGGGATATATGAGTACACAAGTGTCTGTGTGATAAATGCTACCATCATAAAGATCGCCTTCGCTGGCAGTTGCTGCATATGTGTGTGGCTGGACAAGTATGGGGAGTTGATGCCTAGTGGTAGTGTCTTGAGATGAGCACTGTTCCAGGGCAAAGTGGAGTTATTTTTAGTGTTATTTTCCATGACAGAACAGACCTTGGGCTCTTGCAAAGCTTTTTCAATAGCATTAAAGTCATCTAAATAATCAGTCATGAGTTTTTGTCCTCTCCCTCCCTCTGTCCTTCCTCCCTCCCTCTTACTTTCAATTAAATCAAATCCCCTTGATTGCACTGATAGTCACATGCACCTGCACAAAGGCACTACAGTCACAGGAGCACATGGACCAGTACATTTCATGACTTCTGGTGTGTGTTTGTGTGGCTGTTTCCTCATGATAGAAGGGTTAGCTTTGTAGGGGCAGGAGCAAAACCTCCATGGGAACAGAAGAAAAATGAATGAAATCAAACTGAGCAGCATGTTTGTACCCAGACTTTTCAGGGCAAATTTACTATCACCCAAGTACATACAGCACTCTGTGGATAAATGCACTTTACTCTGTGTGCAGTGAACCCAGTCAAAATAAAATCTCTGCACTGAAGAATTTTTATTCCAAGCCCTCAAAGGGCATGTGGTCACGCCAAGCCCCTGAGCAGTCTCAGCTTTGTTGGATCATGTCCTACCTGTACAGATGAAGTCAGCATAGTACTAAGGCGGGCCCGTTCATGAAAAGATGTGCAAACATGAGGCTCTGTCCAGGCATTGACAGAAAGAGGGTTGGTGTGTAAGAGCTATGTCCCAGTAGCAGTCCCTAGATGTGCTCTGGTGACTCAGCCTGAGACCTGGACTTCATTACAAAGAAGAGAGGGAGGCACTGCTCTCTCATGACAGCTAAGTTGCATTGGCTAATTTCGGGGGTGCAGATGGAAGTGACAATTTTTGCCCAGTTTGGCCACAGAAAGAGGTCTATAGCCATGACCAAATAAACGTGCACGGTGGCAGACCGCTTCAGAACTGGCCAATTGGGCCAAAATCAGAACCCTTGTATGAGGGTTCGGATGAAGATATTTCCATACGGCATCATCTGTAACTTGTGTTTGGGCTGCAGAGGAGCATGAGTTGCGGATAAGACCATTTCTGGTTTTCGCAGTCAGACTTAAAGACTAGGCTCCTTTGTAGCCTTGACCCAGACTTGCTGACTCCAAGCAACCTCTGAATTGACTTCACTAGGGATTCCCTGGGACTTTATGTAAGGGAAGAGTCTTTTGCTGTGAAGAGACAGACATATCTGTGGGGGCAGCATGTTTCAGAGCCAGCGCTGAGACAGACTTTGAAATGTTCTCTCTCTCCCATCATCGCAGCTGCTCCAGTTGGTAGCTCGAGGCTTCTACAGAATTCAGCAACCAGAGGATAATGCACAGGCAGGCACTTGAAGTTGATGTGCACTCAGATGTCTGTGTTCCCCAGTTTCCTCTCAAGCTTAGGAGCTCTTTTGTTGTGAGGACGGGGATATGGCAATTCCCAGTTCCTCCATTCCTCTTTTTCCCTGGTCAGAGTTGTCCTCTACAGCTGATGTGCCTGCCCAAGGACAGTCAGAGAGACGAGAAGAGGAAAAACCAGACAGCAAAGAGCAAGGGCTCCCTGTGCTTCCTGTCCTTGCATCGGAATGAGCAGTGCCAGCAGTCACAGGGGTCCTTCCCTCTGACTTCGCTTTCTGCTGCCATCAAAGGAACCTGCTGCACTGTTTAGAAACTGCTGATGTAGCCCTGGAGTGGTGTGCACTTATTGTAGCTGGAAATGCTTCACAGAGCAGAGCGCTTTTGAAGAATGAGAGGGATAGGACCTAATCAAAGCCTAATTGAATTAGCACTGAAGCTTGCCATTGTCACATCATGGAAGAAAATAAGATGCCCCTGAAGCATCCATCCAGGGTTTTGAACAAGGTACACCGCAAGGTGCAATGACTGTGAAAGTTTGGCTGGACCTACACATGAAATCTAAATGACCAAATTAAAATAACAGTGCATCTTGCACAAAAATGCAAGATCATGGCTGAGACCATGCAATATAAAGCAATCCCTAAATTATTTCATCTTCTGTGATAAATTATGCCAAATCGTCATAGTGTTTGTAACCACCTGAAAGTTTTAATAGCTAGGAAAGAAACCCTCCTGCGCAAAAGTCAGTGGCTGAGGCAAAACAGGATTGTGGTGACAAGACTGTCACAAAGAGGATCAGTCTTCGCTAATGGTTGCAACCCATTAGGTGTATAGAGTGTGGCGCTTGCAACATCAATACTAGACCCACTCCATAAGATAACAGTCATAGTGAAGGCTGGGGCAAGAGCAGATGAGGATGGGGAGAGCGCTATCAAGAAAAACAAACAGTTGCTCCACTAGTAGGATTGAGTTAGATGGGCCTCAGCCCTTTACCACACCGGAGCCTAAAAATAAGTGATGGGTCCTCTAAAAAGAAAATTGTTGCCAGAGACCTGACACACTCCTCACACGTGTATAACAAAGCTAAGAGAGCTAGAGAGGGGCACAGACTATGCTGCCTATGCTGGTATACCTAGAGAAAGGAGGAAACTGCATATACATTTCAAATGAGCTAGTGTAGTGAAAGAAAACAAAGGACTAAATGCATTTCAAAGCAAAACCCGTAAAAGGGGAAAGACTGAAATGCACTGAAGGCAGGACATGAGGACATGCTATATGTGGCTGTAAATATATCCTGAGTAGCACGTTCCCCCTTGATTAAGACATATTTTTCTCAAAGCAAGCATTTAGTGTCTGTCTGGGGTTTTGTATCACCACGTGAACTTTTGTAAATGTAAATTCTGCCCCATTGTTGCAACAGCTACCCGAAGTACAGTGTCCTGTCATCAATGCCTCAAAATATTCCTTCCAGTTGATCAACATCCATTTTCAGTCGATCAAAACCCGTCTTACTTGATTACAGTATAACCTGCAGACCAATCAAAAACTTGCAAAACACAAGGTCACAGCTGGACAACCCCAAACAGGATCCAAGCAGTTGACCATGGTAACAGGATGGTCCCCCTTCCTCCCTGCTTTGCTTGGACTTTAATTGACCAAACATCAAGGAAAAATGCTTTGAAGCTATACAGCTAAACAGTATCAGAGCAAAACAGAATTGCCGGCAAGGGGTGTGCGCCAGGAGAGACTGAAAGAAATCACTAGAACGTTGCACCAGCTCTTCATAAAGTAGGATCCTGCTCAGTGAAAGCTGTAAGGAAACTGCTTCCTGGCCTGCACTGGTGAGAAGACACTCTTGCGGCTAAACATATACAGTAAAATCCCCGTTATCTGGCATTCTACTAGCCAGAATACTCTATTAACTGGCACCAGGCTGCTACCGCCACTGCTGCCGCATCGCCACACTGCCGCCACTACCCACCACCCCTGGCCCCCACTGCCACATGCAAGCCACATGCATCTGCCATGCGCATGCCACATGCAACCACCCTGTGCTGCCGCCACCACCACCACCATCCACCACCCCATGCCGCTGCCACATGCAAGGCCCCCCCCGGTATTTTTAGATATCCAGAATTTTTACATAACCGGCACCTAGCATTTCTCACTCAAAACAGATTTTACTTGGACTTTGGTGATAGCTCATTTATTGAATACTGAAAAGGAGTCTTTTTCTGTCATTTAGTCATACAGCTTGTTTGTGGTATTGTTATTAAAGCCTTTTTGCTATTAATCCAACAAGGTGTCATGTCAATCCTTAATTGCACAAGGTTTAAAATCCGGCTTTTAACTGCAACAGGTGAGGCAGGAAGTTCTCTGAAATGCTTGCTTGTTCTTCCCCTCTACTTCAGCTTCTAGTTACTCAAAGTGCTCAGACATTCAGGATGCAACAGCAACCTAGAGAAAATACAGGCTAACAGAGAATGGAAAATATCTGAGTCACAGTAGTTGTTGGTGCCACTCTGCCTGTGAAGGTCTCCACTCTGGTATTTCATTTCAGACTCCCGTCGATTATTATCAGGTTGAAAATCCTCCTGCAGTTTCTGGGGAGGTGGGAAGTCCCCCATGCTGTTATCAGTAAACAAGTGGTCACCTTAATCAGCAAACACAGCCCCAGCACCCAACAATCTTCAATTATCCGTGGATACATCTCTGTCCTGGAGGTCCCTGGCTGACCTTGTCACAGTGGCCACTGTGGTGGGTTATTCCCCAGTGAAGAGCTCAGTCTCAGCAGGCGGTCTGTCCAACAATGTCACCTCCTACCCCCTGCAGCCACCCCCACATTCCCTTCTCCATGGGCATTGCCCTCCCTGCACAAGCAGTGGGTGTCATTTTATGCCAGCTCTCAGAAGCAGGGATCTATGATGGAAGAGGCCAATGTTCCCCGCCTCCTTATCCCCAGCCAGGCAGGGCTCCTGGGGCAGTGCCAGGCTTCCCAGCGTGGAAAGAGCTGAGCGCACACACCTGTGCTGTCAATAAAGGAGGAAGGGGAGCACCACAGGTGGAATTGCTCTAGGAACGAGCCTGTTTGTTCTCTTCCTGCATATGCTGGGAGCTGTAGCTCGCAGTCGGCTTTGCCCTGGAGGAATGTGGACTCCAGCCGTGCAAGTTAGCAGAGAAGATAAAACATTTCCTTATAGTTCATATGCTCTTTCTCTTCCTCCCCTTAGTTTATTTCGGTATTGACAAAACCAGATGAGAGGCTGCTGTATTGCAGGGTTGTTATTTGGCTCCACTCCAAAGGAAATGTAGTTGATTGAAGTTTTTTGCTAAGGGAAGGTGGTCTGTACTACAGCTGGTTTTGCTAGTGGAAGAGCGCCTGGCTGTTTACACCAACACAGCTACAACCTATACCCCTGGGTTTTGCGTGTAAAGGCCTAGGCAAACAAGGTTCTTTGGGTAAATCTGATATCTTTTATTAGACCAACTCAAGTAGTTGGGAAAAATTCTCCTTTGCAAGCTTTCAGGTATAAATACCCTTCGTCAGGCTGAGGAAGCATCTGCTGTTGGTGTGTGCTCTTCCTGGATTCCTTCCTCAGCCTGATGAAGGGTGTTTGTACCCAAAAGCTTGCAAAGCAGGTTCTTAACAGTGGCTTTAAAGGGCTCAGCACAGCAGGACTGAATGTGGCACAGAGATGCCTTCTGTACTGCCCTACTTCTGCCACTGCTTTGTAGCAAACTGGCATAGGTTATGGTACCTTGAAGACACCTTTATCATGCTCCACTGGCGATGGGCTCTGTCGGAACTGGATCCATCATGTTTGTTGCATTTTGCTAGTCTAGTCATGCAAAATCCCACTTTTAACTGAGCCATAGTGGCCCAGGAACAGGGCCCTGAACATTTAGACCAAAATACTAATATATTGCTGGACACCATCATATCCAGTATGAAGCATACAGTGATGTGGCTGCACTGCCTTCAGCCTCGTTAGAGTCAGCAACCACCAACCTAAGCACATTGTTTTTTATTATCTTGGATTCACAGTAAAATCCACTCTATCTCAGGAATTTAACGCTTGTCCAGATGTGTTGTTAGACTTGGAACAACAGAGGATGACAGTCACAGGACAGACTTGACATCTCAGTGGTGGAAAAAATGAAGTGCATCAAAATGCTTGGCATCTTTGGTGGAGAATAACAAGCAGGTAAATACTGCAGAGTATTTTTTTTTCTTCCAGGAGATTGTATACAGTGCTCTTTCATTTGAGCAAGATTATATAAGCGCGCACAAAGGGGAGACATGTTCCCTGTGGAACGGCAGGCTTGCAGTGTGTTAATCAGCCAGTCACAGGTATAAAATCCACTGTGCAACTGCTAGGGATGGGTTGGCCAATTTAGTCACAATAGGAACAATCTGAGCCTTCATCCACAGATCAATTCTGACAATGTATTTTTTTCTTGACGAGTAAGGAAGTTTGGCTTAACTTCTGTTTGTGGCTGGTAAAGTCCAGAAAAAATCAGATGTAATCCTAGTCAGATACACTTTTAGAAAAGGTGCACTCCATGCTCCTCCAGTATAGCCTGGAAGATAATGATGATAATTAATCATTTCTATTACAACAGTATCCACAGGCCTTACCTGATATCAGAGCCCCTTTGTGCTAAGTACTGAACAACTACATTAATTAGAGATTCTTCCCAAATCTAAAGAACTTGCAACCTAAAAAGATAAGAAATGGACTCTGAAAGAGAGTGAGGAAGTATGATTAGTCCCTTTTACAGATGGAGACATGAATAACACAGAGAGATCAAAAGCCTTGTCTAAGGTCACACAAGGACTCTTTGGCATGGCTGGACGTTGAATATCAATAGCCCAAGTCCCGCAGTAGTGCTTTAGGCTCAGGTTCTCAAAGGAGTTTGGATGCCCAGCTCCCATGGTAATTGCTGAGAGTTGATGTTGGTATCGAAATCCTTTTGGAAGTCCGGACCTCACCGGGATCACAGTCCTCCAAATGTCACTGTCCCAAGCATCCCAGCTTAATCACCAGCCAAACCTGCTCAGCACTGTTATGGCTATATTCTGCTGAGAAGTCAGACCAGAAAACATTTATCCAGACTGAACCTTCACATGCACCGTCCATAGACTATAACTTTCTTTGATCACGGACAAATAACTCACTGCTGTATGTCTGTCCAGCAACCATGCATCTCCTTTAAGGTGCCTCTTCATTCTTGTGATACTTGTGAGACTATGAATGTGACCTTGTGTTCTGGGTAGGGAGTCCCATCTGATACCCAGGTTTGCAGAGAAAAGAGGAGCTTTTTCACTGTTGTGTTATTTAGAACGGGAGGTTTCTGTAGGCATGTCCAGATTGATGCAATCCGTATCCCTGCTTGTTTGAGTCTCTACACATGAGGTGTCTAAATGATTGTTTCTGTACATATCTTTGAATAACCAGTGGTCATCTATCAGCCATAAGTATTCTGCTAATTGGATTGGTAGCTCATTGTAACAGATGATGATGATTTCATAGTTTTTATAGATTTTTAGGGTCGGAAGAGACCTTGGAAGGTCATCTGGGCAGCAAAGAGTGCTGATGTCAGATGACCCCAGCCAGGTGTTTGTCCAGTCTCCTCCTAAAAAACTATGATGATGAGTGCTAATAAAGACAGGCCAATGTTTCATCTTTTGCCACTTAATTTTCTGTTTTCAGTGCACACAGCTTTAATTAAAAGAAAAGAAAAACACCAAAGGCCTTTAAAATAGCACAGATCTATTTGGAATATAACAACTCAGTCCTTGTTACAAGGGAAAGGAATATGGGATTCTTTTTTTCTTTTTCTTTTTTTGTGGAAGATGTTTCTGACATTATTATTCGTGAAACCCTGCCGTTTGCCACATCAAGTGAACCATCAGCTTCTAGGCACCCTGCTGACTCTGCAGGCGAGAATGCCAAGTCCTTCCCAAGCCCGGGTCCTTCACGCAGCAAACAGATGTGCTGCCTGCAGTGCTGAGCCACTGGGTATGAAGGTTGGATCCATTTCTAGGAAAATTAACATGACTTAGCCTTTTGCAGAGAAATCCCATCACTTGTACTCTTTTAATAATTTGTCTCGTGGCCTCTGCTTCATTAGAACGTATTCCCCAATGCCGCATCTCATTTACGTGTTTGTATACAATCCGTCACAGAAGATCAAACGGCAAAGGCTGAAAATATAAACATGTGAACATGGGTGATAGGGCACAGGAATGCCAATCCTCTTACTTCATTGGCTACTGTCATGTGCACAACAAAAAAATTACTTTAAACACACGACGAAACTCTCTGAAGCCTATTCAAGCCAATGGTGACAAGCCTCAAAAGGACTCAAGACTCTGCTTTGGCTCAGATAAGCTTCAGAAAGCATCAGAGTGTTTAGATGACTATCTGAAGCTCTTTATATCTGCCAGGTTTGGCTGGAAAGCTCATGAGAGCAGGCCGTGGGCCAGAGGAAGCTCTGGAAGGCACTCGGATGGGGTGACGGGAACTGTAGAAAGAACTCGGTTGGAGAATCGGTTCTCCTGGGGATTTGACATTTCTGCTCCTGATCTCAGACGTGGAATAAAACTAGGAGAGAATGTGTTAAGAAAGAAAAAGCAGTGACTGTAGTTTTCCAGGATTCAACAACAAGGGAAACGCTTGGTCAATGCAGGTTGTGGGTTATAGGAGCATTGGCTGGAACACTTGGTGTATTTGGGATAGTGTCCTCAGTCCTAATTCAAATTAAAGCAGAGGTAATTTTCACTGCCACCTCTCTAAGAGTTTTGGTAGCACCTGAGATAGTGAAGCTTTGAACTATGGGTAACTTTTCTGCATACTATTGAAATACCACTAACACTTTCCACCTACTTTATATGGCCCTAGTCACCTTTAGTAGTTGAGCTCCTTCATCCTCTCTAGGTGGCTTTTCTTTTGTTCTTGATGATCCTTATTTTTTCACTGCTTGCCATCACCTTTTTTTCCTTGGTATGATTCAGTTGAAACCAAGTGAAAAATAAGGGGTGCATGCTGGAGGGCCTCAAAAATTGAACTGATCCCTGAAAAAGTCATTTGTGGATATGTTTTTGGGGGATTTTAGGGAAACCTTGGCAAACTTCCTTTATTTTCTCATCTTGCAAAAGCAAGTCAGATCCAGAGAAGCTGTTCGCGGTACAATATTGATCTGCAGGAATTATACATTCAAAAGAAGCACGTGTTTTTAAAGAGGCTTCAAGAGAAATTATTTCCCAAATAAATGACAAATGAATGAAAGTGCAGTTTATATTTCAAGGTTTTCATGTTTTTCCCAAATAACCCTGTTCAGTAGTTAAGTTCATAATTTGTCTTCCCAGCTCAGTGAAGCTATAGATATTTAAAAAGAAAAGGGTGCAAGGAGGCATTGTCAGCTATGTGTACTATCTTCATTATATCTCTGCACTTTATGAAACCATTCAGTGGCTGAACTCTTCTGATCTTACAGGTAGTATTTCTTGTGTGCACTAACACATATCTGTAGTTGCTAGGCTACCAGAAGTCAGGCCTGGGATTTTGTTGCACAACTTGGTAAATATAGTGGGTCATGTCTGTGGGTCTCATCCTGGTCTCACTGAAAGCAGTGACAAAATTCCCACTGACTCATTGGCGCAGTGTTGAACCATAATTGCCTGGCCCTGTGTTCAGCACACAATCGGATTATCTTCGTTCTCTTTTGTAATACTCTGTCATGTGGACCCCAGTAATAGCTGGCACTGCCTGTTTTCCTTATGGACAAACAGTAACACCCACAAGTATAAAATTCAGGATACCATCAACATGTAGAATTAGTAGCCTCTAACAGGAGAGTCGCCTTCTGTTTCAAAAGGCTTAAAGATATTCATTGGGACCATAGACCCTCAGTACATTTGATCCTAAAGCTAAGACATTTTGATTAAAAATAAATTAATTATTTTGTGAACAGATTACATTTCTTGTAATGCAAGTCTCCATTGCATGGTGAAAATGGTGGCTGCCCTGTGATTGGCCTGCAAAATCAACTGCCTGCCTCCTCAATTTGGGAAGAGCACACACCAAGTGCAGGTGCTGCCTCAGCCTGACGAAGGGTATTTTTGCCCGAAAGCTTGCAAATACTTTTTTCCAGCTATTTGAGTTGGTCTAATAAAAGACCCAAAGAACCTTGTCTGGCCATATCATGGAGAGATTTTAATGCCATTTGGGTGCTTCTGTTAAAGCCCTGAAGTTGAGGTGGCCTTGCGTTTGGCCTTGAGGTAGCCTTGCATTCTCCTTGTCTACCGGAGACCCGATATCAGAGCTGGTTGTAGCATTGTAGGGTCTGGGCGAGCATCTTGCCATGGACAGTGCTGAAACATAAGAGGGTAAGCTGAGGGCACTCTCATTTTGCATTAAAAAAGATGTGGGGAGGCAGTTGTAGCAGAGATTCACAGGTTTCCACTTGGAGCCCAATTTACCAACACACTTAATCACAAGTTTAATTCTAGGCACATGAATCCTACAAAAGTGGAATCAAATTGCTCCTTTCTTTCAGTGATTGGTGCCCAGATCCTCAGGTGCTTTAACCTGTCCTAGATCCTTTGCGTTAGGGCAGCTTTGTTCAAGTTGACCATCTGGCTCCGGCTTCCATCAGCTGACATATTCCAAGTTTCTTTGTGCAAGGAAAAGGACTTTAACCATAGTCTGTTACAAATCAAGAGCTAAGATTTTCTTTTGGATTTCTGTTTCTCCTCATGAAGAGGCCAGCAGTTTAATGGTTGCATCCCTGGGTTACCCAGAAGCCCCATTGATGCCCACTGAGTGGGAGTAGTGGATATTCGAAGAACACCAGGCAGGTTGCCACGCCTAAGTATAATGAGGTGATGTAAGTAGAAAGCTTGCACTTGAATGCACACTTTTTGGGCTTCTCTTGGTTTGTGCTAGCCCTCTATCATTATTTAAATGTATGTTTTGTGTGCATGAAATCAATCAATTATTCTCTCTGGTGGTCTGTGATAACGCATTGCATTTTTAAAAACAAACACGTCTAAAAAAATTATCAGCAATACTCTTGCTTCAGAGCTTTGGATACATTTTTGGCTGTATTAATATTTAATATTGTTAGGGTTGAAAATACCACCTACTCACAGGGGAAGGAGGAACAAAGGGCTTTTCTCTTTGCTTGCAGAATATCTCAGCAACAGTGAATATTTGCCCATGGTTACCATACTCTGGTATTTGTGTTACTGCTTTTACTGCTTCCACTTATGGGATGTGTCACAACTCTCTCAGATTGCACTAGGTGGCAATTATAATTATTAGTTACTTAACATTTGTATTGCAGGAGTATGAGATGTTTGATCCAAAAAAACATACACTGAGCAGGGTGAGCTAGTCCACAGGAAATGCTCAGCGCAGTTTGCATCTGAACAGACTCCTCTCCTGAGAGTGAGTGCCTCTGCCTGCTCTTTCAAAGAACTGGGCAAGGCTTATTGTTTGCTTTTCTCTTAAAACATCATCGTGTTAATGGTGATATGATGCTGCATGCTTTATGTAGTTGCCTAGTGCAGTGGTCTCCAAAGTGGGGTGCGCACACCCAAGGGAGTGCGCAAGACGATCCATTGGGGTGCAGGAAGAAAATATTAGAACTTCTATTTATAGTTATAGAAATATAAATACACATATATTGGGGGTGCGTGCTCAAAACATTTTTACTGATGGGGTGCGCGAATATAAATATACATATATTGGGGGTGCGTGCTCAAAAATTTTTTACTGATAAGGATGCACAATCAAAAAAGTTTGGAGGCCACTGGCCTAATGGTTAGAACCCTTGCCCTGGAAGCGGTTGATCTTAGTTGCAGTCCTTTCTCAGCCTGTGGGGGTGAAAATCTGTATCACCCACCTTCCCTGGCCAGTACCCAAACCTCCAGGCTATAAGCTAGGATAGGTTGAGGCATTCTGCACAAATTCTGCTTCTGCTGTGCTACTCTGCATGAAAGGTGCATGGTTCAAACAGGGAGAACGCAGGAAGGAACAGCTAGTGAGTTCACCAAAAGAGGAGTCCTGGGTTCTGTTTCCTGCACCCAGGATTATTTCTATCTTTATCCAGTCACTGCTCAAAATAAAATGTATGAGCAATGGCAGAAGCACCAACTGGATATGGCCCAAGAGCAAGATGCCAGGCCCAATGATTGATGCGGGATCAGCAATCACAACGCTACAAATGTCATCACCCACTGATTTCAATCACTAACTATTGGCCCTTCTAGGCAAAGGAGGGAGTGTAGGGTTTCCTGTGCAATTTGCAGCAATATCATGCTAAAATAATTCAGTTTAGGGATTTTCCAGTAGCTCACGCACGAGAGCTGACTTCTTCACCCCTACAGCACCTCCTCTATCAACCCAGGGCAAGCCAAACTGCTAGATATAAAATTCTAATTTAGACTTTTAATTACCTGCCCTCAGGTAGGCTCAAGGGGCATCAGAGGCCACGGAAAATCTGCAATGACTGTATAATATTTTTGGCCTGGCAATATATTAAACAAATGTATTCGGTCATAGAGTTTTATTGTAGCCACTGCCTTGAGGGGAATATCTTCTCTTCAAGCTCCCAGAGACGTTGGTATCCTGAAAGTCAGTGGAGCTGGTGTAGATCTCTTATTGGGCAACAGCAGAAAGCAACACACTTGTGTTTGTGTCGGTGTGGGCTGGAGGGATGTTTCTGGACCTTTTGCAGGAGCATTTTTAAAGGAAGTGCCCATTGTATAGGGGTAATGGTATATATGTATTGTTTTGCCAGCATCCAGAGTCTAATAGCTGTAGCTATGGGCTGACCCAGTGGCTGGACTGTGCACTCATGTGTCTAGCTATTTGTAGCCTGGTGTACAGGAGTGTATCGCACACTGCCATGTGAATAGGGTTTGTGATTTGAAAGCTAAATCTTGCTCAATTGACTCATACAAGCAATCCTCTGGCTTTCCATGGGACATTTTCTGTAGGAGTTAGCTTCTGGCCACTAAAAGGTAACCATAACAATCCCCTGCATCACTTAGCTGTTGACAGCACAATCCAGATTTCTATTTTTTTTTTCTAGCACAATACTGTGTTATGTATTGAATCAACATTATTGTTCGTGCTAGTCCTAATTGCTTAATTGTAACAATCCAGCAAGCCAATTAAATCCAGAGGATCTCAAATCAGCAGCTGCAAAGCAAGCAGGTAATTCAAATCATCTGGAAACAGGATCAAATAGTCTGACAGCAATTGCTGCATGAATGACATTGGCAGTTGCAGAACATTTCTTTCTTCAGCCTAGTGAATTCCATCATTTTTTTTTTCCTAGATACCAATCAGACTCAGCAGATGATATTAGACAATAGATTTTTTTTTTTGCCTTGTCTTGTCAGTGTCAGCCACAATATTTTTCATTCTCTGCACAGAGAATTTTTGTCTCTGTCCCCACTAGAATGAAGAACTTCATGTTCATCATTCTGAAGATTAGCCAATCTATCCATATTTTTATGCTGCCATCATCACGGTTGGGTTTAATCATAGCTTTTACAACGAAAAAGAAATGGAAGCTTAGGGTTTCAGTTTTCTTTGTCAAGAGCACAAATGAAGACACAGGGAGATGGGTTAGTGGGTTTTTTTTCCCGCCTGTATTTTACATCGTCTGCAAGCAATGTGTTAGTGGGCATCAGTGAAGAATACAGGAGAAAAGAAAGATTTATCCAGCTTATATTTGTCATGTAGCACATCATGATCCACTAGATACAAAATAGGTTAGCCATGTTATGTCTTGCCATAGTCCCAGTTTCTGAGCAAAAAGGCCTTCTGAAATGCTTTAAATGATATATACCATATTTGGTGCATGCACACATCAGTTTTAGGATCAGTTTTGTCTGTGCCATTCCCTGTGTGAAAGGGCTGGAGGCAGGGTGTGAGGGTGTTACTAGCTGCAATGTTCTTCCTTCAGCCACAGCTGGAAAAGGCAACATAGCAGAGGTTGGCAGATTGGTGCTGCTTGATGTATCCTACTGCTGTTTCAAAAGGAGGCAGAATGGGGATCCTCTCCTTCAGCATCAGCTACTTGCATCCATATACACAGAAAAGGAGGAGGGAAGAAGGACCACACTGACCAGATGGCAGGCTGTATACTGTTTTGGCATCTTGAGTATTGAAGGATTGGTTAATTGCCTCCGCAATTCACTCCCACAGCCTCATGGTAGTCTTAAGTGGGGATATTAAAGTGTTTCCCCAACATAGAGAATCTGTCCAAAGCTGTATGATGCAGTGTTGGGAGAGCCAGTGTACATCATCTACTTAAACATCCTGTAGGCATACCTCTGTGACACCTGTAGCCAGAGTTGATGACACCTGAGACAGCTATTTCTAAGCAGTATCAGCTGTCTAGAGAACTGAAATGAGTTTCACCAAACTTACTCTGAAGCAGCCTCAAACAATCTGAAAGGAGGAAGAGAGAAGGTATAGGCAAGGGTGACCAGCCTGGGGCTTCTGCCTGTAAGAAAGTTGCACTTGTTTGATCTGTGCATTTGGTCAAAACCAATCAGGTAAATGAATGCAAACCTTTGCTTAATCTTTTATGTTGGAGACTGGCCTATTTTGAGTTAGCTTTAATCAATAAGGAATCAGCTTAAGGTAAATTGCATTGGGTCAACTTAAGTTGAAATAGATGTCTACAGCAGATTTTTTACTCATTTAATAAAAACAGCTAAAACAGTGAAGATTAGGTTAAACCCAAGAAAGTGTGTATATGTAAAAAAGGGCCTGGAGTTCTTGTTGGTGACATAACATCTAGTGCAAGACTGTGGTCTGGAAGGGAGATTCCTTTTTTCTAGCCTACCTAGAAATGAAGTGGCACCGGGAAGACTCTGTCTTCATTTAAGTCCATAAAGCCATGCTGAGTTTCAAATGAAACCCAGTGGATGAAGCCAGGTCAAATTCTGCCCTTTTGACATCAGCTGCTTTGAATGCTGGTGAATTTGCAAAGGTTAAGCTATAGGAACAAGTAGGAAACCTACCCAGAGGAGAAAAAACACTCTTTCACAAGCAGTCCTAATCAGAAGCAACTTTAAATCAGTCAGTTCATTTTCAAGCTCAGTCCAAAGGATGCTGGAGTCAATGGGAATGTTTCCATGCCCTTCAGGGCATTGCATCAGCCCCTCTGCATGTCATTGTTTCTCTGAAAATATGTTCCTGTAAAGCACGTTGTGTTTGCCAGTACATGCCGAATCGTATTTAGACAATTACATTGCAAACACAATGAAACATTCCATTTTTGCAATGGTTTAATTGTGTAAGCATCAGATAATCTGCACATGTTTAATGGGGGATATGCAGAAGGCAGGTGCAAAAATACCCGTATTAAATTAAATTAAACTAACTCCCCAGTCAATGAGTTAATGATGTTGCATTCCAATTAAAACCCATGCAGATATCATCATCTTAAGAGAGGTCATTCATTAGCTTTGCTAGCTTTCAGCGGAGAGAGAAGACCATTTGGGCATCCAGACACATGAACTGAATTTGATATGAAAATGTGTTTAAATGACAAAGTGACAATTTGTCTCAAACTGCATTCAGTTATGTTATTTAACCATCTGCTTGCCATCACTCAGGTTCCATTTGTGCAACCAAAACTTTTACGTTTTGAAAGGACCACTTGAAGACAGCCAGTGGTGAGTCTATGCAAGTGGTGAGAAGCTACCCCTATCCAAGAAAGTCATAGACCTAATGCATGGGTAATTCGTGGTGCGCTAGCAGTCAGAATAGGGTATTGAATTGATGCCTGCTGGTTTAGCAGGTATGCCAAGAGTCATTCAGTGAAAAACCCAAGAGTTTACAACCAAAAAAGACCTAAAGGGCCAAAAAGCTTAGAGCATTTTTTCATGGCTGTTCATCCAATGAACATTCCATGGTGTGCCCTCCAAGAGAGTCAAACCAACAGGGAGAGTTTCCATCTGGAGTCACGCCATTACTTTAGCTTCTGATCTAAAGCCCACCGAAAGCCAGGAGAATCCTTCCACTAAGTTCAGTAGACTTTGGATCAGACACATTGATAACATTCAATCTTTGAGCATCAGATTGTCCTCCCTCCCCTTGATAGCTTGCTTTACATTATGGGCCAAGGGTCAATTTCTGGCCCAACTGAAATAAATAGCTTTGGTAGTGTCAGGATTCACCTCTAAAGTCCATAATCCATTTCTATGGATAAACTTGTCTTACAGTGCCCTGAAAGTAGTTCAGTTCTGCATCTCTCTCAACTTTAGGCAGGGCTAGATTGGAACGATATAACTTCTATTAAAAGTAACAAAAAAAGAGAGCGAGAAAGAGGATAATCTTTTGATGAAGGCAGTAGTCTGGCAGTCATGGCATTTGAGGTCTACCCTTGGATCTTCTGCAAGGAGGACAGAGTTTCCTTCTGCCTCAGTTCTGCAAAGTGGCAATAATAGTACTCCTTTTCTTTCCCATTTTGTCTTGCCAATGTCTTTGTCGCAGGAATTGTTTTCATTTGTGTTTGAACAGCACATAAAAAATAAGGTACCTTATCTCTGTTGGTGCTTTTATGGTGAAAGAGCAGGAGGCAGGGTGTGAGGAAACTACCACTACCTACAACATGTTTTCTTCAGTCACAACTGAAAAAGGCAAAATAGCAGATATTGGCTGAAGGGTGCTGCTTGATGCATCTCATTGCTGTTCCAGCATGGGGTTCGTCTCCTGTAACACAGACGACAAATATTGTTAAATAACAAATATGGTTACCCATTATCTACTTTCTCAGCTAGAGGACCTTTCCTGCCTATACCAAATAAAAGACCAGCCAACACTCCTATTATAACACCTTTCTGACTTCTAGTAATGCAACACATTTTTCCAGCATTGCCCCATCCCCTAACAGAGTCAAAACGATATTACTGGGTTATCCTTCCACCACGAGTTTGAGTCCATATATCAAAACTGTACATGAATTATATATTACAAGTCTGTCACAATAATAAAATCAAATGAATCTCTTATACAGGCCATAATGAGGTTCTTGTTGCAAAAGGGTTACAGCTGCATTTAATCTTTTAAACCTATAAAAAGACAGAGATACTGTTTTTGTACCAGTGAGTTAAATTGCTAATCAAAGTATTATAGAGCTTGGAATTTGCTGTTATTTTGCAACCTTAAGCTTATTCATGGCAATTGACATAGGATTAATCTTGACAATTGGGCCTGTAATTTACTACATTGGTTTCTTTCTCTTTTAATATTCTCTTGTTAAAGGAATAATATTGTATACCAAGAGAAAATTATTTTTCCTAGTTGACGTGACAACGTTTTGGAAGGTTGCCCAGAATGGAAGTTAACCAAACACCTTATGGCATTAGGTTTGATGTAAATTTCATTATCTGCTATATACACTACAAAGTTGCCGCATTTCCCATCCTTATAATAGTTTCATCCCAATGGGCATGTCAGTGTGAAGAGTGTATTTCAATAATGTAGTATCCAGAGTATTGAACTGCAAGCTGTATTTTGGAAAAGAGCTGTGTTTTGTATTGTACATCATTCTTACTCTGACTTCTGCATTGACCTGTTCTAAAGCCCATTGAAATCAATGGAGAGATCCCTGTGGCCATCACTGGGCTTTCCTAATATGTCTTTTATCTAAATAACCAGTGAGATCCTGTCTCGATTAATGGCAAAAATCCCTTTGAATCCAATAACGCCAGGGTTTTTTGCAGTATTGTTTTCAGCTGGCAGACAGGAGGAGTGAGAGTTTCTTGCCATCAGCTGATATGCTATCAGCTATACATGATGTTCTTATGGTGTTCCCAGCCATGGGTACAATTTTGAATTGAACCCTAGGCTTTTGTTACTGTATAATTGAAACTATTACTTTTGGCAAATTTATGCAAGTCTGGCAGACTTTTTATGTTAAGATGTTGATCCTTCTCCAAAAGAAATTAAGGCTATGGTACTTACCATATTAATAGCTGTCTTTCTTAATATATTATGAGGCAGAACTAGACTTTAAAATATTGATCAATTTGGTGTGTTTGATGTGGGAAAATATTTTGGGGAAAACCACAGCTTATTAAAGCAGGTGTTTCAGAGAAAGCATAACTCTGCTTGATGAAGTGCTTATGTTGAAGCCTAGACATTATCTGTATTACAGACTACTAAATATCAATTGTATGACTAAACAGTGACAGAGGAATAATTGGCTTCAAAGGATATCACTGTCAAAGTGGGAGAGAGAGTTGTTTCGGCTGGGCCAAAGAGTGTGATGGGCTTAATTAGGAGAAATGGGTTGAAATAAAGCAAAGAATCCCTTAGGCTGACTGTAAGTAAATATTACCTAACAGCAAGGGTGCTCTATATATTCAGATTTTGTTATGAACCTTTTCATCATATATCTGGCATTGCTTAAACTGTGCAATAACCCCCAGAGTGAATAGTCTGTAGTAATACTTCAAGATCTGGATCAGGCCTTGAGTGAACTACTGCAGCCTACTGTGCTGGTATTGGTAATGAGAACTGCAATATTGTTAAGTGCCTCAGCATAACAGGCTGTAAATCCTCCTATTCCTCTTTCAGCAAGCATATTCTGTATCGCTGGTAACCTGTAAACAAGAATATAAATGGAAACGGGCTCTAAAAAGAAAATATGGAAAGAATTGGAGTACAGATATTGTAAGAGGAGTGGAAAAATGCAAAGTAAGGGATTGCCTCCTTTTGTCTCTTTTAAAATAAACAGCAAGGATTGGAAGCAGAAGCACGCTTACTCAACGTGTGCACACATACTGGGAATATGCACGGGTAAAGTAAGCTAGGGAGTTATATGCATTTTCTCCTCCATGGTCAATTTGGGGTGTGCTGGTTTTAAATCTCAGGATAGTGTTTTCCCCCTTGTTCTTTCTTTTTTTTTGCAACAGCACCACATTGGTAGTTCGTATTCAGTGTGTGATTGAGGGGCTGGACCCAATGATCTGTGAGGTCCCTCCCAGCTGCTAACAATCAATCTATCAACCAATCTATGAATTGATCACCCACATATCACAGATCCTTTTCTGCAGTACTGCTGCTCAGCCAGGTTTTTCCCATCTCTGTTTGTACATTTGAACTTTCCTCCTTATGTATGGTACTTTCATTTGTCCTTATGGACCTTCAGCTTACTGATCTGAGACTGCTTCTCCAACTTCTCAAGGCTCTCTTGGATTCTAAGCCCTCGTCCCACCGTACATGCTTCCTGCCATACAACCGCTACATCACTGAAATGATTAATACAAATATTGACTAGGACTGGGCCCAGAACAGGCATCATTTAACATTATACTCCTAGTCTGAGAGCGACTTCTGGGTGTGTCCCCCCCCCCCCAACCATTCTGTGCCCTCCATACAGCAATGTCATCTAGATGTCATTTCCCTAGTTTGTTTATGAGAACATGGCACTGGACTGTCCCAGAAACCCTACTGAAGTTGAAACGTATTGGTTTGGTTTTCTCCCTCTGATAGGCCAGTTACCCTGTTAAAGGAGGAAACTGGGTTGGTTTGACATGATACGTTCTTCATGAATCATTGTCAGTTGTTTCTTATCACCTTATTATCCTTTAGGTCCCGACAAATGGATTCTTTAATCGTTTATTCCAGTTTCTTTCTAGGTATTGAACTTGAGCTTGACTGGTAAGTCCCTGGGTCTTCCTTGTTCCTTCTTTGTAGAAAGAAAGCATCGTGTTTGCCCTTCTCTACTCCTCTGCGGTCTCACCCCTTTTACGAAGGCAAACCTTCCTACAGATGGAAGGTCAACCATCCCTGTGCTTGGCTTGGAGTTAAGAGCCATGGCATGACTAGTGTTCAACTCTGTGTTTCTCTGACTGTAACAGTTGACAGCACGCAAGAGCAAGTTTGCCCTGTCTTCCCTGGCTTAGTATTCAAGTGACGACAGGCCGAGAAATGACAGAGATGGTCCAGGCTAAGAGAGATTATAATTAAAAGAGAACAAAGAAAAAGGGAACAAAAGTAAAAGGTGACCTAAGGTGTCAAGGAGTAATAAGAAGTGGAGCTCTTGACTTAAATCATCACCTCGCACTTTTCAACCCCGCGCTAGTCCCTTTCCTTAGTGACCAGAAAACAGGCATGTTGCTGCCTTTAGTCACTGAAAAAGTATATATGGGATTTCCTCGCTATTAGCCAGCAGACAGGCTGCATATTTAAAAATATTTACCAAAAAAATCCTTTTTAACAATTCTAAGCCTCCTATTTGCTGATATCCACTAAAAAAATTGATTTCATTTGGGATATAGACTGTCTGGCAGCCTAATGGTAGAAATTCCAATATACTTCAATAATGGCTTGGTCAGTGACAGGAAAAATTGCTCCTATTTGGATTTAGACATTTGGTCTCTTATCTTGCTTATCATCCAAGTCTCTTGTGTTGCTCTCAGCATAGACTGGCAACCAGCAGTCTGGCCCAGGGTGTCAATACCAAACTGGGGGTCACAAGGCCTCGGCTTTAATCCTCTATCTGCTAGTTCAGTAAAGTAATTTCTTTCTCTGTGCTTCACCTTCTCCCATCCCTACATGCCTCCAGATTATGAGCACAGATTATTATGTAGGTGTTGTGTACTGGTCCATTATTATATAAATTCCAGATGTAATTTAAATACACGCCACTGAATTCCCAATGAGCTACTGCTTCCTGGCTTTTTAAATGCTCAGATTCCTGGACAGAATTACCTTATCGTCCTTTTGCTCAAGTTAATTTCACTGCAGTAAATACCTGGATTAGATAGTTCAGCCTCTTTTCAGGCAGATCCCTGAGGATGGACTTTTTCTTCTAAACCCTAGAATTTTTGCTTAGCATCTGTGAAAAAAAAAAAAAAAAACCAATCCCTTCACTGTTAACCTCTCTCTTTGACTTACAGTACACTGGATATATCAACTGAAGGCCATTTGTTCATTATGACTTAAAGGTGGTATGCTGTATATCTTCACAAATCCCCAGGAAAAAAAAAGGGGGTGACCTTCAGAAGGCCTGCCCTGGGATTTGGGAGAAGGAAAGAAATAAATATAAATTACTACATTTTTCTTCTAAGATTTTTCATGGATTTTTATTTTAATGTAGAAGGGTTAATTTGGTTTCTCCGTTCAGGTCTTTCTCTTTACTTGTTTACTGACAGCAAGGCATTTGCTGCGAGCAGTGCAGAAGAACACCCACAAACTCCCCAAAACGTGCATGTCTGAAACGCACCGCACATTTTTGAACCAGGGGTGTTCAAAGAGCGTTGGAGATCAGCACTGCCTGAACTCTGGTCTTGCATTTGCATGCGGCTTCTAGCTTAATTAAAGAAGTGCTTTTGTCAAGCTAATAATAGCCCTTCAGTAAATTGCAGGACTGAACCTCAGTGACAGTTGTTTCAGGAATGGTTATGGTGACAAGTTTCGGGAGTATGACTGACGGAGATGGCCCTCTGAAGGCAGGGTGCTAGGTCACAGAAATCTGTCTCCAGAGAGAAGTGCCCTGGGTCAAGAAAGCATGGCAATAGAAGCGACGACAAGGCAGGATGAAGTCAGGACGGTGGCAGGAGCTGGTGCACTGTCTAGAAAGCCTCTTCTGTTTTCCTGCCCCATCAAATAAGTGCAGCTTTTCCTCTGGGCTTTGCCTGTACGTTTCAGGAAAGCTTATTTCCTTGTAGGTAGCAGACAACAGGAAATGGCATCACCTATGGGAGCCAAATAAGTCAAACATCCCGTGGGGGTAAGGAATTAAATTTCCCTCTCTCAACCATTCCTTCGTTCTTTTTCAGAAGTAGGAACAGGTAATAAACCTTTTATGGTTACCCCTCTAAAAATATCATAATCTCAGCTGCCTCTATATTTCGTCCAACAGGGATCTCACTCAAACAGACGCAGGATCATACAAAATGAGGGTTGGACCTCAGGAGGTCATCTAATCCAACCTCCTGCTCAAAGTAGGACCATCCCCAGCTAAATCATCCCAGACAAGGCTTTGTCTAGGCAGGTCTTAAAAACCTCCAAGGATGGAGATCAAGAGACATGAAGAGAGAAAAAAGAAATAGGGGAACGTACCCAAACAGGATAATAGAATAATAGAAAATGAGGGTTTTCATAGATTCATAGATGCTAGGGTCGGAAGGGACCTCAATGGATCATCGAGTCCGACCCCCTGCATAAGCAGGGAAGAGTGCTGGGCCTACATTACCCCAGCTAGATACACATCCAACCTTC
>NW_017728915.1:35116134-35131148 GCF_001723895.1 Crocodylus porosus | reverse complement strand
CAGATCCAGTAAGGCATTCCCCCTAGTGGGACCATGTACCTCCTGCGTCAGGTGGAGGTCCTGTACACAGGTTAGAAACCTGCGTGAGCGGTGGGACTTTGCTGTCTGTGTCTCCCAGCAGATGTCCGGGTAGTTTAGGTCCCCCATGACCACCGCCTCTTTAATAAATTGTCACATCCCTGGGGACATCAGTGGTGTGATGACAATGTACACTGCTTGCGATCAATCTGATATGACCTTTGAAAGTATAGCATAGAAAAAGAGAAAGAAAGAAAACTTTGGCTGTATGCGCACACACCCCAAGTCAAGGAGAATTGAAATTTCACACTAAACTATTCCAGAGCTTTGAAATTGCTGACAAAGCTTACAGGATGAATACAGTTGAGGAAAAATAGGAAAAGTATTCCACGGGAATATAAAAATTGTCTCTCTCTTGTAGAGTTTAATAGAGATCCTTTTTCTTTTTATTCTTTTGTTCTTTCTTTCTTTCTTGAAAAAAAGTTGTGTGACATTTCACTGATATTTCAAATCAGGTTATTAATCTGTTGCATTCTCAGTTATCCAACCTTGTGTTTGCCAAATCTGCCTGTTCCAGAAAATGCGAATCAAGTTCAAAATTGTAGTAAATCATTTCCAATGCAGAAAGTATTTAAAATGTTTGATAATGACTTAATGACTTCAAACGTGACTACGGGAAATACTATGATTTTTTCTTTTAATTGAAAAAAGTGGCAGAAATTATTGCAGCAAAGAGAAGAAAATATGAAAGGTGCTGACAACGTTTCATGAAAAGTTCAGTTTTCAAGCAAATGTCATATAGCATTGGAAAACTTTTTTCATGGAAAACATTTCAGCAAGCTCTAATTATAACAGAAGACTGTCACCATATACTGAATCTGAAATCTGGAATTATCCAACAGGAAGGTAATTAAGGATAGAGCTGCTGGATACAAGTTAAACATTTTTTTTTTATGTTATGTGCAGGGCTATCTGTTGGAAATTAGCTCTCTCTTACAGTCCACATAATACCCAGGCTAGAATAGATGTACTGTTATGCTCACATTCAAGTGGTAGACACTATGTGTAGGCAACATCACATAGTTGTATTTTGCCCTGGTAGATTTTCACATACGGGCCGGGGTAGGAGATCAGAGCCATAACACCTGTCAGTTAGATTGCTCATTAACACAAGAACTTCAGGGGGCTGAAGAAATGACTGTTAAAACAAGCCCTTCAGAGCAATCTGTAATAAGGTGTTTCTTGTTTTATACCTATTATAATCCTTCCTTTTTGTGACAAGGTATTTAGCAGAAGTCACAGATTCGTTGGAATCTGACAGGGCTGTGCCACGAGCACTTCTGCAGCGGCCTCAAACTTGTGATCTCTACGTTGTCAACCGTATGCCTTAGCCCCTGCCCCGACTCTCCTAATAGGAATGAAATAGCTCTTCATGTTGTCTATCACTATGGGTGCATGTCAAGTGATAGTGTGGCCTCTATTGCATCTAAAGTATAACAAGGGAGAATCAGAGATAGAATCACCTTGTTAAGTAAAAGAAAGAAATCGCATGAGCCGTGCAACTCACATTTTCTACAAAAAGTTTTTCCATTGGCAAGCAGAAACCCCTTTTGCTGAAGCAGTAAAAGACCCTCTCAAACAGATTAAATGTCAAAGTAATGTTAGTTCATGCTGTCTTATTGCAGCCTTTGATATATCTCCTTGTTATGCTGATTCTGGTTTACCCAGCGCCCTTGTGTCTAGTTTGGCTTTGTTAATGCTAAATTTAATCTTTTAGTTTTCATTTTCTAATCTGCTCATTTGAATCTTTTCTGAAATCCAGAAGCAGGGCACAAATTACAGCAGAAAAAAGGGTATAGTTGCAGTTGGGATTCACAGGTGAAGAGGTGCTCAGATACTATGCAGTGAATGTCATCTAAAGTGAGCAGGGATTGGTGGCCAGAACTCACAAAAAAGGTTTCAGCTACATGTAAGCCTCCTAGCAAAAGTCTTTTCCAGTAGAGCAAGTTTCTTATGGCATCAGACCACCCGAGATATATGGAGTAATGCCTTGACCCCTTATTTACTCTAGCAGGAAGGGATAAATATATACGAACACATGAATTGTCGACTCTGCCATGGGTGGTCTGCATATGTTGCAAAACTGGGCAAGCTGTGCTTTCTTAAGTGCTGCCCATGATAAAGATGCAGTTCTGTGAATACAACTGCATACATTTCAATAAGTTGAGATGAAATAATGTGGACATCATAAGGTGCCAGGGGTCCCATCAACTGTATGGGAGTTTCATATGCAATTATGCCGCTCATTGTAACAAAGAAAAAAATCTACCCCTTCTCAGGGCTTTAGGATACAATAGTAGTTCCCCTCTTTAGCTCAGGAGTCCTAGAAGGGATGTGATGAATCTAGAAGTCCTGCTTTTCCCATCTTGTGAATATGTAGTCTGTTTTGGTGGAGTGTTTTTTACCTTTTTCATGCTGTAACTTCATCATCCCCAGTTTGCCACACCTTCAAGACTTCTTGAATTAGATTCAGTCTGTCCATCGGTAATCACCATTAGGAAATGCAGCACTTCATTCACCCTGTACCTACATCATTACCACCCATCTGCTACTTTTTGCTACAGTTGTTTTTGGGATTCTGCCATTGGAACCAGGTAAGATTGAGAACACACGAGACCTTACCTCACGTTTGTCTTGTCGCTGGCACCATTCAAGCAACAGTGAATGGTTTGTAAGAATGTGGGTTCGAATGTCTATGCATTGTGGCTTGGCTGTGTTTGCCAGGACCTGATAATGTTCACATCCTTCTTGTTTGGAAGTGAGCAGGCCTAGTTGGGGTATGTAGACTTGTGTTTAGTGATACTAGGTATTGTGGTCAATTTGGGAGCTAGACAAGTTAAGGGAGCCAAAGGGTCTAATTGTACCCAGTGGCCTCACTAAAGCCTTTAATATTCTTTATAACCATGTGCTGCCTCCTTTCTGCCACGGATAATCTCCTTCAATTATTCCAGTGGGGTTCTGATTGCTCCCAACCCATGACTGAATTGAGTTTGGCAGGATCTCCACAGGATTAAGCCTTCAAGCAGCCTCAGTGAATACACTGAGCAAATGTATCTAGTACTTCGAGCTTTGGGCTTTGTAACACGAATATCAGCCCATACCAGCACCTTTGAAGAGTTAATGAAGATTAGATTCCATCTAGAAATATAGCTCCAACACACTGAAGCTTCCTTAATAAATTTCGTGATAGACTTTAGTGCAGAATTACAGTGTAGGTCTCTAGCCATTAAAAAATGACTTATTGTCACCAGTGTAACTCAGCAGCAGTGTACCCTGACAGCAATGGCCTGAGCTAATTCTCCCCAAAGATTACTGTCTGTTCCTGGATGATAAGTGCTCTTGCCTTGTTTCCTTGTGTTGGATTTTATATAGGAACTTGACTAGCACTGCCATTTTCACGTGTACGTACCATCCAGTGCTGTATTGTCAGTACTGGAGCAGGTATTCTATCACACCTAATTTGGGAAGAAGACTCAGAAAAGGTTATCTCAGCAAGCAGCAGAGACACCACTGAGCCAGATACAGGGTTGTTAGAATAATGAATAATAGATTCAGTTATTCTCACCTCCATCTCTCCTCCTCCCCTTTGCCCACTTCATTTCCCCCAACCCCTTCCTCCCCATTAATTGGTTGGGAACTTTAAAACAAGAAATGGATTGATGTTTTAAAGAACAGTTTACTGCGATTCAGAAATAGCCCTTATTCTTCTCACATTCAGTCGCTATTCAAACTTACTTGCTGAATAATTCCTGTGGGTCATTTGTGAGCAGCCTATCCAGTGTTCATATTCCAAATTCAAGGTGTTGTGTTTGGGAAGTAAAGGTCACATCTTATTATTTCTTCTCTTAAGTGGCTGAGTTTAACTGTTAGAATTAGGAGTTTTGGAGCAAACTCTTTTAATTGTAAACTTGGTTTACATAAACAGCTTGAAAGTTTGGCTGTTGCGGTAACCATTACACTAGTAAATTTTTTTAAAGGTTTTCTGGTGTATGGGTTGAGTTTTTCATAGTGTTTCTCAAAAAAAGAGTAGTAGGCGGAGAACTGATGAACTATGGAAGGATTCTATCAAAGAATGTCATTTCACAATGAGCCATCATGTGATCATCAGAAGCCTTCATAGCACAACAGGATCATCTGCAACGGACATGGTATAAACATTCACCCAGACCACCTTGAGTACCTAATTACAAAGTGGTCTGCATGGCATAAGATCTTCAAGAAAGCTATATCTCCTTTGGCATTTCTCTTGATAATGATGATGCTGATAAAGAGTTTTGGGGGTGTAGCTAGAAAGCTAACATAAAGGTGCTTTTTCCCTTTCTATATTCCTTGTTTCCACCTTCCAAAGACAAACCCTGTTCTCAGCTACACCTGAGAAGCTCAGACAGTGACATTTCTCAGGTTTCAAGTAAGGTATTGCTAGAGGAGGGTCTGGAGACAGTTACCTGTGTGCTGCTGATACAGAGTCCTTTTCTCTGTTAGGTAGGAAGTACACACCTAAGCTTCCTCTTATTTCATTAAGAAGAAGGACTCCACGTGGAAGGAATTGCACAGGTTAGGAAGTATTGGTGGATTTAGGAAGAAACACCTGTTCACCCAACCACTACAGTGGGTATGTCTACACAAGTTTCTTTACTGAGCAGAAGACTAATCTACTGCACAGTAAACTGTCACCATCCACGCGTGTGGCATTTACTGCACAGTAAATTAGTCAACTGTGCAGTTAGCTAATACCAGTGAATACAGGTACTAAATTAACTACAGGTAGTTACTGTGCAGTAGCGTTTGTGTAGATGCTAGCCAGGAACAAATTTGCTCCTGCTCAGCCAGACGGGGGGTGGGGGGGGGAGGGAGGTTCCCTGCCCAGCAGGGACAGGCCTGGATCTGTCCAGCTCCTTTTGCAGCTGCCAGCAAGCACCCCCACCCAGCCAGGGGCTTGTTGGCAGCTGCCCTGGGAACAGGATAGCTGCCAGCAAGACCCTGGCTGGGTGAGGGAGCTCCACTGGGCACGGGCTCACTGGCACCTGTGTGTCCCAATGTGCACAGCACCAGGAGACAGTTGCCACTGCAACCAGGAGAGCTCTCCTGGTCTCACGTGCATCAGGACCAGCCCCGTGCTCTCAACAGGATGCACATGTAGATGTGCTTCTGGGAAAGTCATACTGCACAGTATTTTACTGCACAGCAAGCCTATATCATATTAATAGTACATGTAGATGTACCCAATAACTATTTCACAGTGTATCAAAGGCACTAAAGAGCCCGATGCTCCAAAACAAACATTTCTGATGTGTTTACACTTCAGACAGTTTTCTAGGACATGGTTCATTGAGGCAGCTCATTTCTGTTAGGAATCTTCTAAAGCTCCTACAGAAAAAAAAGAGCCCCTTTGATGTCAAGCTTCTGTAATTTTATGGCCAAGAATGCACTAAGCCATATCTGTCTTTAAAGATGCTACTAAAAACCTTTCTGAGGTTGGCTTGTCAGTCTGGGCAGCTTCACCTTTGTTTTATTAGCAGCAGTTCTTCAGCGAACCCTTCCTAATCTTTTTTTTTTTGTAATTGCTAATTGCACCCATCCTGAGATACATATAGCATATTTCATAGAAATGAGGTTAATTTAATTAACATAACATCCAGACGAAGCACTTAATGCTTGAGTCTATTTCACAGAGTGGATGCATAATGCAACCTCCAGCATTTTTAGCAAGCAAAAAAGCCAGTCATTGATGCTTTAAATTCAGTGATTTTTTAGCAGAATAGCACATATATGCACAACTTGGTGGAACACCAGGATAAGCCTTATTTAGGAGCAAGTTCTGCTCTCCTTTGTCATTAAGATTATTACCATGTGTGGCAACATGTTCCCTTGAGTTCACAGAACAAACTAAATAAGAAGTTGCTCTTCTTCTATACATGCCCTTAACAGGCTGGGGTGGGGAAAGAGTGGAAGCTGATGGCATATCATATGGTTTTATGGAGCCACTGAAATAATTAAAAATGCACGCTTGCTACCCTGGTAACAGCAACATTTGACAGGATTTGCCTTTGATCTTGTTGGATAAGGCAGTCACATTCATAAATAGTTTTTCTTCATTCAGTTCTCTACAGTTCCGCTGCTGAATTTCAGCAAATACTGTTGTCTTTTTTTCTGAAAAGGTAGATCGCAAACAGCTACAAAGCTAGTAAATAAGAACTATTGTACAGAACAGAAGTTCGAAAATTTCACTCCATGAACCACTGGTGAGCTGCAGAGTGCTGGCTGGTACTCTCCCTTATTTCCAGCTGATAAAATTTCACTAAAAAGCCAGATAAACCACATTAAGAGCTTTCCTAATAATTCCAAAGAGAAATAAAATCAACCTGAAACAGCTAAGTTACTGACATCAAGCTTCTTTTCTAACAGATTTTCTCCTCCCCATTACATAAGGGACTATTTTGATATCGTCACATCTTTAAGTTTACTGAATCTTAGTTTCCAACTACTTTCAACCAGCGTATAATCTTTTTGCTACAACTACATATTTTTGCTATTAATAAAGAGTAGGAGCAAGGGAGGTAGCATTGGTAAGATTGATACTGGAATATTATATTTAATTTTGGTGGCCACATTTTGAAACACTGTTGAGAACTTGAAGAGGCTGCAGTAAAAAAGCTGCAAAAATATTCTAGGGCTGAAACACAGCATGTTACAGGGAGAGATTTAAGAAGCTCAATCCATCTAGGTTATCAAAAAGCTTGAGAAATGACTGATTATGGTGTAAAAGTACCATAGAGGAAGAAAATACCACATACAAAATGCCTTTTTAACCAAGCAGAAAAAGGTATAATAAGGACAATTGGCTAGAGGTTGAAGCAGACACATTCAAATCACAAATAAGGCAGATTTTTAATAGGGAAGTGGATTAACTGCTGGAAGAAATCACCAAGAAAAATGTTGGATCTTCTTCTCTTGATGTCCTTAAGCCAAGACTGGATACCTATATGGAAGATGCATGTTAGGCCAACCCAAATGTAGCAGGAACAGGAGATGCTGACATGCATCCCCAGCCGGGCTTATGTGGAAATGATGAGCCCTAAGGCATGCTCTTCTGCACTGCCAAACAGGTAGCCAGTGCACAGCAGCCATCCCCTAGGCCCTGCTTCCAGAATGGGGTGGAGGTCAGAACCCCAGCCCCATGTGGACACGGGCCACAGACCAAGAAATGAGACAGCTGTCACAGGGGGCACCTTCTAGGGCCTGGAAGCAACATGTGCAGGAAGCAACATGTGCAGGGAATAATGAGCTCCTTTGGGCCTCTCAGCACCTGTTAGTGACAGTGGGGCATGTGGGAATGAGCAAGGAGCCAGATTGGCTCAGACTAACTCAGGAACTCTTATGTAAGGACAAGAAAGTGGGAGCTCTGGAGAGTGGGAATGCACATACAAGCAAGGCCTCTCAATGCACTCCCCCATGGAAGCAGAGGACCAGGAGCCAAAGACCTGGATCATCCCAGCTCTTTGGGTGGATTCCTGATCACCACTCTGCCATAAAAGGCCAGGTACTTCTGGGTTGCTACTTCGGGGTTTGGAGCTACATTACTCAAAGCATTTGTCCTAGAACAGACTGGTCCACTTGGACTGAACATACACAGGGCATACCTTGAAGGACCGGGGTTGCCCGAGGAAAGGTGGCCAAGATGCACTGCTGGGCCAAGGAAAGGCCTGGATCAGACCGAAGCACAGCTCTTTAAGTTGTTATCAGTTTATTTGTTTCTTTATTTGTTTGTACACTGCTGATCCCAGAACTGCAGTAGAAACCGGTGAGCTCAGCCAAAAGACACTGACTCCGGGCAACATGGTTTCTTCCTAGCAACTGTGGCAACAGGAACACCCAAGTGGAAGAGGGTGGGGTGTAGGAGAGGAGGAGCCCTAAGGAAGATACAGACGTCATGACCCACACCAGTCTCAGCCAACTCTTTCCAAGCAGGTGCCCTCTCCTGATGCCTCTTTTTGGTTACGCCAAGTCATGGCAGGCAAGATTTGAAAATAAGAGAGTGAGACACCTGATGAGCGTGTGGTACATGGGCCCCATCCGGGTGTAGCCACTCGACCTGGCTCCCTCTACACCAAGTTATTTAATTCAATAAAGAACTAACTGGATGAAGTTTTGTGGCCTGTTGTATAAAGGATATCAGTTTTAATATTCCATTCTGGACTTACAAGTCCATGAAGTCTCAACAGGCCAAGATGCTTTAGTTACTTCAAACTGGAAGAAGAGTGCCTCACACTCCAAAGCTAGCCTGTCTAAATCTGTATGAACCCTGCAGCTGGTTTAGTAAAAGTTATCATCCACAAAAATCCCTGCCCTTCACAACATACTTTAATCTTTCTTTAAAAAAAAGACTGCCCTATTCTCAATAATGGGTAACATCATCAGATTGATTACTGTGCCATTTTGATCATTGCTTTAGAATAGCAGTTCATATTATAGCACAGCTGGATGACAGCTTCTAAATTTTAATATTTTATTTTGTTTCCAGTTCCTGGTGCTTGTAACAGAGCCATGTATTGCTTTCTCCATTGACTTCAGTAGGCTTTGGCTTAGGTCCTTGTTGCATAAACCACAACTGAAGTGTGAAAATTGCGTGTGTGAATTTTAGCACTGCCAACCTTATGAACAGTGTAGGTAGCACAGCACTTGGAATTAGCCCAGAATGTTGTTTTCAGAAAGTATAGAAGTTCCCCCTCTCCCCCCATCAACTTTTACTAAACTTAATACTTGTGAAAAGCCCCGAATTGACACTTGCAGAGAATGAGGTTCACTATACTGACACAGAAAAGACAGAGACAGAAACTTCCCCATTGTTTAAATGCTTTAGTTTGGTAGGGGAGAATCATCTCTAAGGCAGAGAAGATGGTTCAGTCTTCACATTTATTCACATTTAATTCTCTGCCTGTCACTGCCAACAAAGGTGTTAATTATGTCTTTGGTTCCGCGATGCAGATGGAGTTCACCAACTTATCTTACATATCCCACTTAATGACTATCACTAAGTAATGTCTCTTGCCTACTACCCAGCTGCGGCCAATGTTAACCAGCAATCTTGGTTGAAAGGTTCAATATCCCCTTAGCTATTCGGTCCCCTGCAGTCTTAAATAGTTTTCTCTTTTATCTTCAGAGAGAAATTGAATATAGTGGTGGACTTATTTTTAACACAAACATCAGTGAAAAGGCAGGGGAAGGAAGAATCTAGCCCAGCTGCATCAGGGTTTCATTTGCTTTTCAGAAAAGTTCCTGTTGGAAGTTTAATCTAATGGCTTTCAGAAATGTTGCAGTAAACTTGTTTATTTGTCAATTCACCAAAAAAAAAAAAGAAAAAAGAAAGAAAGGAAAGGGAAAAAGTGTTTTGTTCCTCACATTTCAGCTGAGGTTCTGTGCTAGTGGAACAACAGCTAATTAGGTTTTAGGCAAATTAATCTTCAAGTAACACTAGGAGGTGAGAAGTTAATTCTCTCTTATTCCCAGTTTCTTTATGACTATCTAATTATTCACGAATGTTTCCCAGGCACAGCTAGAGAAACGGAAATCAACATGGGGTTGAACAGTACCCTCACAGCAGAGGAAGGGTGAACAATTTGCAGATTTGACAGATGTGGGGGATGTTTTCAGATTATCATTCACCACCTTTCAATACTGTCTTTGTTTGGTACTGTCAGTATTTACACAACAATGACCTATACCACCCTGGCTATTTCCAAAGAGTTTTACATATATGTACTAAGATGCCTAATAGAGCTTATAGCTTGAGGGCCAACTTTTGCTTTGTTGTAAATTTTCAGTTGAATCGTGGAACATAAGAGTGTAAAGTCTGGGTAGCATTTGGCTGTGAATTAGACAAGATAAACAGGGGACCAGACTTGAGATAAAGGACGGTTTGGGGATTACTGAGAAAAGAGAAGGTAGAGCAAGGTGGCACCTCAGAGACTAACTTGTTCAGAGGGGGAGTTTTCATAGGCAGCGGCCTAGTTTGTAAGATACTATGAAGGTGAAGTAAGGCGAGGTGTTGGCGGAGGTTGGCTGAAAGACAGGAAGTCACAGGGACTGGATTCTTAATGAATAGGAAGAAGGTTCTGAGTTCAGGGGCTACATGAGAAAAAGTGCAAAGATGCAAGCGGATGAAGATGATGGTGGGAGCAAAGGAGGAGGAAAAAAGGAGAGCAGAGAGGAATAGAAATAGTAACAGGTGAAAGGAGGGCGTAGATGTCAATGGGACAAATTTTGTAGATGTGTGTGGTTGAGGGCAGTTGAATTACAGGTGGAAGGAGAGCAGAAGCCAGCAGAGGGGTGGAAGAGGACAGTGATTTTAGCAGCCACGTTTTGATAAATCTGGAAAGGGATAAAGGCCAAAAAAGGGAAGCAGCAAAATCTTGTGCTTCTTCGTCTGTTGGTTGTATTCACTGGTTGTCTCTTTCACGACACTTGGACAGTAAGCTCTTTGGCATTCATTTTTTTCTTTGGATTTTCCCCTCTTTCTTTTTGGTGCAGAAAACTGTATGAAGAGGAAGAGTATATAGGAGGAACACACATTCTTATGGGGGGGGTCTCCATGCCTTTTCCTCTTTTAAAAAAAAGTTGAGGGGAAAAAGGGGGTAAAAAAAGAGGTAGCGAAATATCTCCTCCCAAAATACCCTATTTTCAGTTTCAAAAAAAAAAATTCTGAGGATTTTGTGCAACCAAAATGGTGCGGAACTTTTTTTTACTCAGTCCAAAAAAATCACATTGTTTTGACTGTGAAGACAGTAATGAATGAGGTTAAAGAAGTGGCATTGTGGTCCAACTCAGATTTCATTCGAGTCAGTGGTCCTGCCACTGATAACTTCATCGGTAGCTAGAATGAAGAACAGAAGGGACATTGGGAGAGATAAAGGAGGGCAGAATACGGGAGCTGGAGAAATAGTATCACTCAAAGCAGCAATAAGATCATCAACATTTGTCAATAGCTGAAAAGACGCAGCAGGCAAGGAGTAGCTTGCTCCGTGTTATTCCAATAAGCTCCATCAATTTTGGATTCATTTTTCAAACGATGTGTATCCAACCAATTTCCCCACCTCCTCTTCCTCTTGTCACAATCAAAGCAACATAGCTTTCCCCAAAATCATAATTTCTTGATGGTTTTTTAAGAGACTTCGTCTCACTGTTATAGGTGCCTTAGAAAGGGAATTGATGTATCTGCCTTTCCTCTTTGCATGTTCTTGGGACCACAAGCTGTGCGCAGCATGCTTTCAATTAATTTAAACTAACTTTCCATCTGCTCCAACAAATGTAGGATTTGAGTGAAAGACAGTATGATGGAGTGACATGAAATACGCTAATAGCAAACACTAATGTGAAAGGCAGTCTTCTGTGGAAAATGTAATAACCACAGTGCATTCTTTCTACTCCATATTAAAGGCTCACTTTCGTGAAAGATGATTATTGTTCTCAATATTTTCCTAATCAACACGAGATAGTAAAGCTTTTGTGAAGGAGATAGAGATTTAAATTTTCCATAGCATTGTAATGTTAAGAACAGGACGCGTCAGATCAATTCCTTTTTAATTGCCACTTTCATCAAGCTTATGTTATGGAATTATTTCATTACTTTTCTGCTGTTAAAATAAAACAAAACAACACACATGATGACTGTGAATAGACCACTGAAAGCTTAGGCATTATCAGTTTGATCAGACTGCTGTGTGTTTTGAGGAAATGCTATTTTTTCCCTCAACAAATTAAAGTTTCAATAAGAGTATTTAAATTAGAAAAGCCAAGGCCATAGTGAGACAGCTACAATGACCACATTCAAGTAATGACACAGACTAAATTATAGCAACTACATGCAACAAAAGTCTTTTGCTGGTAGGTGTATGCACTTTGCAGGCATTACTGTAGTCTTTTGTGTGTCTTTTTAATGTAAAGTAGCATCCTAACTTTGATTCCGACACCGGTCTTTGAAGCAGTAACAATTTAGAAGCCTGTGCTAATTATATCTTACCTGAGGTCCAATCCTGTTCCCATTGAATTAATTGGGAACAGACTTGTATTCTTGAATCCCAGCTCTGATACAGCATGAGAGTTTGCACAGTGATGGTCCATTCAAAGTCTGGTTCTTTCTCCTTACATTGCTAGCTTCTAAGTATTGTTTTTTTTTAACCCTTTTTGACTGGTAATGCTGCTTGGCGGGTAGAATAAGAGTGAATCAAAATTCTAGGTCTGGTGAAATTACCGGGGTACAGATGGCTGAAATATTAATACAGAACTAGAATAGGTAGAAGATAAACTTTTCACTGATATCTAGTTCCTCAAAATGACCCCCAACATCCTAAACTCTTTGGGTGTCTATACACGTGCTCCGGGGTGGAGGGGTGCATTTTAATTAGGGAGGCTACAGGACAACTGCTCTAATTAAAACACATCATATGTATTAAGCATCCTGCATTTCAAACTGGACGTTGGGGTGCTTTAACTAAAGCTCATTCGACGAATTTTAGTTAAAGCTCCGCCCCCCCCCCCGCCACCATTTTGAAACACAGGAAGCTTAATGCATGTGATGCTGCAGCACACTGGGGTGTTCTAATTAAAACACTCCAGTAGACTCAATTAATCATTCTAATTAGAACCCATCGAAGCCTGTATATAAGCACCCTTTATCTTCTTCACAGTTGTCTCAGGTATGAAAAATGGGTGAATAATAATGTAGGGAATTCCATTTTGAATCTCTAAAACCAGTTCTCCATCTAGTCTGGTATTCCTGTGTAACTTCCTCGCTTTGGTGTTATATATAGGCAGAAGATAATCAGGAAAACAAGGATATAGTAGTTGAGAGAGAAATACCAGAAGAAAAGATGAAGGATGTCAAGGGAAAGGAAAGTACTACCATCGGTGAAAAAGGTAAGGCAGTTAGAGAAAGGGTTATCTAGTCAGGCTGGGAAATTGGGTATGATGAGTAAGAAGCAACTGAGCTGTAAATAGGAATCTGGGCTAAAACAGATCTACTGGTGCAGGACATGAGAGTGGATATGATAGGATACCCTTGCAGAGAGGTTCTTCAAACCTAAATGTATGAGTATCTACCTCAAGAAAGACATTTAGTATGTACTGGAATGAAAAAAAAAATGCTTAGCAAAGAAAGTTGCATCTTAGAAGTCAGGAGCTGCAGGGAGATGGCGACAAGTGCTGCTGAAAGAGGAAATATCAGGTTAAAGGGAAAGTAAGAGTGGAGTTCTGCCAAGTTTGCTCTTGGACACAGTGAGTGCATCTGTACGTGCTATTAGCATGGAGCAATAAACTCTGGCACACATTGTTTGATGCACCACATGTTTTGTTTGAGGCACCCAGGACCGCAGCATATTTGAGTTGGATTGGCTTGCCCTTCTCATGCAAGGCCTAGCCAGCAGGCCGCCCCTGCACTCAAGCATCCTTGTGCCCCAGACAGATGTCAGCCATCAGCGTCTACATGTGCATTGCTGTGCTCTGAAGAACACTGTATTTACAAGTCCGAACCTGCAGCAGAGTTAATTGGTTTCCTGCAGCCTAATACGGCCACATGTGTAGACACTGGGACTTTACTGTAGCGCTAATTAGGTGACTGCACACAAAATGTCTGGAGTAGAGGCACCCATTAAGTGGCACAGTAAGTTGGGAGGCATGGTCAGTGCAGAAGAGGATTAGAATATGGATAACCTTGACATCTGGTGCAAGTTTAGGGCAGAACTGGTTCGGCTCGTGAAGGGATGAGGTAGATGTGCTTGGCTGCAGTAGCAGGGAAAGTGGATGAGATGACTCAGATGTCCCTTCCAGTCCTCTGTTTCTATCCTGTCTCCAGCAATGGTGATTGCCATCAGGGAAAGTTTTCTCTTAATGCTGCATAGCTATAAGTTGGCTTCTCTCCTAAAGCTGGATGATTTCCTATCCTTTCTAAAACTCTTCACAATGTTCTTGTTATCCATGCATGTTTTTACGCCTTTACAAAAAGCTTCTTAAAAACTCCTAGTTTCAATGATATATTTTGACATTGAGTTCCACCAGTTAATTGCATGTTTTGTGAAAACTAGCCTCCTTAATCAGTTTTGAATTTGCCGCCTTTCAGTTCCCATTGACTATCCCCTGCTTCTTACGTTAAAAGGAAGGGTGAAGAGAAGTTCCTGCTTTTGTATGTTGATATGGTGATGGAAGTATTCTGAATGTATGTGTATGTGCCAGGACTTCAGTTCAGCCTAGACCATTACTTTGTAATATTTTATTCAACAGTTCTGGGTGCCGTACTTCAATAAGGATGTGGTAAAGCTTGAGAGAGTCCAGAGAAGGACCATCTGTATGATCAAAGACTTGTGTGGCAAGCCATACAAGGAAAGGCTGGGGGATCTGGGACTCTTCAGCCTGAAAAAGAAAAGGCTGAGAGGGGACTTGGTAGCAGCTTACTGCTACATCAGATGCATACATCAAGGGCCCAGTGAGCAACTGCTCACCAGGGCACCCTTGGGGAAAACCAGGAGTAATGGTCACAAACTCCTGGAAGACTGCTTCAGGCTCGACATTAAGAAAAAATACTTCACAACTAGGGTGTCCAGACTGTGGAATAAGCTAACTCCAGAGGTGGTGCAATGTCCTACCCTGGAAATCTTCAAGAGGAGACTAGACGGGCATCTGACCCCCCAGTTGTCTTTCCTGCTTGGTGCAGGAGGCTGGATCTTCCGAGGTCCTTTCTGGCCTTACAGTCGATGAATCTATGAACAGTTAATATTGCTTTGTTTTCGTATGAAATGTTGGATTTGACTTCTGACCTAAGTGTCATGAGATGTTTATTGCTTATAATTACCGTATTTTTCGGACCATAAGACGCACTTTTTTCCCCCCAAAAGTGGGGGGAAAACGAGGGTGCGTCTTATGGTCCGAAGGTGTGTGTCCCGGGGAGA
>NW_017728915.1:35098863-35115929 GCF_001723895.1 Crocodylus porosus | reverse complement strand
GGAACACACATAGTCTCTCCTGCCATAAAAACTGGGTGCGTCTTATGGTCAGGTGCGTCTTATGGTCCGAAAAATACGGTAGCTTACTGATATTGTAACTCTTACAAATGCTCATTAAAAGTAGAGTTTCTATAGTTGCTTGAAATGCATCATCATTCTTGTGCATTTTGCTATGGTCTGCACCCACAAAAGGGCTTGGCCAGCTAGACTAAGGCAGATTTTAAGTGTCTAAAGTCCAAAATTCAATTGCCATATCCCTGCTTGGCTGCCATATAACCTTCAAAGTGGCTCAAACTCACAGACACCTGAGTTTTCTACATTTATCTTCCCCACACGTACCTAAAGCTCTGCGTCTGGTTTCCGGACAGGCCCAGAAGTATCTCAGTTGTAACAAGACTGAGGAGCTCAGCAAATGTGAACGTGACAGTCCATCTTAGAGGTCGGGAGTTTCAGCTCTGAGGGAAGTCCAGTGTTCGTGTTCCTACTCCAAGAACTATCGATGTAGTCTGTCTGATACCTGTTTAATGTAAAATGCACAAACTATTCTTCTAGATGACCTGGACTTCCCTTTCCCAGTGGGTTCCTTAACCAGTAGGTCAGAGATTCAGGCTCCTACCTGGTCCCTCTCTGACCCAGTGAATATTAAGGTACTCCATACAAAGTGGAGCTGGAGTGCTCAAGAGTGTCTGCAACCCACCGTAACCTTTGGCCTGATGGCTCTGGCTGGCCCATATCCTGGCTGAATGCTCTAATCGCTGGCCTTTGTATAAAAGGGCCTATTTATATATAGGGTCTTGTAGGAGTCACCAGGGGGAGGTGGCAGAGATCTTTTCCTTTGTCTTCTGGGAGAAAAAAAAAAAGTATTCCTCTCCTAGCCACACATTTGGCTTTAGAAATAAAGGGCTTATGCACATCCTCGTTGGCTAGCTCTATGTTTCTTTCCCTTCAGCACATTGTTTTAGCTCCTGTTATTAATAAGCTAGCTCTCCCATGTGCTGTGTAGGGAGTCCAGGCATCTCCCTCTGGATTCTGGATTCGCTTGGGAGGATGGGGGGAGCAAGCAATTAAAACATTTATTGGATGGAGCCCCGAGTGAAGCTATATTGAGGATTTCAGCTCAGCTCCATTGTCGAGGCACATTCAGCAAGCACCGTTAAAAGACCAGCATTTGACGATAGTTGGCACGTTGCATGAGGACTAGGAAACGATGGTTCTGTTCCAGTTCCTACTCTGTGGGGATGCTTTTGGCAAAAATTACCTTTACAATCCAAATTATGCTGGAGCCCCTGGATACTGGTAACTCAGTGCTATGGTGATAACCGACGTAGAAATGGATGAACAGAGCGATGGAAAAAAGAAACTCACTCTGAAGCCCAAATCTTAAGAGGCGTTTAAGTACTGAACTCCTGCTGAATTCAGTGGAAGGTGGCTAAAGACCTTTGAGGATCAGAGCCTGGATACCAATATATGAAACAATTCTTACTTCCCATAAGTTAAACAGCATCTGTTGTTCCAGTCCCCAGCTTCTCAACCTCCTTAGTTTCCTTTTCAGTCTCAGTTTGATTCTTCAGTCTTTCAAATTCCAGTTCTTCAAACGGCCTTAGATATTCCTCAGGCTGTGCTTGGTGAAGGTGACCTCTTTTCATTCCAGTCTCTGCTCTTCAAGGCGTATGCTCAGACTCTGCATTCACTGTATTTTAAAAAAACAACCCAGCAGCAATGGTGTGAACCCCCCGCCCCGCAATCATTTTTGTGGTGACTTAAAGATGAATTTGTTTCATGGCCGCCCAAAGCAAATGATTTGGGGGAATTTGCAACTGCAGCCACTATGCCTTTCTCATTTTGCCTTTATATTAAAAACAATATTTTAAATGTCCCTTTCCTATTGCTAACTTTTTGCAGCTCCTGCATTGTATCTTCCCTCTGAGATCATTACCAGGAAACCACATTCCTCGGGACCAGATAATTTGCTGCTAACGCTCAACATTTGAGCATTCACGACTCAGAACCAAGTCACATGTGCCCACCACAAAATTAATATCACAGGAAAAAAGTTTTATACTCTGCTTGTGTTTAATAATAATTAATCTCCTACAAACAGATGCAATCAGCTTTGAGAAGCACCTTGCTTGATTTTTAGTGAAAAAAAAAACAACAAACAATTACTTTTAGAGGCAGATGCTTTCCAGGATCTTATACAGATATAGCAAATAATTTCCTAGAGAATTTATATATTCATCTTGAAATCCCTGTCAGAGAGGTGATTAGACAAGTTTAATTATAGGCAGCATGAAAAGTGTGTGTCAGGAAATCTCAAAAATTCTGGCTGGATAAGCAGTTTCAGAGGACTATGAATGCTGTCTCAATCACACTGATTTTTTTTTCAGATACAACATAGAAATAGCTGGTTGATATTTTTAACCTGCATTAAATATGTTTGCAAATGGGACCATTCAATGTACAAATTGAACGTTTAATCAGTCTGTGCTTGAATGTAGATAAGAGTGGATGCTACCACACAAAAGGGGCATGGGAGAAGGAAAATGTGCATTGCACCATCAGGAAAAAAAATCAGAAAGTGATAAATTAAGTCATTTGAAATGAAGGGTATTGAGAAGGAGTTTGGGGGATATTTTATTTTATGTCTATGCTGGAGCGTTGGTTGGAAAGAATCACTTAGTACAAGGAAGGCATAACCCAGAAATGAGATGGGAAAGTAAGTTAACAGGAAAGGCAGTAGAATGAGTAATCGAGCCGAAACCAGGAGCATGGTGTGGTAGGGATAGTAAAGCAAGTTATTTAACTGTGGGAACAATGGCAACTAGTGGTAATTAGCACTAATGCGAATGCATTTTCTCCTCATAAATTCACTCCTGATGTCAGTGTAAGGTGCCTGAATGCAGATTCAAGAGAAAACATAGCTCTAAAATGCTAGCAAGAGAGAAGGAGATGCTGCTAGAACATCACTGAAAGGATAAGGCAGCAATGGAAGGAAAATTATAACAAATAATAAGGAAAAGCCTTAAGAGGGTCATATCACGGGAGATGTATAAGTGTTTGCATTTTATAGGCTTCTTTTTGTGCCAAAGCTGCAGAATGTGAAAATCTGTTGCAAGTCCAATTAAAGAGCTTTAGCTCAAGCTATAGCAGCTTATGCTTTTAGGACCGGAGCTGCGTGCCAAGCAAGATGTTGTTATGGCAGCTTTATCATATGGGAAACAAAGTATAACAGAAACAAAGAAAAGGGGTGTATATGTGTGTAATTTTAGGGGAGGATTTTAATAGACATGCGCATGGACACATATATCCATGTGTACCCCCAAAAGTGATATGCATATCTATTATATCTAATGCTTGCCAGCCCCCTGGCCAACCTTCCCCCGTGGAAGCTGAAGAAGGTGTAACAACTTCAGGTTCTACCCCATGATCTGTGCCAGTGTCTATCTGTTCCTTGCACACTGTTGTTTGGATTGATAAGTGATTTAACTGTTTGCACGCCAATGGATGTGTACATAACACGTGCTCCAGCCCCAAAGAGTTGTGAGAATTAAGGAAAGATGGGGAGGGCCACATAGTTGAATACAGTTGGAGAATTGATTTACATTAGTTCAGGGGTTTTCAACTTTATGGATCAGTGTATCCCCTGGTGGTTGGACGCAAAGCAGTGTAGCCCCCTTGGAGAGGGGGAGGGGGGACATGGCTAGATGCAGAGGTGGGGGGGAGAAGGGGGTGGTGCACAACCGAATACGGAGCTGCAGCAGCCACTTTGTGTGAGCTTCCCCCGCCCCCTGTGTCCAGCTGGGCAGGCAGCAGCAGTACGGGATGGTGCATGGCAGTGCTACATCCCCACCTGCCTGTGCGTAGCCCCTAGGGCCTTCTCAAGTACTCCTGGGGGGTATGCGTACCCCCAGTTGACAACTGCTGCACTAGGTGAATTAAGAAGTTAAACCCCCTAGTTAAATACAAATACCATCCCATATCAAGGTAGGTTCTGAGAACAGGAAGTCAACTATTCAGGAGGGCTGAGACATCATGTCCAAGTGACAAAATTCAGGCAGGCACAGCTGGGCTAAAGGAATGCTCCCATTTCTAAACAGCTCTATCAGGAGCTGAGACTGAGCTGCAAAGCCATTCAGAAAAAGAAAACCCCTTTTAATCTGTAGGCCCATGTAACTGGCATGTGTGACAGGACTACGTGGCGTGATGAATGACCAAGCTACCAGATGATAAGCCTTAATATGAATAAGTAGCTCTTTTGCAAATCATGATTTCCTGAGGCCCTTGGTCAGAGCTTACCTGAAGACTCCTGAAGTTTATTTGCCTGCAGACTTTGGCCCACTTAGCTCTGCAACTGTCTCTAGAGTCATGGTTCCCGAACCCATGGCTTGTGGACAACATGTTGCACAGAGGGCCCTTCATCATTGTTCATAGCTATAGGCCACTAAAAAGTTAAAACTGAGGTTGGAACAAAACAGGGTATTGCCTACCCTACATTGCTTGCTCAGTGTTGTTGCCAAGGGTCCCAGCAAAAGGTTGGAGATGACGGTTCTGGTGTATGCCATCGTAATGCTTTTCTTCCCACTAAGCCTTACATCGAACTCCTCCTAAAGGAGAAGGATTGTCACAGGCCGTTCATTTCACTGAAATTTAATTGGGTCTTCAAAATATTCCATCACCAGTGATGGTCCCTTTATACCAAATGTGAAAGCTTCCAAAATGGAAAAAATAATTGCTCTGTCTCCATGCATTCTAGAGAACATGTGCCTTTAAATTCCCAGCTTATTAATATCAAGCTTTAATAGAAATTCCTGACCCTGTGATATTTGGTTACTGCATTTCTTGTGAAGACCTTTTGTAGAGAAATGTAGATTCTCGGGTCTAAGCATTTTGGCTATGAGGATTAAATTTCCAAGGTACATTTTTTTTTTTTTCCTATTGCTACTTACCATTTATTTTTGTGAATTTAATTCCTTTAGTTTCTTCTTTGGAAAACTTTTCAAAACTTTTGCAAAATTTTACAGACTCATTATACCTTGAAGGTAAAAATGAGATTGGAAATATCACCTGCAAAGTATAAATAAGACCGTTTGAATTAACAGTCAAGTAAATCAGAATTAAAGATAATTGGCAACTCTTTCCTTTTCATATAATTGAGGTTCTTCTGGGATCCTGACTTTTTAAATGCTGAAGCCACAGATACTCCCTCTTGCTTATTATTGTTAATTTTTTCTTGGGTTGAGAAAATTGGTTTTAAATTAGTGAACTGTTTTGCAGGCCCTAGGATATGTCCTGGATGATCACTGATATATAAGGAATGATCTTATATATGTGTTGATAATTGAATGTCAGATTAAGAATGCTTCTCTCTGTTGAATGCTGCCTTGGAAAACTGCTTGTTTTCTGTGCACTCAAGGTTATTGTTAACATAGTGCTAACAGGAACCCAGGAGTTTCCATGCAGTTCATTTAACACATGGACATTGCTATATTTGCAACAATTCACAGAGTTCAAAAATGTCCAGGAGACAGTGGCAAAAGCAGCCAAAAGAAAATGTTAATGAGGAAAACAGAACAGAAATCTGAGCCAGGCTGAGAGTATTGCCAACCTCCATCAACCCTACACAATGGTAACACACAAAAAAAGAGTTCTTTCATTTCCCAGCCATGGACCAATTGGGACTTTATTTATTAAAAGAAAAATAGCAGAATTAAATACAGGAGAAGGTATAAAGAAACCCATTGTTAAGGTCAATGACATGTCTCTTTCAAGTAAAATCCATAAATGGCTTTTGCTTCACATCAAGACTTTACATTATAGCGATCCACCAATCAGATTTAGGGTCTGATTTAATTTAGGTCCTTGTGAAGGTATGGAGTACAGTCGTACCAGATCAAAACCGTTATAATTAGTACCCTCTTTCCCCTGGTATAAATGGCTATATAAAGTTCAAGACAATGGAAAAGAAGAGCCTTGGTCTTCCAGAATTTCAGGTCTTCCAAAATGTCACAACCTAAAAACAATTTAGATTTCAGGGAAAAAATTCATACTAGTTGCATCTACAAGTGTAATTAATACAAAGCAATAGACTCTGGAGCAGTTTGAGCTGGAGTAAACTACTCACAGGTGCAGTATCTACAAATGCACCTGGGACAGCAGCAATTTGGGTCATGGTGGAGCAGGCCCAGGCTGTCAGAGGGCATGGGGGCACAGAGTGGGGAGGGGGGCGGAGGTCAGCCCTATGCTCTGGGTAACAACATCAGGTGGCCGTGGCAGAGGGGTTGTTTGGGGCACGGGGGTGCTGAAAGTGCAGAGCTGTGTGGCTGGGCAGCAGGTAGGAGTCTGGCCTCTGTCTGGCTGGGCTGACCAGGTACAATTTATGTCTGCCGTCAGCTTCTACACATGCATTTAATCACAGTAAAGTACCCTGGTGTAAGAGAGTACTGTCCCCAACAGTCACCAACAGTACTCTCTTACACCAGCCTAAATTAGTTTACTGCACTCTAATACCGTCACACATGTAGACAGTGGATGTATCCACATGTGCAAATGCTGTGGTGTGGGTTTACTCTAGAGTAAATTAGTCTAGCGTAAAGCCACGCTGGGCAGGCATCTAGAGGTGCATGAATTCGGGAACAGATTTGCTGCTCCAGGCAGCAGTCAGCTTCCACCCCATCTGGCCCTGCATTGACCCCTTGCAACCACCAGGGGGAGCTCTAGGCCCCCCTTTGGGTGTTAGCCCAAGGACTGTCAGGGAGCATGAGACCAAGAGACATCTGTCTCCTGGCAGGGGCTGGGAGATTGCTCTCTGCCCCTGGGAGCTGCCTGTTGCTGAGACGGGCCCCAGTGGCAGAGCCCAGGCAGGGAGCTCCTGGCTCTGACTCCCTGACTGGGGGCAGGGAGCTGGGAAAGAGCTGCACGTCCCAGCCCCCTGCCCCAGTCCACTGGGGGGAGCAGCTAGCAGTGAGCTCTTGGCCTATTGGATTGTATTGATTCCCTGCCTATGCTGCTAGCCACCCCACTAGCAGATTGGGGCAGGGAGCTGGGGTCTGCTCCTCCCCCACAGCTCTTTCACCTGATCAGGGTACAGGGCTGGGAAAAATCTGTGGGGCTGGGACCTGCCCCTGACCAGGACAGTCCCCCACCAGTCCCGGGCTGTGCAGGGAAGTCTGCACATGCAGCCTGAAACAGGACAATTCCCAAGTACATCCAGGCTGCATGTGTAGCTAGGTCAGGTCCCGGGGCTGTCCCGGCCAGGTGCAGGTCCCAGCCAGCTCAAGGCTGGGTGTGCAACTCTCCCTGTGCAGGGAGCTTACAGCCCCGGCTCTGCGATCACAATCATGGAGCGGGGACTGGGAGATTGTTCTCAGCTCCAGCTCTGTAATCGCAGAGCAGGGGCTGGGAGCTCCCTGTTACCAGGGCAGGGGGACATTGCTCCCTGGACCCAGAAGCTACCTGCTGCCAGGGCAGGCTCCAGCACTGGAGCCTGGGTGGGGGCAATCTCCCACCCCCTGCTACCCAGCTGACCAGGAGGAAATTTGCTCCCGGTCAGCCGTCTTCATGTGCCATACTGTGCAGTAATTACTCAGCACTTAATTTGCTACTTGCATTTTCACATAGCAAATAACTGCCAAGAAGAGCAAATTACTTCACAGTAGAGATAGTTACTGCATAGTAAGCATCACTGTTTATACATGCTGACCCTTACTGAGCAGTGAAGTGTCTCATGGTGATATGCCCGGTGACACGTTACTCTGCAGATAATTGATCTATTCCGCAGTAAAGTGTATGAGTAGATGCAGCCACTGGAATCTAAACTCACCCTGATGAGCTTTGCTTCTCACTCCAATATTCTACGTTTGTCATTTGATGTCAGGAAATAGACATTGCATTAAGAACTGGAACTGGGATTTGCATCATTTATGCTGTCAGACCTCTCACAAGACCCAAAATATCATCACAGTGTTGTCAAACCAAAAACGAAGCTCTAGTTGGCTTTCAATACATAGCCTGGGTCTGTATGTGAATCTTGTCTTTTGTTAAAGTTAATATCTCATTGGAATTGTGCCTTAATGCCACCTGACATGTTGTGGGATGTTACCAGAAGAGGAAGGAAGTAGAGGAGGTGCATGCTTTCAGTTCGTGATATGGTGTCCCTCTGAGTAAGCACTTTTGGATAGCTGGAAGGCTCTTTGAAGATGTGACATCTTTGTTGTCTTCACAACTGCCAGAAAAGTAGACAGATGTGGTTCACAAAGGTCTGATTTATCACCAACGATTACTCTCAGGACCAGAAAATACTGAACAGTGCTTAAGTGTTCTTGACCTTCGGAAAGGACAAAATGGGGATCTCCCAAAGACAGAAAATGAGGAAGAACTGAGAAGCTCAGCAAGCTGAGACTTTCACGGTATTTTTACTATTCTAAGGGCACTTCACACTAGTCAGAAGGATGGGTATAAGCTGGGAGTCAAGGGATGGTGTTTGTATGAGCTGATCCAGAACTGAATAAAGACTTTGGTTGAGTTGAGGGATAAGGCCCTGTTAAAGTCTGTTCTTTCTGGGGTGAAGGAGAGAGGGACAGTTTGGCCCCCCTTCCATAAAAGTTCAAATAAAAAAATTGTGACCTTTAATTCCTTACTTTAGTACTTCCCTCAGAACTAAAAAAACACCTGCTAGGTTAATATGTGACTGTCAACTACATGCTGCCAAAATCCCTGCTTCATTCCCAGCGTATGTCTTTGAAGATCTCTCACACCCCCCAGTTCCCAGATTAATTAGTGTTTAACAAAGTTTAATTCCATTGTATTAATTTGGAAATATATAAACACAAACATATATAAACATATACATGTATATACATACTGACATACATAAACTGCAAAATGTGTGTGTGTGTGTGTGTGTATACACACACATATATATACACACACACATGCGCACATGCATGCACATATATAAGGTGTGTATGTGTATGCGTATATCTTATCTATCTTTCTATATATATAAACTAACCCCAGCCCATCAGCTTTGATTTGCAGTGCAATTAATTTTAATTAATGTGCTTACCCTAGTTATAGGTTAGTGATTGCTTAGCTTAGGGAACAGTTTAGAAAGTGCCCATACCCCCCCACTCTCATTTAGATGCAGGAAAGAGAGGAGGACGAGTTGTGATTGTTCCTTTTATTTTTAAAGTTCCATTTTTAAATGTTTTAAATGTCCTGTTCTTTTTTTGAAGAAAATTTTGGCTTCCATGCTCTCAACTGCAGAAGACAGGGCTGTGTACAACACAAGGTTTCATTAACTTCCTGTGCTCAGGGCTCATTTACTAAAGAACAATGTGTGCAGTGCCAGGGAACATAAATAAAGAACCTGGGAAAGCAATGAAGTCCAGGAGTTGCAAAAATGGCCAGAGTGAGTTACAATTAAAAGTAGGTTTATCCCTGAATTGATAGAACAGTGAGCCTGATAGCTCTTTAATAAGAAACCAGGACACAACAGCAATGTGAGAATAATGACTAGTAGTCAAAGCCAGGTGAACAAAATGATCGGGTTTCCTACTAGAGAGGGAGATGGAGAAATCGGGTAGTTGTATCTTTCTATTGATGAAAAGCATGTAAATATATTTCAGTTCTCGGTGGCATGGATTGCTCCAGGCTCAGTGATAGGTTAGGGATGGCATACTCACCAGAGGTGATAACTAGATGGGGTGGGGAAAGGGGGCTTGGGTAATCTTTTCTGTGATCATAGCTTGACAGAACCATAAAAATTAGGGACTGAAGAGATTGATGAGGTCAAGGCTATTCCAATATACGCTAATATCCTGTTTTTTCCTTTGTTTTGTCAATGGACTGTGCCACAGTCATCAAGATGTTGTGCACTAAATACCCTGCTGCTTTCATTATTTTCGCCTGCAAGCCAGTTTATCAAAGGCTCAATATTTGTTAATTGGGACAGCTAATCTCTAGGGATTTTGCTATTTTTTTTTGAGATCGAAAGGATGATGGCAATTAAGTTACTTTGGTGCTACTGGGGAAAAGAAATTCGACGTATATTGGGTCAGTATGTCCTTTAAACAAAATAAACCATTTTGTGGTTGCATAATCATGTTATTGCTTTAGAAAAACTTTCAGCTTTGGCTCTTAGGCTCACACTTTCAAAGAAGCCTGCGGGAGTTCGTAGTTCGTTTCCCATTGAAAGCCTTGTTGCCCTGCTCTGTAATATCAAAGTCAATAATACATTCTGTTAACTCCAGCATTGACTAGAATACCCTGTATTTGGGATGCTTGATGGATATTCTCCAAGGGCTACAAATTATATAAAAGCTGGGGGTTTTTTTACTACACTTGAGTGAATAGCATAAAGAACAGCACCCAACTTTGTTGACAGCTTTGCGCACAAAAATGCCCATTTTGATTTGTTGTCATTTGTGACTACTTAGGCCACAATGTAAATGTTTCTAAAAGCCAAATGTTTAAAGAACTGTAGCATAGTATGTTATTCTTATGAAAATTTAGTCCAGATGTGTTTGGCTACTCACAGGACACATCTACACAGGATGCTAAATGTCCAGTAGACTCAAGTCTACGTCGCATCAGTATGTCACGGCAAAAGCCGTGCTAGTGTGCTAATGCACAGTAGAATTAGTCTACTGAGCATTAGCGTTATTAAAAAAGGTTGTGCTGGTGCTACTGCGCAGTAGCTGCACATTGAGTTAGTTAGTACCTGTTATTACAGGCACTAAACTTAACGCTCAGTAAATACGACACATTAATGCATGTGTGGATGTGCCCAGTAGTCATTATTCTTTTGATTAAAATGTTTTGTTAATTCATATGTCGTTACATGTAACTAAGTGAAGTACACCAAAGGAATAGCAGAATGCTGTTCATAAACTGTCTGAACGTTACAGCTTTAAATTATTCAACAGATACTTTAGTAAAATAGCTGCAGTTAAAGAAAATTAAGGCTAGTTTGCAATTGCTTCATTAACTAAAACCAGGGCCCAGCTCTAGTTTTTTATTCTAACCAAATGCTTTTAGCATGCCCAGTAATGAATGAGCATATAGTTAAAGTTACTACTTTTCTTGTTTGGAAACTGTAATAATCTCAAATTTAAGCTACGGACATTGCATATAGATGCCATGATAATAGGTGGCCTACAACCAGACATGATAGCAATAAATTACATGGCAAATAATAACGTACAGTATAATGGATTGCTGAAGGCTCTGGGCTACAGCAAGTACATCCCTTCTGTAATTACAGGAGCAGTGCAGGTCACAGCTTTCTGGAAGGAGGCTGACTATAGCCCAGCTAGAGGCACTGTTATTGGGGAAGAACATCCTGTTAACTCAACAGTAGGAGCAATGACCCTTGTCTCGTTTCTGTGGAGAAGGAGCTTGTCCTGGAGTCAGACGGGATTGCATTGATTTACTTCAGTATGAGAAATATGTAACTAGAATGAGTTGTGCAGTTACACTTTGAAACAAGGTCTCAGATGAGAAGTTTTGGGTTACCTAGGAACAGCGGTGTAACACAGCTGTCTTGTACCCTGGGTGGAGGCAGCAGCCAGGCTAGCAACTGCTGCTTTTGTGTTCCTTTCCTCCTTCCCACTCCTCTGCCATAGTCATACCTAAGGAAGTTTGACGGAGCAAGGTAACACTTCGACCCGAGTAAAGCTCTCACAATGTTTTCTGCCCTTTTACTATTGGTGTGTTAGCTTCCGATTTATCTTTGCACCATTTATGATTTCTCCTCTCTGAGACCAGGCATGGCTTGAGCTGGGGACAGTGAGCTCCTCATCCGAGACGGGGTGAAATGGAAGCCTTTGTGGTGGCCTCCAGGTAATTGCCTTTTGCTAAGTTAAACCTCAGGTTCCGCGTTTTGTTGTCTCCTATTTCTTTCTAATGGCCCATATACGAGGACCCTCTAAACTTAAAGGATTAGGTTAGGTTCAACCCTAAAGGTTGCCATCAGTATGCCAGAGACGTATACACTGCCCCCTCCATGTCTCTGCTTTATTTTGTTGGCTGTACTGAAGCCACCTGCATGGTGCCTCCTCTTCATCTGATGGAACCCTTCTAGGAATTAGGCTGTGAATCATTTGTCTTCCACACTTGTTTCTGTTTAAGGACGTGCGACAAGCCTGACCCATGACTCTAAAATCTATCAGCATTCTGGTTTTCAGTAAAGGTGGTTGGCGAGTATGGGCTTGGAAGCCGTTTAAGATTCACCCTAACTAGCAATGTAGACATATCCATGGACTGCCAAAAGGCAGATGGAACAAAAACTAAAGCTGAACTGGAGAAGTCCATAGGAGGAGGCCCTCAGGGAAGACACCACTCCCCAGTGGCGAGTACTCAAATGCTCCATTGTGGGGATTTATATTTTTGCTTCACTCATTAGCAGAGGCCCTGTGGCTCTCTGGGACCTGTTAGCTGCATAGAATCACCCACATCATGTCTTCCTAGTTCTGTACCAGGTCTCACCATCTTCCCTGCAGGACCCAACAAGCATCACTCCTGGGAGTTCAAAGCAGGTGGCTGCCTCTGGAGGTCCACTGGAAATGGAGACTCCCCAACGCAGAGCACACAATGCTGGATTGATTCCCCCCGGGGATGTGCATTCCACCCAACTGGCCTGTTTTCAAGGTCCTTATTGTTTGTGCTGCTGCTCATGTCCTGAGCTCTCACCGCCATAGTCATGGGGCACGTCCCAGGGTTTGAACACACACAGTGTGATTCATGTTTGCCATATCTCCACCCCTATGGAAGAGTAGGTTGAATGACATTTCTTCCAGAGATTGTAAAGGGTTTTGAGTTGCTTTGTGGGTACTCAAGGTCAAAAAAGGAATGCACTTGGGGTTGTGAATCCCAGAGCCTTGTGGCTGGGAAAGCATTGGGCACTATGTAGATGAGCTTCAGGATTCATGCTGAGGTTCCCCAGTTGTTGCGGGCAGTTGAAGTCCAAAGGGATATGTCTTAGGTTAGAACACCTAGGGTCTTGAAAACTCAGGAATTTATATTTGGGGACATGGTTTTATCAGTCATTGCAGCGAATGGAGCACATCTGTGTCCTTTGTGGGGTTCTGGGATGTAGCGGGGCAATGCTGAAAAGATAACCAACCTCCAGTTCCATGCAGAGTCCATCCATCTGCAACATGTATAGTCCACCTCATGCATAGCTCGAGGGAAATGGACTTTTAATCAAATAAAAATGTGGATTTGGAGGTGCTTTGTAAAAAACCACCCAATTTTTCTGATTTAAAAAAAAGTAACCCCAAATCCACATTTTTCCATGATTAAAACGAAACACCATCATATATGGAGTGATGCTTCATTTTAATGATGGAAAAATGTGGATTTGGGGTTACTTCTTTCTGATTTGAAAAAACAGGATCCCTGCTGATCACAGAGGAAGGTGATATGGAGTCTGCTCTTCTGAAGCCAAAATAGAGTATAGCAAGATAAGAGAATTTAAGCCAGGACTCAGGTCAGTGGAAAGCGCTGTAATTAAACCGGGGTCTTGGAAAGAGTAATTGTTAACCTAGCTGGTGTAACCTGAATGTAGGTAAAGTAATCCAACCCCCCTACCCTCTTCTTTAGGAGGCTAGTCAATAAATTCGGTCTTCCCTCCCTTGCCTACAGCACCGGTTCCCCGTCTGAAGCGACAGGGTGCTGATGAACACCATCACTTATTTCCTTTACTCAGAGCACTTGGAGAGGCTCTTGCTTTTAGGTTGGGGTGTTAATAACCAGCATCAGCCGCAGCAGGGGGTCACTGGACAGCCCCTCTACTTGTGCCAGATGATTCGAGGAAGGGCTAAGGCCAGACGAAAGGGTAAAAGCCCAGACATCCTTTATTTGAGCATTTCACAAATAAATTACAAGTTTCTTTGCAACCACATCATAAATCAAAACGTTTATTTACACCTCAGAAACAGCAAGCAATTCAGCAACTAGGGCCCAAAGGAACAATTAATTGAAAAAGTAGCTGAACAAAATACCTTGGAAATGAAAGAAACAAACAAAATAAGAATGATAAAAAAATAAACTTTTTTTCCCCTCTTGCTTGAACTTTTAGAAAAAGAAAAATTAATCTTAAAAAATCCTGGTGATGATTTGAGGAGACAGAGTTCATTGTGGGGCAAATGTGATTTTGTTTTGTTTTTTTTAATACAGGAAGATTTAATGTGAAAGTTTAATAACAAAACAGCATGTCTGCCTTGAATTCACCATCACCACCCGCCATCCACACTTTCATATTACAGTTGTAGTTCCTGGGCAGAGTGCACGCGTACACACGCTCCATCTTTAGACTACATTCATTTAGCCTCAGATCAAATGCAATTGCTTATCGATGCAGAGGAGAACTTAGAGCCAAGTGCTATAACTCGTCCTTATAACCATCTGGCTGTCATCAAAGAGATGCAAGTTTCTTTCTGTATTCCCCTCTTTCACTTTTGCTGACCTGCTGATACATAGGCAACGAAAACAAAATGAGTCAGTAAATAATTACACGTATATTCAAATGGTATAAATCAGCGTAAATAGAGAGAGAGAGCCAACTGCAGCATCAATATAACATAATAGGTGGGAATAAGCCATTTATTTTTGCCAGTTTGTTTTGACCATAGATAACTGTGACCTGCCTTCAGCTGGGTATTCTTCCATAATTCATAGAATTTGGATGCTTATTCCAAGTCCTCATGCTGTATAGTCTCTCTTTCCATCTGCATATACAATATATATATCTCTATCTATCTATATGTATGTGTATATCTCTATATATCTACATATATACACACACATAGCAATTGTGCAATTAGTAACTTTCACAGAGTGTGTGTGTGTGTGCGTGTGGGAATTTTTTCATTTGGACATTAAAAAGGTAACTGTCATCCTAGCTAAAATAGAAACAGCAGTGGGCTAGAAGTTGTACATAGTAAAGTAGTCATCTGTATTTGCATGGGATATCGTTTTGTTGTCTGAATGTATTTGCATGGGAACGTCAAGGATTACAGATCACAGGGAACTCAATGGGTGAAAATCATTTTTTAAGCATCTTTGGGAAATGTGCTTCTTGGACAATTACAGTTTTTGCAGATATGGGAAAGGGAAGTTATAATCATGTCTTGTTCCTTAGACCTGTTGTTCCTATACTGGTATACTTTTTTGTTGTCATTCGTCTTCGCTCATTTTGTTTAATGAAACAAAATCCATCAAAAAAGTTGGTTTCCAGACAAACAACAATACGAAAATATCTATGCACAAAACTCTGCTGTGTGATCAGATGACTAGAATTTTTTTTGGTAGCAAGAAAGGGGAGAAGACCTCTATCACCACGTTGTCTTGGTGAAAATAAGTGATATAAAAGAAAGTGTTAGAAGCATAACTAACACATAAGTACTCATCTCTGTCTCTCTAGCAATAAAATACAACATTTAAACTAGGTCATCTGTGAACTGATGGGAAATCCGTAATTTAATAAATGAGGTTTGGGTTATAGCAGTCCCTAGCTTAAATGACTGCCCAAGAGACCGGGAAAAATTATTTGACTACAAGGCATGGCTATTTTAAATAAAGGTTAAACAAAATTATGCTGGGGACCTTCGGGATGCTTTAAAGTGGTCAGTGAAGGAAGTGAATCATTTACTGGAGGTAGTCCAGAGTGTTGGTTTCACTAAGTTTAAGAGAGACCTGAAGTAATAGATAATTTCCCTTGGTCCTGTGGCAAATTACGTTACTTCAGTATTCAGGGCAGACTGAGCAACGCATCGGGAAATGAAATAAAGTTATAGCGTCTACAGACAGTGGGCCAGATTCTCCTCTAAATGATGCCTATTTAAGCCCTGAATAACTCTAGTTAACAGAGTTTTTCTTGATTTAAACCAGTGTAAATGAGATGAGAATATAGCTCAGCAGGCCTATTACCCAGACATTGTTCCACTGTAATCTAAATCTTACTTGACACCCACTAAGAAATTCAGCTGATTTCCTCCTTTTGTTTTAATCGTTCAGACTTGCAGTTACTGAACAAAATGTACATTAATATATGCACATAGGCATAATACAAGCACACTCATGAGGCGTACTGACAGTGCTTCAGTTAGCAAGTACACTGAGTATGACACATTTACCCTGCTAATAAACACCAGTCTTTGATTAACTTAATAACTGTTTGACTAGATTTGTGTTGTACCAGAAAATACTGGTCTTGAAACTAAATGATTTGTATGGGCGTGGGTTTCTGCATGTGTCAAAGTGAAAATGATTAAATTCAGTGCCTTTCTAAATGCGAAAAAAAGGTTGCATATAATTTTTTTTCTATATGTATGTATATATACATACACATATATTTTCATATATATATATATATTTGCATACACACTTGGACTGAAATACATGTAGCAACTAAAATAGGTTAAATAACTGATAACTGCTAGGATATAAAATAAGCATGCTATGTCTAAACACATTTTAAACTTAATCCATCATAAAATGAAAAGTATAAATGTTTAATCTTTCCTGCTTTTACATGGTATTGTGAAATGCTTCCAAATTCTTTTATTTCCTGGTTTCAGGAGATGACATTATTTAAGGGCCTTCTTCATATAAGCAGTCCCATGGAGACTAATGGAGCACCTCTTTGAATAAGGCGGTCAGATGTCACATAATGGGTTCTTGGAAGAAGGCCTTTCTTAAATATAAGTGGGGGGAAAGAGAGGGAGAAACATTAACATGAGCGCTTCATCTCTTTTGGGTTTTTTTGGTCTGCTTATGATGTTCAGAGTCTAGTCTGGGCTGAAGCCAACAGGCATGTGAAAGCCTGGGAGAGCAGTTTGCAAAAAATGCCATCAATTTAGGTGATGCAAATGAGAAGGGTGTAATGGTGAGTGAAAACATTGGTGCCTCTGTGATCCTGAACTTTCACTGAGAAAATATCTGCATTGATACCCACCCCTCATTTAGGTGAAAGGCTACAATATTATTTGCATAGGATCTCTTACTGTATAGCAAACCAGTAGGAGGGAACTGCAGACAGAAACAATGTCTTTCACCCCTAATCT
>NW_017728915.1:35093182-35098763 GCF_001723895.1 Crocodylus porosus | reverse complement strand
CAAGTTTATTAAAATATTCTAAGACACTTACTTTACCCTAGTTACTGGCAAGCTCTAGTAAAAGCCACAGTCTGTCACTAGTATTTTTTTCTTTTTTTTTTCTTTTTTTTTTTTCTTTTTTTTGTTAATTTTATAAAAATTTGGTGTGAGCTCTGATGGATCATTTACAATTTATTAACAGGATGGTTGTCTTGATACGGCTAGGAGTTTTCTTTTACCTTACATGCTCACAGAATTAAAAAAGAAAAAAAAAGGATTCCTATTCATATATAATGAACACCCTCGATTTTCCATGTTTGCAAATGAGTGTGGTTAATTTCACACACACGAAGAAATGCTCGTGCTACTTTTATTTGGAAACGGTGGGTGTGTGTGTACACGTGTATGTATGTGTGTATATATATATATATATACGTGTGTGTGTGTGTATATATATATACACATATACATACACACACACACACATATATTCAAACCAAACTATATATATGAACACATTTATATGACGGGGGATCTATTTTCCTCTCTGCGCTCTGGGAGCTGCACGGAGTTTGAGAGAGAACGGACCTCTGTGGTCGGGGAGCTGGAAGAGGGTGGATCGGGGCTTCTGAGCAATGCCATTACTCTTGTTATTCTCAGGCCTTCTGACATGAAGACATCTACCTGCCTGGTTGCCCCCGCAGCGCTGGCATGAGCTGTTTACATGTCCTCAACTGATGCCATCAAGTATTTATCTACAAGAACAGAAAATGCCTAGTTTAAGGCTCCTCTACAATCGGGCCCAGAGTGCCCTAATATTCTCTGACTCATAATATGTTAGCACCAGCTGACTGCTTTATGCTCTTACAAATGAGAGCCTCCCTGATCTTCCAGCACTGTTGCCACTGGGGCCCGGAGGGAAGAGATGCTGGGGCTGTATCGTCAGTTCCACCTGGGGCTAAAGGAAAGAAATCTCAATCAGAAATGCAGACTTGGGAGTCTGCACCTCTTGTTTGCTGAACCTGAAGGACAAGAAGTGACATTGTGGAGCACTCGATAGACTTTATTTGGTGCCACTCAAGCGGGCTCTTTTAACAATACAGTTGCAGTAGGTTCTCTCCTTTTTGTTGCACCATTGTATAAACAGCACATACAATGGGTTTAGCTAGAACAGGATGGTTAGCATCACTCATCTGTGCCTGCGTTGCTCTATCCTTGCCCTCTTAAAACTTCAGATGGATGTCATATAAAAGCTAAACCTATTGTATATCTCTTCTCTCTCTCTATAAATATATATATATACATACACCCATACATATACAAATACTAACCCACAGACAAAATATTTTTTGAACAGTTGAATAGCAACAAGTCAACAGATAGAAAAAAAATGGAGTCATTCGGTATTCTTCTCCGAGAAGGTCAAGTTTAGATATTATGGTCTTTTAACATTCAGTGAAGATTCTCATAAACCTTGCATCTTGCAAGAGGAATCCATTAATAAACGAATGTAAGGGAAGAGGCTGTCAAACACTGACGAACAGTCGGGCAGACTAAGTGAGGTGGCAAATTAAACTGAATCTGGAGCAACTGAGGCCTAGTAGTGAAGAACAGTAACTGTAAACTGCAATCTTCGGATCTGACGCTTTCCTTTTCTTGTTGCCACGGCAACTCGGTAGGACAGCTTCAAATGTCAGGAGTTCTTACAGACCTAAATGACGGGAAATGTGTGTGATTATTACTGAGCAGATCACAGTATCCTTTAACATTTTTTTTTTCCAAGAGGGGTGGGGGGAAATCCCCCCCACCCCAGCATCAATTTACTGACTGAGTGCACGTACATTGTTGAGCAAGTCAAGATAAATCACTCTGGTTCGGAAGCAATTATTATGAAGGCATAAACCGACACGACGAAGCCCCCCAAATGCCACGTAGGGCATTCAAAGACCTACAACAGTGCGGTTGGAGAGAGGCCCATCTTTCACCTCAGTCGTTTTCATCTGTACAACAGCAGAGTAAAAAAAAAGAAAAAAGAAACCCTGAAAATCCTCCCTGTCCTTCCCCTGCCCTCCCTCGCCACGCATTGAACAGCGCAGGGAACATAAGCACGTTGGTCAAGGATGTACATGGTTTTTAATCGCAATGCTTTGCGGGCGCTCTGGATTAAGAGAGCTGCGGTATCCATATTCACGGTGGTCGCCAAGACATGGAGGAGAACAAGGCACGCCTCTTGTCCTTCCTGTGCTAGCCCAGTTTTAAAACCGTTTGCAAGCGTTGCACCTGGAAGCATGACTCTGCCCTCCTTGACGTGGTAGGAGACTTGAGTGCAGATGACCTAAAGCGGCACGGGGGGATTACAATCTTCTGTGAAGCCCATTGAGCCCAACAGAAATCTTCTCACTGACTTCAGTTGGACATCAGCAGGTGGTACGCACTGGGTTTAAACCAACAAAAAGGATACAGGTCACAGCTCATGCAGCTCAGCTGCTTGGGGATCAGCATACAGCTTCTTTTGAGGTGGTTTCATCAAGGCAAGGCTCCCAACCTGTTGGACCGAGCTCTACAGATCCCCAGGCCCAGGGATACAAAGACAACCTTCAAACACGCACATCCAAGCAGCTGTGTGCTTAAGGGATGCGCTCAATCCTTATTACATTTCTGTTCTGCCATGATCAAATATTTATAATTTTGTCACTTGACTATAAATACACACAGCATGTGCTGGGACACAGTAGATGTCGTAGAGATGCTGGATTCCTGCTTCTGTTTGCTTATTTTTAATGATTTGTTTTCCCTTTCAGGCAAATACAGTTAAATATCAATGGTGATATTAAGTGGGCTTGGTTCAGACTAAATGCTTATTTGTTGTTGTTATTTTTGCATTGTTCAAATCAACTTTAATGTTAAATTTTCTCAAATTAGGGAATTGCATCTCTGGGGTGCGCAGCACGGCAAAGATACGTCAGTGTGCTGTAATAGCCCGTCCTCCTCTGTGGACAATCTGCTCAATGCAACTTCTACTCATCTGATAAAGGCAAGTAGAGAAAAGGAAGCGGTCTATTGAGAGGCTTTGAAAGCTTAAAGCCTCATGAGCTGAAGGACAGAGTACAGCCACTTCCAACATTTTTCTTGCTATTGTATCCACCTTCCCCTGACGCGTTTTCTGGTCCATGTAGAAACCACCTAATTCTTGTCCTTGTTCTTTCTAAATTTTGAGATCACTGTGATGCTTACAAAGCCTTCACTGGCATCTGAATGCATGCTATTATTTCAGTCATTAATGGGCTGGAATGCAATTGATGCATAACAAATGACAATGCTACGTATCAACATATCCCAAAACGGAGGATACGACACATCCTCAAGATTCAACAAGGACAAGTGCAAAGTCCTGCCCTTGGGATGGAATAATTGCATGCACAAATGCAGATTGGAGAATGAGTGGCTAGGCTTCAGTACTGCAGAAAATGATCTAGGAGTTGCAATGGACCATAAGCTATATATAAACCAACAGTATGCTCTTGTAAAAAAAAGAAAAGCAGCAGCATACTGGGTTGTATTAATAGGAGTTTCACTTGCAAATCAAGGGAACTGATTCTTTCATTCTGGCAATATTGGTGAGGCTTCATCTGGAGTAGAGAGTCCAGTTTTGGTACTCATTCTTCAAGAAGGATGTGCACCATTAGGAAAGAGGCCAGCACATAGTAATAACAATGAGGAGGGGCCTGGAAGCAAGACTTAGGAGGGAAGCTGAAAGCGCCGGGTTATTTAGCCTGGATAGGAGAAAACTGAGGGGGGATTTGATAACAGTCTTCAAATACCTGAAGGGCAATTATAGAAAGGATGGAGATGGGCTTTTCTCCATGGCCATAGGGGACAGCACTAGGAGCAATGGCCTCAAGCTGTGCAAGAGGACATTTAGGTTGGGGATTATGACTGTAAGGGTGGTCAAATATTGGATCAGGCAACCTAGAGCAGTTGTGGACTCTCCATCCTTGAAAATGTTCAGAAGCAGATTGGACAGACAGCTGGCTGGCATGGTTTAGTTAGTTAGGAATGATCCTGTCTTGAGCAGAGGGCTGGACTGGATGACCCCATGAGGTCCCTTTCAGCCCTTCTTTGCTATGATCCATTTAAACAATGGCCTTTTAATGAGCAAAGGATGACATCACTGAAACTAGAACATTGCCTAAATGGTAGAATTAATGTCACCCCAATTTCAAATGACAGTAAAACTGAGGATACTTTGGAAGGGGTCCAGGAAGAGTTGTATAAAAGACAGACAGGAATCACAACAGTCTGATCATGATTTGAACTTGGGCGCTCCCCCTGCATGATCACCAAGGTTGAGCAGTATTTGGATGAGGATGTCTAATTTAAGCCAATCTCTGATAAACACTGTCACTTCCTGCAATGGTGAAAAATAAATGTTAAGGGCTTTGAGTTTATTGCTTACCTGAAAGCCAGCATCTCCAGTGGCAATATCTCTACCACCGTTGAGGGGCATTTGTTTAAACCTGATTCAGAGGAAATAGTGCTGTCTTTTGAGTCAGCAGAGCTGCTCTGGTGAACAAGAAATAGAGGCTATCTAAAATGGACTAATCATTTATTACAAATAGTTTGTTCAGCTTCCTAGTTTTGAACATGCTTTGCTTCTATTAATTTCATAGAAAGCTGCCATACCCGTAATGCAATACCAGCAAGCTTTTGTCTCTCCAATCCCTACCCTTGATCCCACTTGCCTCTCCAACTACCACCCTAATGCTCTTCCCTTTTCATCAATATGTTTGTTGACTGCACTTCTTTGCTTTTTCATCCTAAACCCATTCCACTCCAGCTTCTTCCCCTTGCACCCCGCTGAAACTGTTCTAACTAAGCATCTCCAAAGGCCTCTCCTTCTTGAACTGGCAGTCACCTATGGCCCAAGCTAGTGTATCAAGGACCTTTGAACTTTGTACTGTCCTGGCCTCTGTGACTCTGTCTTCTGGTTCCTCCTCACTACCTGCATCAACACCCTTTGAATATGTGCTGTGGGTGATCTTCCTATCCACTCCACTTCCTGTGAGGATACTGTAGGTCTTTGGTTTTGATAGCCTTCTTTCTCCCGTTAATTTGTGTAATCTCCTCTATAAACACAAATTCCAAGTGCAATTCCTATGCTGAGGAGTCACAGATCCACTTCTCCATTTCAGACCTGTTTCCTTCTGTCCAAATTAAAATCTTGACCTGTCTCTCTCCAATCTCCTGTTATACACACATACTTTTTAATAAACTTTAAGAAGCCCTCTCCCCCCAGCAGCTGTTCATCTAAACTGTAGTAATACAGACAGATTAGCTTCTATATGTGTTGGTCTTCTTGAGGGGGAAAAAGAAGTTTATATTTTTAGTAACAGCAAGCTGCCAGAATTTCCAGTGGCAGTCAAGACTATTCTTTTGAGAGCCAGGTAGTATATCAAATGAAACACTAACAATAAAGCAACAAAGAAAATCCCATAGGGTCTAGGTATAATACAAATGATGTACTGATTCCATCTCCTGGATTTTGAAGCAGCCAGAAACTGCTGATGGGACTGTTTTCTTTTTTATCTTTTCTCAGCCTGTC
>NW_017728915.1:35090339-35092982 GCF_001723895.1 Crocodylus porosus | reverse complement strand
TTGTGCCAAATAATCGTTCTATGAATACCGCTCTTTGCAGATTGAGCATGGGTGCTCAGTAATTGAACTGTGTTGGTTACTTCTGGGTGCACACAGATGTCATGATATCGCTTCTGTTCTCTGATTGGATTAAACCACACCTGAAATTTAGCATGAACATCAGGATTTGCCAGCTCAAAAAAAAGCTTTCTACATATATTGTTAAACAGTCACGTAATCTGTGTTATTCTTTGCGAACACTCTGGCTACTCCATTCAGTGAGGGGGGCAGGAATATGTGAAGAAATAAAGAACAGCTGAAGTACTGTGCAGAGTGCTTGGGGTCTACCGTTCCCACCCCAGGGTCTTTGCAGGGGCCCTCCACTTGGCCAGCAATGCCACGGCACTGACCCTCATGGCTGCAGGGAGGGCTCCTGCTTCCCGTACTGCCTCTCCACTGCCTCCACGTGCAAATTTGCACCTCAGGGTTGGGGGAGAGGAACTTGCCTGGAGCCCAGCACAGACCAGTGCCCCCAGCAAGAGCTGCGGGAGAGGGCGAGGGGGAGGGCAGGAGGGCGCGTTTAGGAGCTTAGTACCTCCACAGCTCTGCAGGCACTCACCCTGCTGCATGCCTCAGCCCCCACCATGCTCCATCTCAGGCTGCGGTCCTGGGAGCTGGAGCTGCTGCTACTGGAGCCGGTGCCTCCCGTAGGGGGGAGGGAGCAGACGAGAACGTCACAGGCCAGACAGACTCGCTGGGCAGGCCGGATCCAGCCCACAGCATGTGTTTTGCCTACCCCTGGGTTACGCTGTCAATGAAGTCCTTCCCACCCCTTGAATTCATTTGAGCAATTCTAAATTTAAATAATCTGACTCCTCAAATGATCTGCTTTATCTTGGAATTCAAATTCTCCCACTGGTCTCAGCTCTGTTTCCACTATTCAATACTGTTTGAACGGGATAAGGTTTGATGGGTTTTGTTTTTTTCTTGTTGTTTTCCTTTCTTTTATCCTTGGGGTTAGGCACAAACCTAAAATTTGGATCCACCGTTCTGCCAAATTGTGGAATCAAAGTGCTCAGTCTTACCAAAGAGAGCCTTTACATTGAGGTCAAGGACTTTAGACCCAGCCCTAATTTATTCCAAAGAGCATGTATCACTTGCAGTGTGAAACCAGTAAGCTGGCCTAAAGAGGCACTTGTTGTTTAGAAATACTGCAAAAAATAGGTGAAAATGTGTATGGTGCCGGTTCATGCTATTAAGTGCATTAGGAAAATGGCATGCTGCAAGATCTGGTCTTGATGGGTTTAATCCTGAATACTAATGCTTGTTGTGCCTAATAATTCCTTTCTTTTCTTTGAAGCAGATGTGCAGTACATCTCTGTTTGTCTGTACTGCTTTTCTTTTGTCACCTGGGAGGAATTTTACCATGTGCTCTTCAACATTTGTTTTTGATCTACCTAAAACAAGCAAGGAGCCATCATGCAGCGGCAGGGAAGTTATGGATGTAAGAAGCATCTTTCTTTGTCTTTCACTGGGGTATCAGGATGTCTTAAATGGCTCAGTAAGAGCCCAGGGTCCTTCTGCTTCTATCCCACTGGATGGCAAATTGCCCTAAAAGAGCTGCTGGCCATCCCCTATGGAAGCAAGACGCAAAAGTGGCCTAAAGTAATCCCATAATGAAAAGGGATTAGTACACTGTTCTCTGATCACTTCTTGCCAAGGAGTGTTCTGTTGGAGACTGTTCCACCCAGTGAAACTTAGTTCCTTGGGGTTCCTTCATTCACTCAACTGGAACTATACTGGGCCCCTCACAGTACTGTAACTGGGTGGGTACCAGCCCGGAGTGCCAACTAAGTGGGGGCACCAGTATGGCCCCCTGCTCTGAGAAGTCTTTGCTATGCCAGGTGCAGTGGGGTCATGGGAGCCAGGCAGGCACAGCAGTAGCAGCAGCCACCTAAGCGTGGAGAGCTGGGCAGGTAAGACTCCTTCCCCTTCACTCCTCTACCTCCAGCAGTCGGAAGGCCTGTGCAAAGCAGCTAGTATTCACTTTGTATGCAGGCTCAGCCGATCTGGGGGACAGCGATTCGATTTGGTTATTCGAATCACTGTCCCGAATCGATTCAGCTGAATCTCTGAATTCGGCAGCAGACGAATCTCTGAATTGCACAGGCCCATCCCCCTCCCACTCTCCCAGCCCTGGCAATGGCTGCTCTGCTGGCCCCAGCTCCTGGCACTTTGGGGGGGGGGGAAAGCCCTGACTCACCAGGTGCTGCTGGGCAGTGGGATGATGCCCGTTGCCCCCCATTACCCCACGCTACATGGGGGGCTCTGCATGTGCCCCTTGACCACCACCCCCGCTCTCCCAGCCCTTCTACCCCAGCTCCAGCCCTTTAAGAAAAAAATTAACCAAAAACCCTGGGCTCACCAGTTCCTGCCCAGCAGGAGGCAATCCCTGATGCACCCCACCACATGGGGGTGCTTTCATGAGCCCCACAAAGCCCTGAGGCTGCTGCAGGAGCTGGCAAGTCCCTCAGTTTTATTGGGGGTTTTTTCTTAAAGGGCCAGAGCTGGGATGGGCGGGGCAGCCATGGGGGGTCATGCAGACCCTCCACATAGCGTGGGGCAGTGGTGGGCAGTGGGGATCGCCCTCCCCCCCTACTTGGC
>NW_017728915.1:35048775-35090239 GCF_001723895.1 Crocodylus porosus | reverse complement strand
CCTCTACTTACCAGCACGGAGTCCGGCTCCAGCTCCCTGCTGCAGCGGGCAGAGACTGCCCAAATCATCAAAGCTCTCTGAATTTTTTCCAAAGATTCAGGGAACTTTGAATCGATTCGGACCTTTTTATTGGTCCCCTGATTCAATTCAGATTTGGAGGTTCAGCCACCGAATCAGGCTGAATCTAATCAGCACCCAAAGCTTCGCACAGCCCTAGCAGCCAGCGCAATCCCTCTGCCCCCTCCTCCTCCCCGCCCCAAGCACAGAATGCGCTTGCTACACCTCTGGCCCCTCATAGCCAATATTAAAGACTATTTATTAGCACAATGCAGATGGAGTACATTCTTGCCTTTCCCCTGTTACGCTTCCTTTTCTTTATCAGAAGGGCTGTGTTATCTCTCCTTTGAAAACTTTTTTTCCCCACTGAAGTTAAAGGCAAAGTCTGTCTGCTGGATATCTGTCAGGTTCGTTTTCTGCTAAAAGTACAAAGGAAATCTTGTTTGTTTCCTGAATTACTGTCATTATGGCTGACAGCCTCAAGATAAGAAAGTAGTGCCCCATTGTCGCAGACAGATGGGGTCTTCAAGCATTAATGCCCAGGTTCTGTGAGAAGAACATTACCGGCCTCTGAACAAGAAAACAGACTAACCTTTGGGCCTTTTGTCTGGATATAATGGGATAATTTCATAGGGGCACTGGTCTGATACACAGTGTAGTTGGGCTATTCAAATACCTTGGCAATGAGCATGGTGAAAGAACCTGTATCAGAAAGGACTCTAAATAGACCAGATCAATTTTAACTCCCTCAGAGGTCTTACAAGGTGAAGATACTTGGCAGCTCAAAAGAAATTAAGGAGATGGCAAATATCACAGGCCTGGGATGTAAGTCATTGTCCAATCATAGAGTTTGGTATAATGAATAATTTTAAATATAACTGAGTTACAAAAAGGGACGAGCCATCTTCAAAGGGCCAGTGTAATTGTCTGTGCTATGAGCGGCTTCAATAGCAATAGCCACCTGCTTATTTCAGTGAGCTAATCTCATGTTAGCTCTTCATCCTGGATTTATATCAATGAAGCAAATTGAACACTCCTGTCATTCTTGCATTCCAGTGTTTCAAGCGAACTCGCTTAACCAAAAGGCACATAACAGTAGCCTAATTCCTTATGGAGCCCATCCAAATCCAAAAATCACATTCAGGCATTAAAAAGAGGGCCTGGCTTTCCAACATGCTTAATAATATGCAGCTCCCCTTCACCACAAGACGCTGGTGCTCCTGACCTTATAGCTCATTACTTTGCAATCTTAACAGTCCCTGAGTATTTATGATGCAATTAATTACCTCGCAGTTTTAAAGAAATGGAACGTATCAACTAAATTTCCATGTGCACAACCATTAATGCAAACTTCCCCTGAATGCATTATTCCCAGCAAGAGGTAAAGGTCATGGCAGTGTGGCAGGCTAGTAGCACAAAGTCTACATTCGCCTTCATTCCTCTGGGGACTTCATGGTGCCTGTGTTTTGAGCTTGCCCTTGGTGCACAAGCAGACTTCCTCCAAGATGCACACTTGGACTAATTGTAATGCAACACAAAACAAGAAATTTAAAAATTGTGGATGATCGGAGTTCCCTCTATTTACACTCTACTTCTGTCACAGGAAAATCTTCCAGTACTCCCTCATAGGAAAGACTGAACTAATCTTTGCAAAATGAAAAGCCTACATGGGCTTTATTGAAACCTCAGTACTGTTGAAGACGTACTCAGGAAATAGCATACTAGATCAGAACCACAGTCTGATTAGGAAGCAAATCAGCATTCAGATCCTCAATATACCCAATTAATTATGTAAGTATTGCTGTAACCTTTATTTGGAACAGCCATATCCCACAATCGCTTTCAAATAAATTGTTTAATCACCCATGTCCCAGGACGTGTGATTGAAAAAATTTACTGGATTTGTTCTCTTGGAGCTTCATCCAAATTCTACTGATGCCTTGCTAGTGACTTCGCTGTGACTTGTATCATTCCCTTGGAAATTACTAGCATTTCTTTTGTGCCTTTGTAAAATAATCTTTTAATAGCTTCTCCCTCCTGAGACTTAGTTCAAATCCCAGTGGAGCAAGATACGGTCTAAGCTTTGCTGCAGGTGTCAAAAGATATAGCTTCCCAATCTTAGGCAAACTGGCATTTCCTTCTCTTGAGGAAAAAGGGAACTTTATCCACAGAACTCCCACTAGACTCGAAAAGCTGAAACATCTGCCCCAGTTAGTGTGTTTGCTTATTTCAGCAATTTAGCAAAAAAAAAAGAAGCTTTTTTGGGGCATGCATAGAAGCAGAAGGCGTGCCAGAGACGGGGGAGAATTTAGTGATCTTGCTGAATAGCTGTCATTGTACGAGGCTTTAAAAGAAAATGACTTTCCCCAGGTAAATGTTCATGTCATGAGTGTATATGTAGTTCCCATTCCCTTCAGCAAAATGATTTCAAGCTCCTTAATGATAAGACGACAAGAGAAATTGCATATGCCAGAGGTAAATCTATAGTAAACCTACCCAAAGCTCCAGTAAAACTCTTGCACATCAATGTCAATATTTAGCTTCATTAACTAAAATGACAGCACATGCTCTGCAGTTGGCTGACACCAACTTTGGCATGGAAGTAGAGAAACATGCCCGTTCAGGCTAATCAACTTCCAAAGGACATACAAGTTGCCCAGACAAAAATAATCCTCAGAAGGCAGTCTCTCTTTGGTAAAATCAGCCTCATTTAAAGATGTTTTCTTTCATGCTGCTAAATAGGTTATTGCAAAAGCTATAGCGATCGAATCTCCCATTAGCTTAAGGCTGATTTATAACAACTGGTCTGATGATATGTCCCTCCTCTTTGACTCTGGTCAAGTGCCTGCTTTCTTGCTGTAAAGTGTGCGTGTGAGAGAGCGACAGACAGAGAGATGCATCTTTTGAGACCAATGTGCACCAAACCTAGGGAAAGAGTAATGATGCTTGCTTTGTGAGTCAGGAACATTTAAATGTTGATTGCTGTCGATTACCCAGTACTCAGTGAGAGTCTATGTCAACCTAAAAAAAGCAACATCCAATAACATTCCCGTTCGTTATTTGTTTGGAGCATCTTAACCATTAGAATAGCATGCCTGGACTAAAGCAGCAAAGATGTTCTTGGGCTGAAACTACTTTTAATTAAAGAATTAATATTCCTAATTGAGGCATCTCTTGCTATAGCAATGCCACCTGAATATCGATAGGCAGGCGGCAGATAAAAAGCTGCAGTCTGTTGAAATATTAGCAGAGGGAGAGAGGTTGAATGACCAGCCAAAAACATTTTTAAAAAAACCCGACTGTTTGAAATGTAAAAGAATTCTCCCATGAACTGAGCTATTAAATCGAACTCAATGCCTGAAAATATTAAGTAAAACAGACAAGTAAATGTTTGAAATAGTCAGACTGAATACATCTCTTAATTTTTCACAGGTATAGTACTAAAATAAGTGGAATTCATCAAGGGTAACAGCCCGGCAGACTTTTAAAACAATGTAGAATTGCTTAAGCAGTCTGATCTCACCCTCCAAAGCTCTGCAGCACAGTTTGCTAGCAGCCTTGCAAAAGTAGAACATGAACATAATTAGAGCAGGGACATTTAAATCTCTAGGTAAACTGTTTCCCAACTTGAAATATTGAGAAACCCTAAAAATGTGTTAGTAAGCCACAAGGGCAAAGTCAGCAGCCATGCAAGGAAATGAAATCAATTAGAAATGCACCACATTTGGCTGGTTGGATGCTAAGTGATGTCAAATATCACTCTTAATTTCAATCGAAATCTTCCAAAGGATCATTTTTACAGGTCTCCAGTATGTGTACATGTAATCCATGTCGCCTGTGTACAAGTCAACTGCATGTGCACTTAAAGACTTCACATGTGGGCCTGAAAGGTTCAAAGCCTTCAAACACTTCTCCAGATATTATTTTTGCCCAAACAGGGAATAGAAATGATACCAGGTGACCTTTGTGACCAATTTAAATCAACCAGCTCTTCTTGAATGTCTGTTAGCACATACTGCCCACTCACAGCAAGTTGTCTGCCACCAAGGGGTGGACGAAGCAGGGTTTTTACGGTGTACGGCTGGCCCTGAGAGCAGGACTGGGTAGCAATATAGACATACCCAGTGATGCTCATAGAAATTATCAGATGACTTGCCACAGAGGTCTGTGGCAGAGATGGGACTTGAATACTGGGCTCTCTAGTCCCCAGTCTGGGGTTTTAATCACAAAAGCAGCCTAATCTTGGGTCAGTCAAAGGGGAATAATACAAAGCTGTTATTGTTCTCACACATACAAGCGCATCTTTGCCATTTAAAATTCAAATGTTATTAGTAGGTCCATTTTATACCATGGCGCTGTCAAGCGCGTGGAGCTCTTCCTGACTGCTGCAGCCATGAGAAGAAAATTTTGTCTGTACCGTATTCATATCTTCATTGCCCATGAAATACATGTTTGTTTCTGGCAAATTTGTGACAATGGAATATTTGGTCTCTATGCCTTCCATGAACTGCAAAGAATAGGGACAGATCTTTGTTCCTTTTGGGGGGGAAAAAATCTGACTGTAAAAACTAAAAAGTATGTTAAACTGTGAAAAACTATATTACATGCTTGCCTTAACCTAAGCAAAGCAAAGACATTCACAGATGAGCCTCAAAATTTGGTACCAGCAAGTAACAGTCCTACCATGGTAAAATGAAAAGAACAGATGACCTTACAGGTCTTTTCCATTTGTAACTTCTACGATTTGCCTTAGTTTCATGCTATTCGAGGCAGCATTTGGACATTCAGATATTTGGTGTTCTTGCATAATGCAGGAAATATATACTTTGATTCCCTCATATGAAGAGATGGATTAAAGGAAGCATTTCAGTTTTAATTCTGCCTGTCCATGCTCAGTTAAGCTCAAATTTGCCAGTTAATACCATTTGAAGATTTTTTTTAAAATGGTTTAATATCCACGTGTCTAATATAGTGTGGGAAATTGTCTTTTGGCCCTCTAGGTGCTTTCCTTAAATGGAAAAAAAAAAAGCTGGTGGGGGGAGAGCTAGCATTTCAATGGGAAGGATAGAGGAAATTAATAGGAAGTTAAATTTAAGGATATCTCTCTGAGGCTTATTTGCAATCACAGTTCTGGCATCTCTGTGATACTGTTTCTCAGCACACCTGAGGCCTTTCACACTCAGTTTGACAAATTAATTTCAATGCCAAGGCCGCCAGCTCATTTAATTTCTTCTCAGCTACCTTATTTTTTGTTTCCTTACTTTCTGTTCATGATAATGGAGTACTTTATTTACTTAGGCCAAAGTCAACTTACAACTTTGGAGTCCACTGCCCAGGCTAGAATAAAAAGTAAATGTTCCTATCACTTGTCTGCTGTCAACTAAAACTTAAACTGTTGTTATCCAGCATGGAAACATGTCACTTTTCAGGTGTTGGCATTTTTCCTCACAAATAAATTGCACTGACATAACGTTGCTACTATGATTGATTGGTTAATGGCATTACTCTGTATTCTGTTTATTCTAGTTTTGGCTATTGTGCCTTGGATTCTCATTTTAATCCCCTGCTTTCAGAGTGCCTGGCTCTAACTTAGTGTTTTATGTTGGTATACAATAAATTACAACGTGAAATGCAATCACCCACTGGAAACAACATAATTTATTTTTAAATGAAGTGAAAAATCCACTATTTAAATATTCTCTAGGGGATTTCTCTCTGGTTGTGAAACCTAGATCTGATCGTAAAGTCTAGTTTCCCAATAGAGATGCTAGCTTTTGATGTGTTCACTGTGGCTGAGTTCAGAAGCACATTTTTTTTTCCCTAAATCCCTTCTAGGGTAACAGAAAAAAACTCTGGGAAGCATTTCCACTTTGTCCAGTCACTTGTATGTATTCCAGGTCCTAAGAGTTCTTTGATGCATGTCTGTGCATTGACCTATTATGATTAAGTTCATTGTGGAAATTAATTATTCCAAGGCAGTGAAGGGCAAGCCATTTTTTTTTCACCAAGACCAATATATCTTTAAAAGCTAGCAGTCTGCTAAAACATTTTGCATTTGTTGTGAATTTGATGGCATTTAAATACAGTTTGAAAAGGCAATCACTCTCTAATTACTATTCACACCAGACCTATGTCAAGACGTCTTACCAGGTTTAAAGCTTGTACATTTTCAGGTCAATATATCAGTTCTTTTTCTTTTTTGGACTTCATCTGGTTTTTATTATTTAAAATCAATAGGCCATTTTGTGATATTGTCTTAGTGAAAACCTTGGGGGATTTTGGTTGCAATGGTGATGAACTGCCTTACGAAATACAATATGCCAATATGTTTATTTTCTTGAGCGCTTTAAGAAAGTACATTCCTTGGGCTTTATCAGCTCCTGAACTCAGATGCTCTAACTGCATCATGGTAAAATGACTGGTTTTGACTGTGAAAACCCTAACAACCCAGTGTTCAGAAAAGATGCCTCCAAAATAGCTTATTTTGGCTTGCTTTCTTTCCTTGCACAAAAAACCAGGCAACTACAGCTTTAAGGACACGCTCCATCATGCACTTGTTCTTTGTCCTACCTCTTTCTCTCCATTGTGTGGCTGACATCCAGTTAACTTATCCTCTATCAATTTCATCTTAGATCTATTTCTTTGCTAAGCTCCTTCTCTTACACCTACTGTTCTCTTTGTCCTGATCTCATTCAGCAGCTCCTCCATGAGAGGCAGGCTGTGCCTGATATCACAGTGTTTCAGTCCAATACTGTATCATCAGTAGTGGCTAGTTCTTCTGAAGTAAGGCCTAAGGATCCCTCAAGTAGGCAGATGAAGGATGACCAGCTTCCCATACAAGATTTCCTCCTGGTCTCTAGGGCTAGGGACAGATATTGAAAAAGCCTGAGCCTGAATTGCTTCAATCTTTGCTGTTAGTCTAACCTGGCTAGGCTAGGTTTGTAACCAGAAAGACACGCCAGAAATGTAGGTAGGGCGGTGGGAAGGGGGCACTAGAGCAGCCCTCCCTTCCCTTCCACAGTGCTGAGCTGAGGGGAGGCATGGCCAGGCCCTGGCAGGACACTCTGATTAGGGAGGGGTTCCCCACCTCCTGAGCAGATCAGCGGGGAATTGATAACAGTGTTTATCACCCTTAACTCAGTGTTTATCACCCCATCAGGAAACAAAGCCTCTCTCTATTAGTATAAGCTTTTCTTAAACAGCTTTTTCAAGGAAGGAACTGGTCTCCCACAGCACAGACCATAGCCAGCATGTGGTAGGCTAGCGGAAACCAGGCAGATGCCTGCAGTCTCTGCTGGAGCTGCTTCCAGAGAGCAGAGGGAAGGGGCCAGCTCTGCTGTGAAGCAGAAAGCTCCACTCAGCCCAAAGAGCATGCCGGGATGTGGGGGGGGGGAGGGGGAGTCTGATTTAACTTAAACAAGCAAGGGGCCTGGGACAGACATTGCATAAACCAGTTTGACCCAAATCAGTTAAGTCTGATACTACATTCAACCAGGTTTGTCTCAAACCGGTTTCAGCCATTTTCAAGTTGGTTTATGTACACTGAACAGCTGGTCTGCTACAGGTTTAAATCAGTTTCTGATCACCTAAGCCAGTTTATAAATATGTCTGCCCCTAGACTAGCAGCTAGATTTTAGCCTAAGGCTGAAGCATGAGTTCTAATATCCCTTCCACAACTGATTGGCATTAACTGTTGTAACTCTGGATATTCTCGTTATCCATCTAAACATCTAGTCCCTCTCTTCCTCAGTTCTTGGCCTTGGTAGCTTCCTATGGTAATGAGATCCATTTCCTAATTATGTGCTGTGAGAGACAGCATTTTGCTTTACCATGCTTGCATTTGCCTTCTTTATATTGCACTGAATACACACTTGTCCTTGTGTTCTAGGGCAATGACACTCAGCAGAGTCCTCAGCAATCTGTACGTCTTGTGCTCCAACTGCACACCTACTTATTTTGTATTTCTGGGCAACTGTGTATTCCCTAGCTTGCTACTGCTGACAGTTGTGAGTGGTAGGACAGTAGCTGAATTAGCTAAATTATTTCCTTTTGCTTGCACTGCAGTTTGAAGGACGGTCTTCAATACTGTGTTTGATTCATTCAGAAAGCCGCCACATATGCCTCCTTCTATGACTTAAAGAAGAGGTCCATATTCTAAGTTAAATTGTAATTGCTCCATTTAAATGATAATATCAAGATGTTTTGGGCTGGCAAGAGATTCATGCAAGGCATTTTTATACCTAGCAGCTCTTTCATGGGTCTATCCATCCTCGCTCCAGATGTCAAATATTAAAAAAAAAAGATTTTGGCACGAACAGCAAAGTTCCCTTGACTGAAGGATTTACCTCCTAGGAATAAGAGCCTCATAAAAGATAAGCACTGGGAGCAAAGTGAGCCACGTAAGGGGTTTTGCAAAGATTAAACCCATAACTTGCCACTAGCAATGGGATATTTCATCTGTTCAATAAGCATTAAAGTTCCCATAGTTTTTATGACACTATAATCTTTGATTACTCTGATAAATATTTGGACTATAGGAGAGATTGTGATGAAACTAATAGCAGTTATAAAAAGAACAACTAGTTGTGGAGCTGGACAAGAACCAAACCCCCGACGTGACACCAGCATATTTTGGAAGACTTCAGATCCACAGCCAAACTTCTCAGCTAGATCCTGGCCCCAGTCTATCCTGCTCTGTATAGTCTTTTCCACCTGTGGAAAGCCATTATGAAACTCTCCCATATGATTTGACAGTGGTTGCCAGCCACTTTCCAGAGCATAAATAATGATGCGAGATACAAAACAATGGAGTATCTGGGCCCTTTCTCTCTCAAATACATTGAATCAATACCCCTGGGCTCCCAGCATCACTCAAATTTAGGAAAAGGGTTGAATGCTCAATGTCAGGCCTCTCTGTTTGTTGAAGCATATTTGTCAAATTCATGTTCTCACTCAGAACGACTGTGTATAAAATAACCCACATCTGGCAAAGGGAGATCTTGCCATGTGCATGTTCCATACAGCTGGTGTTTCCCTGGCTTTTCATCAGTTCCTCAGACAACAGAGCGAATCGCTCCACTTACACAAAATAAACTGCACCTGCAAACCATGCAGGCATACATCATTTGTGCCTCTTGTTTTACAAAACGAGAGAGCAGAACGAGACTGCCATCTTACTATTTTCTTACAGGCATATCTTTTTTTTTTTTTTGGTAGAGCTAATATCCATGTTTATGACTCTTTTTGCTATAGGCTCACGTATGCGCTGTGGTACGGCCAGGCATTTTTCCAGGAAGAACACCTGCACCATTGTACCTCAGACAAGTAAAAGTCTCAACTGCTATATCATGTAGACCACAGCTGAGCAGTATGCTACTCCACTAGGTGTCTTGGTCCAATGCTATGACTTGGCATGGGCAAATACCTATCTCCTCCCCATCCCCTTCTCACTAGACTGCTTTCAAAGGGTGTGTGGAGTCGGGAAAGAAATCAGAATCCTTGAATGTTTAACAACTGTACTACTACTACTTAGGGCAAGTTCTGCTCTCGGTCTGAGCAGAGTAAATAAATCCAGAGCAATTATACTGAAGTAAAGTGAGGATCTCACTGATGCTATGAACATATGCTGCATTTGTCCCTGGATAGGCTGTGCCCGTGTTTTGTTCTGGAACAAAAATATCCCAGGATTGGCATATACACACACATCACCCTTTTACCACGATTTATTGAGTGGCTAACTACAGTGCTGCTTTTTCTGCCATTGGTTCAATGATGCAATCCCCGGAAAACTGTACAGACATACTTTGCAATAATCTGGGCTAAACTGTCACTACCTTTTATCTAAGAAGCTTTTTTAGAATTCATCCTGGAATAGTGGACATGGCTTATCCTGAAATAAATGAGGCTCATGTACGCAGCCTTAGGGAACAAAAGAGCAGGTACTTGCACTTAGCATTTATATAGCCCTTTTCGCCTTCAAGGAGCTTCACAGACAGTAGCTAGTTCTAATCTCTGCACAGCCTGCCTCACCTAGCTTTGGGACATGTATGAGCCTTTCCTTTCCCCCAGTCTTTAGATCTGAATCTTATCATGGTGTACCTTGCCAACACTGTAAGACCCTGAGATACCAAAGAGGCATTGATTCACCCATATAGTGCAATACATGCACATGAGACTTTATAATAACTGATAGCAAAAATACTTAAATCACCAATTTATCACCAGAGATACTTTATTATCCCCTGTTTTCTGGAGGAAGACACTGAAACACTAAGGGCTAAATCTTATTTTGCTTTGTTTGCCTAAACAGCAGGTACACAGCCACTACCCGGCAGTGTTTGGCACATTGTGATTTAGCTCTGCCTGTGCCCAGTGGGCATGCTCAGTGAAATAAATATGCTGACATGGCGGATGTGTGTGTGTAAGGTCAGAAATTGTAGTAGGGCAACAAACATGATTAGCAGGTGTTACCTTCCCATATTTCATCCTAACACTCTAGTGGTGAATGTAGAAAACAAGAATCCCAAGATCCCAGAGGAGATTTGAAGACATGCATCTTCTGCTTCTTTACTCTAATTGCGCTAACAACCAGGCCAAAGGCAAGATGTGATTTAAGTCATTCTCCAGCCCTCCTCTTGAAGCTGGCCTACTAGACCCAGCCAACAGAGGAAACTGTGTAGGGCTAAGAGGACAAGCATAAGTTAGAGGGGACAGTTCAGTGAGATTAATACCACCCTAGAATAGAGGTGGCTCTGGGTTCTAGCCTGGCATCACCTTGCCAAACCTCCTTAGTGGTTTTTATCCATTTTAGACAATGGATATTACATGCAAGATGTGCCAAGTAAGCCTCAAGAGGTGGGGTGGAGAGGAGGTTCAAACCCTTTCTTGGTGAGGCAAGGAGGAACCTAGAACCTAGGCAAACTGGTAGGCTAGCTCTCCTCCCTCACTTCTGGAAAAACTGGGCTTGTCTACACGTGACACTTTTAAGTGGAAATAGCCTAAAAAATCACCATTTTTAAGGTACATTAAAGGTGCATGTTCACACATGCATGCCCTGCCTTAAAAATAGTGACTTTAGGCTAATTGCACCTAAATATGATACCTGCTTAAGTACCAAATCTAAGATGGGATAGCTAAGCCCATGTGTAAATGCTTAATGAGCATCAATGGACATGCGCTGCATTAATGCTCATTAGCATGGCCACACATGCGCTAATGCGATTTAGCTAAGCCAGCCTAAATCTAATACACCTTAATGCGCATTAGCATGTGTACACATGTAGATGCATACCTAAATTGCCTTAATGTACCTTAAACAAAGGTGCATCAAGTTTGGACATGTGTAAGTACATGTGTAGACATGCCCACTGAGTCCCAAATTGCATTTTAATGCCCAAAATTGCAGATATGCAGCTGTGTACATGCCAGTTAGATTCATAAAGTAAATGGGATTTAGCCCTAAGAGTATAAAGCAGTTTCCCCAGGGCAGTCTATTATGAGGATTTGGGAATCCCACTCCCTGAGTCATTTTGTTTGTTAAATATAATGTTTTATTCTTTTGTCTCCCACTTTAAATTATGTGTTTGTCAAGGCTGTTTGAGAAAGGTCTACTCAGGAGCATCAAAAAGAGACAATCCCTTGAAATTTACCCTAACACATCAGCTCTCCCCTTCTTTTTTTGACTTGCAATTCTCCAGACTATCAATCTTAGATGTCTATAGGCTTAGATCCTTGAATAAGTTCCCTGTGTTCCAGTTGCTTGCACACTTTGTACAGAGGAATAGATTGAAGCAGACAGTACTCATTTTCATGGTGACCCAGAACAGCTATAGTTACAAGAACACCTTTAATCTCCCGTTTCTGTTTCTGAATTGAAGTTAGGGAAGAGATGAAAGAAAATGTCTCACACTTCAGTTAAAAATGCGGCTACTTCTCAATTTTCTTTTTCTTTGATTTTACTTGAAAACTATTGCCTCAATTTCCAATCAACTGCTAATTTGAAAATGAGGCATTTCCTTGCCTTTCTATCCTTAACAATAAAAGAAATCTCCCCTCCTCATTCATATAGGTACTTCCTCAACAAATGCAGTTGTCATACTTTGGGCTTGTAGATGGCTTTATGAATTAACTTCTCCCTTGGGTGAGTTTTCATATAAGAATGCATAACAGAATCAACTGCAAGAACCAGCAGCTAAATACGACTTCAGTGAAATTCAGAAAAACTTACAAAATAAACTGAAGATTGAAAAGAGGATTAGGGTCATGCTGATATGAAGGGCATCGGCTGCACTGCAGTCCATTTTGGATTTCTTGCAGGAACACACTTGTACTTTCAGTTCTGTATTATTAGTCAGAGGTGGCTTTCCAGAATCTGTCACCAGGATGGGGATGTTGTAATTGGCCTTTTTCAGGTTTTGAAGCAGGCTGACCTGGGCATGAGTGTCTGCAAAGAACGAGGACACAAGAATTAGAGAGCCCCAACTGACGGTGGGGTGGAAGGGGAAATAAGAAGGACCAATGAACAAGCCACACAACCACATACCACACTTACCCATGGAAACTAAAGGGGAAAAGGAGTATTATACATAGCATAGAGAATCTGGTAACAAATTCAGTCACAGGAATTCATCAGACAGAGTTGAGGGATAATGGTCAATACCTTCCGTGACACCAGGAAAGCAAGGGCTTTCAAAAGCTTCAGGACTTTTACACAAGTATGATTTCTCTAGTCAAAGCATGTCAGCAGGCAAATTCCAGTGGAAATAAGTGTACCAATTAGCAGCTAGATTACATCACTCACACAGTGGGCATGTCCACAAGAAATGGTTTGAGCGCAGTAGGCTAATTCTATTGCACATTAGCACGGCAGGCAAAAACCCAGGCTGATGTACTAATATGCAGTAGAATTAGTCTACCGTGCATTAGTGTCACCAAAAAAATATGCATTAGTCACCAAAAAAGCATGCACCGGAGCTAATGCGCAGTAGTGCCGATTACGGCACATTATAGTAATATCTGTAGGTACAGGGCTTTTTTACACATGCAAGCGCCACAGCACTGGGTGCTTTGAAAAACACCCGGCGCTGCAATGCATGCAGCTGTATCAGGTGCAAGATTCACATTAGCATGAAGAAAATGGGGGCAGTGTGTTTTTGAACTTTAGTTCAAAAGTGCGCTGCCGCCATTTTCTGCACGTTGATGCACATTTTGCCACTTAAACAACTGCACAGCACAGTGCACGTCAGCTCATGTGTGGAGCACACTCGATTCATCGAGTCTGGATTTCTTGCAGGACTCGATCAATTGAGTCTGCTCCAAAGTAGCGGATCTCTGGCAGGCTTGGGACAGAAAGGCATGTGTATAAATACCCAAAGGTACTAAACTTAATGTGCTGTAATTACGGCATGTTAATGAATGTGTAGAGGCGCCCAGTGAGGAGGGAGGTAATAAGATGCCTTCTACCCAAAGTTATGGTCTGGAAGTTGGGAGTGGACATGGGACCTGTTATCAGGTGCTTCCCTAACCTGAGTTGTTATAAAGGGTAAGGGAAAGCAGGGGGTAAACCAATCACTGCCTCTTTTACAATGGTCAGCAGAGTTGGCTGTTTGTTAGCAATCAGGTAAATATAATGAATGTGAATACAGGACAGAGAGCACTGACATTGTTTTTGTGGACCTGGTCCAACTTCCATGTCTCCTTAATGGGCTGAGGGTTGGGTCCTCAAGACACACTCTGCCTGAAAGCTCATAGAAGTTCGTGTGCTGGGAGCTATTTGCACATATTTCATAGCCTGCTCTGAAAGTGGACACACCAAAAAAAATAATAAATTTAAGTCTTAAGCCATGTTAAAAGCTCGGGTTAGATAACATTTTCAAGTTTATCACACACAGTAAAACAGCTGCAGGAATTGCAACAGCAGGAACCAGGCCAGAAAACACCAGTGAACACTCCTGCAATATGCTGTGAATAAGAAACAGGAGTCAGACCATTTATTCCATTATCTGGAATAGTCTAAATATGCTAAAGTGAATTTATAACTGTGCAGTTGTTTTAATTCAGATTTTGATCCTGCTACATTAGAGAAGTCCAGGGCAAGATGCTCACAAACAGCAGCAGTATCAAAGCCACAGGCGCCTGTCAGAAATTAAGATGCCAGTAAAAATGGTCCTGGGTTTGACTGGACCTGATTTTCTTTTTTAACAGCAGGCTGTAGACTTCTTACCTTCCTTAGCTTTATGAATTCCTAACTTACGTGCTTCTGAAGAAGCTACAGTGCTAGCTAATGTTTTAGAGGGATTGGAGTGATTAATTAAGAATACCTAGGCTCATCTTGGAGAAATGTTTGCAACAGACTCTCAAAAATACATAAATCTCAACCAGATTAGATTCTCATTGCGAAAAACAAATTTCTGCCACGGTTCAGCTGGTCCACCAACCCTCTCAGTGAACGTGGGGCAATTTAAAGCTTTGAAAAATAATCTAGCAAAACTGTCAAACTGGGTGAAGCTTGCTCATTTGCCTCAGCTTTTGTTTTCAATTTGCAGGGTTGAAAACAAAACTCAGAAGTCATATATGGAACCGTGGAAATCAGTGGCTATGAATTAAAACCAGCAAGGTGCTTGCACATACAGGTAGCACATTAGTTTGCTACATGAGCTCAGATAGTTTGTGGCCTCCTCATTTTTTTGTGGTATCAACTACCATATTGCAGAAAAGACACTATTGCCTTGTCTCTGGTAAGGGTGTACAGCATAAGGCAGTCAAGATGAGTTCAAGTCTCAAGAATCTAATATTTGGAATAATATTTGGGGCTTGGAGGTTTATACTGATGGGGAAAGATTTTGCAGTGAACTGCTAGAAGAGTTCGTACCAGGGAAGGGGTGGAGAATGCTGATGGAGCTAAACAGTTTGCTCAGCAAAACAAAAAGCGATAGAAATAATCTAAATTAAAAACAATAACCCCCAGAAGCACAAATCTTCATGCTTGCTTTCTGCCCTAGAAATATTCTGCAATTCTTTGGCACGTGCTTGGATTTCTCCTCCTGCAATATCATCCCTGATCTGCATGATACTGTCTGACACGTAATTAGTTCCAGAGACTCCAGTGGGGACCACTCTAATGCATGAAGTTAGGCACACTGTACAGTCCCTTGCTGAATTAAGGCCAATTAAATCATAGGATAAGACGGCTACATTGTAAAATTGCCCTGCATGTCTTACGTATGCAAGCGATCCTACAAAATTACAGGGCCCCATTACTGCTTAAAGAAATACTTCGGGAGGCAGGTGGAGTGAAGTCTTTGGGAAGAAAAAGAATTCAAATTTCAGCGAGGAAGCCAGAGTCTGTTGCCGTGTCATCAATGTCCTACCAAGCCATCATTTCTAAAAGGCACTTCATTGAAAACTGCTCACCCACCAGTCCTGACAGCTGTAAAGATCAGAGAGGGGCTAGCCAGGTGAGACCTGCATCTGCAAAACTCTTGCTGAATTGTGCTTGTTGAGGGTTTCAAACAAAGCAAACTCAGAACCTCTCCCAAAATAGAAACGGAACAAGGAGACACAAGACCCCAAAACTGGATAAAAATGCAAGACTTACTGTTAATCTTGGTGATTTTCCACACTTTATCTGGGACAGCCTGTTTGCTCAGTTCAAATTTGAATGGATCTGTATTGGGGTGAAGGTCATCATCTTTTGCTTCCAAAACCACTACCCTGAGATCCTTTGCATCATCACAGACTTTTGCCAGAGTTGGCTTAATGTACGGGGCATTGTCATTGACATCTTCCAGGGTAACCTGCAAAGTCCCTGTACCAGTTGCAGGAGGGTTGCCTGTGTAAAAAAAAAACAAGCGTATGCTTATGAACCCAAGCTTTCAGAGGACATACTGCCATTGGTACATACCTTGGTGCTCACAAAAGGACAGCAATGCTATCGACATAATAAGCCCAAGAGTCACTTTTACAAGATAGTGCTGTATTTTCAGAATCTGGTGTGCATGGACCACGGGGAAGAGCGTTAATCTAAGCAAATCTCCTTTAAGGTGGCTGCTGCGCCATGAGAAAAGCTTTGCATAGTATTGCTAATCACTGCGTGGTAAGTGTCACCGTCTATGCAGGGGGCCAGTGCAGGGTTGGAGGGAGCAGGAGCAGACTACTGCCAAGAGCGGCAAATTTTCTCCTGAATCTCAGCACATGTAGACACCTGCCCAGGATGGGTTTACTCTAGAGCAGGGGTGGACAAAATGTGGCCCTGGAGCCAGATGCAGCCCACCAGGCCATTCTACCTGGCCCGCAGGGCCCCTAAAAAATTTAGAAAATTAGTATTTATCTGCCCTGGGCTGCCTGTCATGCGGCCCTCGGTGGCTTGCCAAAACTCAGTAAGCGGCCCTCTGCCCAAAATAATTGCCCGCCCCTGCCCTAGGTTAGTTTCCTCTAGAGCAAACCCACCCCACAGCATTTGTACATGTAGATATGCCTGCTGTGTAATAGCTTCTCAGCCTTTTGGCTAAGATCAAGTGTGCCATCCCCCCCGGGGTTAGTTGGCTAACACTGTATTTTCTATAACCGAGTTGCATTCCCCTCCTCACCCCCATCCCTCTGTATTTCCCTACTGACTTTGTCATCTTTTTGGTTCATGGCTCTTAACGTCCACTAATAAAACTCAATCTATTCTATGGGGTCAAAATCAGATGAAGGTATATAAGTGAGATCCAAGCCTAAAGGAAAAATTCCTGTACATAGACATACAGTGAGAGGCCGTCCATGCCCCCGGGGAGCTTTCCCTGGAATTAGATCCTAGTTATTTTAAATCCAGGGCCTTGAATTGTGGACCATTTTTAGTTAACTTAGCAGATGTGCAGTTGTCAGCTGAATGATCTCCCTTATTTACCCAGAGTAGTACAGAACGAGCAGCGGCCGTTCAAGCTTCTACAAATTATCTGCCGGTGTATCTCAGTCCTGACTGGACAAAGCTGCTTCAGGCACGAAAGAGCTGTTTATTCACCATGCCCCCCAAACCAGCCTTAGCTCCCATTCAGCGACCGACACAGCGGCTGTGGTGCTGGAAGTATTCGTAATGCAGACGTCCACCCACTGGGAACAGGACGAAGACCACCATCTCATTTCGCAGAGGTCAGGAAAGAGCTGACAAGTGGTAATAACTTCCAGTCACTACTGATGCATGCCATGGTTGAACCAGTGACCTGCTATACCAGTTAAAAGCTCAATATCTCATTTCCAGTCCCTTTGAAATCCGGCTCCCCTTGACAGCTGGTCTCAAGTTTTTAAAAACACCTTTCCTCTTTTAGATGCTGTGATACCTAATAAGGCTGTCCCCAACTGAAATCAAACATTTCTTTGGATCCAGGTTTTCTTACCTACCTCCGACACCTAGCATTTTCTCCATAGCAAAAATCTGTGATTTCTGGGTTCTGTTTAACTTCAGACCCCCTCAGGATGCAGAGAGGAAACAGGAGGCTATGTTTAACCGTTGAACTTCTAGTGTGATGGTTTATGGTATTTTAAAATTCAGCAGGAAAAGTGGTACTATTTAGTATAATTAATCTGCATATAATGGCAGGATCAACTTCAAAATCACCAATTGATTGTGGCAGTACATTTGAAGGAAGAAAGTAAACACCTCGTAGTCTGGCTCGACAGACTACTCACTGTAACATAATGTGATTAGTTGTTATAATGACAAATGTTACTAATAGTGACACTTCATTTGTTTCAGAAACACAAATGCATAACAAAGGCAGAATTTTCAGTCCCATCGGTTTTTTTCCCTTCTCTTTGTCATCACAAGGGTGAGGGTTGAGTTCTTTTTAATGAAAAATAAATTATTTTTCACTTTTTATTGAACTAATTGAATTTGCAGAAAGACTCCAATACATTTTTTGTTCTTGATATGTTATTAAGTAAAGTCGTACGGCAGAATGGATGAAAAGACATTTGAGTATTTGAAATATGATCATAAAAGTCAGCCTTTCATGCACTTAATTAAACTGCTGTCTTTAATTCTGAATGCATTATTTCCACACTGGACTGATAATGTCTTGCGCACTGCCCTCCTTATCTGCCTCTGAAGTCAGTAATATAGAAATCAGCTTTTTGAAATTAAGAACTCAATGGTATTATAAATATACTTTTCTTTGGTCAAATGCAGATGTGGCCATATACTTCTCTGCCTTGCTTATGCATCGCTATTTGTATACAGCTTATGGACTAGGCAACTAATATGCACAAATAGAGAGGAAGAAAATTGCTTTTGTCCACTTCAATGACTTACTCTCAGAGCATTTTACTTATAAAGACTTAAACAAAATGTTTTCCTGATTTATAAAGACTTTCAAAAGAAAAATAAGCAAATGTCAAAGCCATAAATTGAAGCTTGTTAACAAGCCTGCCATAAAAATGCAACAAGAAGTGAGTCAAAGAAAAATGGTCACAACATATCCACTGGGAATATACGGCTTTTATATATTTGACACTATTATGCCTTTGATATAAAAACCATTCAAAACCCCATGATCTCCAGTTGGCAACAGTTTTGAAATGAACGCCTCTCACTAGCATATTTTAATTCTAAAATAAGATTTCTTTCAATAGATATTGTAAAACTTTGCCATTAGAAGTTGAATTAATGCATAAACCAGGATTTAAAGGTCTCAGTCCTACCAAACTCTTGGGAACAGCTTTGCAAAAGGGCTCAGGTCCTGTTTAATCACTGAAATGACTGCTGGGGCTGAACACTTTGAACATTTAGGTGCCTGCATAGGGCCTGAAGGATAGTGAAACCATCTGAAATTCCTGCTGGTCGGCATACAAGATACAAAATTCAATTTAATGGCACTACTCACGTGAGTAAGGGCGATTAGTATAAGGATCCTCAGGGTTCACCCCCAAGTTAGTTTAATTCCACATGAAAGATGAGAGAGCCTGCATCAGCTATAAGCATTACTGAGTTGGAGCCATACCCTTGCAACTGTTCTAAGTGATTCTTAGTAGTAGTGGGGATACTCATTTGAGTAAAGATTTTCCAAATTAAGCAAGGTTCATGAGTTTGGACCCTCTGTCAGTAATTCCAGAGAATACCAAATCATACCACAATGGGAAGCTTATGCTTTATACCTTTGCAATGCATGATGTATAGTAGTATCTTTATGTCCCAACACTGAAGTACATAAAAAGCTCCTGCAATCACTTGTCACTTAAGCAACAGCTAGTGTAGTTGCAAGATGCAACCATCAGAAAACAGAAAAGGATTGGTGGGTACGCATCATGGCTTGAAGGTGCAGGCTACATATTGCACGACAAGGTCCATTGTCTGGGAGCTAGAGCCTAGAATGAAAGGGGCTATTACGATAAGAAAACAGCATAACATTTTATTCTAGTTCTATCAAGTGCAAATGAATGTGGTTACAGAAAAATAAGTGGTTTGAAAATGAATGTTCTGAAAATAGACCCTTTGGATGTTGCTGTATATTGATATTTTAATTTAATGTCATGTGGGATCATATGGTGCTTCTTAAGAAACTGCGATTCTTATGAAAGTGTAACTCAGCTGCAGAAATGTTTTCTATTCAATTTAAGTATGTGGCAATGGATTTGAAGACAGACTTCCAGCTGGACAGTTAAAGGTAGTTGGAGTTCTGACAGCTGCATGAGAACCACCAGTTAGTTATCGGGAGGCCTCCAATACATCAGTTATGCCTGTACGTAAAAATGATGGGCATGGACTGGGAAAACATTTTGCAAAATATCAAGCCTTGCACAGAACAGCATGTTCACCAACTAATCATGACTGAATTCCTGATCAATACATTAATAAGAGCGTAGCATCCCCTTTTTCTTTCTTGAAAATAGCTTTCTGTCAAGTTGGTCTATGATTAGCTGATACAGCAGCTCAGCTCACAAAACCAATCTGCAACGCAGAGTAAATAATGACATCATCAGCAAATGCCACTCCGCCCTGCGAACATCCATCAGAAATAATAAATCTACATAAATCATTTGCTCTAATTGAAATGAAGTTATTGCAATGCAACATTGTCACATGATTGTCGTCTCCTGCTTGGAAGACAAATGCTTTGGATTTGCTTCGGTGTTTACGAAGCAGCAGGGGATCATTATTCTGAGATGAGATTCTGCTTTTCTGATGGCATATTTTAAAGAGATAGCAACAGGATAGAAATCTAATAATACAATAAAATACCTATGTTACATCAGTAATCTGAAAAGAAATGCAGTTTCTGAAATCAAAACAGCTCACTCCACTAAACAGAACCACAATGTCACTTTGTTGCGCTTCCTTGTGATTTGCTGCCTTGCGGAAATCGTAGCTGGGGGGGCTTCCATTATCCCATTCTCTCCTAGAGGCTGGGTCCCCTGGTGGACAACATCTTCTTGGCATCCTTATTAACTTAGACAAGGAACCTGGCCCACAAGAATATATAAACTACAATCCCATGAAGCAACAGGCCACCATGGGAGAATGCACCTCCTACTGCACTGACTCGGAATGAAAAGTTCTGCTATTTCCCTGTTGAATTTTTCCAGAACTTTTAATTGCGAGAAAGAGCGTGGTACAGTATTTCGACTCTTTGCCCCAACGTGGGGTCAAAACAAGGGCTGGACTTTCCTACGAGAGGGATTTTCCAATTAGCACCCTGCTCTAAGGAGAAGTCAAAACCTGTGTTTTGCTCAAAAGTCCAAAAAGTCAAAATGGTGAGGTGGAGAAGAAGACTCCAAATACCTGGCCGGCCTAGATCCCATGTTCCCTACAGCTGGCCAAGCAGCCTAACCACAAGGCTCCTGAGCAACAGGTGGGCAGCCCTTCTAGCACTGGATATGAGCCAAAGTCAGTGCTATCTGTGTGAGTTAGCTGTGGTTTTTATCCAGTTATTTTCTAGAGTCTTAGCAGAGTTTGGGTGGCTCCCAGCAAGAATTTGAATCGCAGTGGTTCTCTGCAGGGAGTTAGGCACGGTGGCCTACCTCGGTGCCCCATGGGCATTTGTTCTGAGAATGCACAGAAGCAGTACCGTGGCAAGGGGGTTTGGTGCCTGGGGCAAAGCCCGCAGCAGCAGCCCACCCTCACCCCATACACTGATCCGGGATGGGATGGGATGGGTGGGGCACATGCCCCCGCTCCCCCATGCTTGCCTGGGAAGTGCATGCAGAAGCAGGAGCTGCCTTCCCCCCATCCCCATGGCACCCCAAACAAGCCACTTGCAGGTCCATCCCATGCCCCACCTGGGCGTCTGTTGGCACCCCTTCACTTCGGCACCCAAAACAGTTGCCACCCCGCCTTGCTACGGCACTGCACAGAAGTCTTTCTGTAAAGAGCTAGGGAATTCTGCAGCTGCAAACAAAGGCCTTTAATGAGCTTGGTGCCTGCTGTCGTGCTCTTTGGAACTCAGGCTCCTACTTTCCATCTAAGTCCCATTTAGGTTCCTAAACTCATTAAAAAAAAATTAAGTGAAACAGAAATGTCTCTATCAGCTCCTGATTAAGGATGAGAGAAGCAAACTGTGCAATGGAGAAGCAGGTCTTGCAAAATACAGAAGATGCTTGCCCATGTCACATGGTAACAGGCTTTGACTAAATCAGATGAGTCAGGTTACCTGTAAATAACATCATTTGTTTCGTGGCATAGCAGGGGAACAAAGCACTGATAATCAAAACATAATCAACTAATGAGGGAAATACCATACAGACAAATGGTACAGTGTTAAAAGGGGGAGAGAAGATCATTAACGAGGCTGCATATTTTTGCTTAGATTTAGAAACGTGTAGTATCAAAGACTCACGTACGTGCAATTTTTGGTGTTTAAGTCTGGAGTGTTTTATAGCCTACATTTCTGTCATTAGAGCTGTGGAACACTTATCTAAATCCCTTCTATATAACAATTTCTTATCAGTGACAATTAGGAACAAGGCCATTTTAATCAGAATTACTGAATTATTTTTGAAGGAGACCTGTTGCTCTGGCACTATTTATCAAATTCCTAAAGATGAAACTTCAGCCGCTTCAGAGGATCCAACTGTTATAGAGATCTAAGGCACGGTTTAGCTTGAAGCCAGAACAGTATCAAGAAGAATGGATGGCACATGAACTGGCCTCTATCGCACACAAATTACAAATGGTAGAAAGATTTCAGCATGTATTTCTTCCTGCTAAATTATGCTTCCAGAATTATCAAGTTAATATATTATCGAAGTCATTGTGTGCACTAGGCAGAAATTACAAAGCCATTTAAAACTCAAGGCAGTATTTTGCCCTCTGGTGTATGGATGTGCCAGACTTCCACTGCAGTCAGTGCAAGCCAGTCGCATGCACGTAAAGAAAGATTTGGCTTTCAACATAGATTTCTTGTCAAGCCAACGGGGCTCAGAACTCTGTCATGTCTACAAACCACTATTTCTTTCCTGGAAATTAGAATATTTCCATTGCTTTCTTTGCAAATAGTTGTGTCGACCCACAACTTGCTTGAAATAATCTCTCAAGGTACTTGGTTCCAACAGTTGAGACCAGTTTAACTCCACTGATGTCGATGGAGTTGTACGGCCACAAAACAAAGCATCAAGTCTGGCGTTTGCTGTTTGTCTACTTAGCGTATTAAGAAAAAAAGGAACTTCCTCACATTTTCAGCAAGTGAATTTGGATTCAGGAAATCTTGCCACAGTTAATTTTTTTTTATCCCCCCGTCACTAATAAGGTCACTGCAAGTTGATATTTATACATCTAGGAGCCAGCATTGTTATCTCAGTTACATCGATTCAAATCTGAAGCAACTCCACAGAAGAAATCCAGTTATTTTGGATTTATATCCAAATAACTAAGAGCACAACATGGGACTGAGCTGGCCTTCTTGACCTCTGGCATTGATTTGGATTTTTTCACTCACTCGCTCATGAATTCTTAGTTTCAGCTTGGCCTCAAAAGGAGACAAGGGCTTACCTGCTGTAAGGCATGCTCTCCACATGGCTTTATTGTATTCGTTTGTTGTACTTAATGTTGTCAAGAAAGGAAGGGCAGAGAGGAATGAAAGGAACACTTCAAAAATCCAAAAGCATTTGGGGTGAGCCGCGCAGTGACACAATGCAACCACTGAAGAGCTGAGCAGCATATGTTCTCCGGAAATAGGTATGCAGCAGACCCTGCTTTTGAAAGCAATATTTCACGCTGTACGATCAGATGATTTTTAACAATCTATGCTGAATTTTCAGACTCTTTTCCTGCTCCAAGGCTTTAACCGTCTCTCTTACCAACATTCGGCTAGACCGCCCCCCTCCATGATAACAAAAGGGACTCTCCGCAAATTGTTTTACTAAACAGGAGGTGGTGCTTCGATATTGCCTGATGCAATTTAGAGGTATGCTGTCATTGAATGTGTTCCAGTTATTGCTGTGGACATGCTCAGACCTACAACTGGTCCCACTGAAGTCAGGGGGATGGAGAGAGGAAATGCTGCTAATCATGAATTAGAGTATGACCCTAAGAGGCCGTTAATGCAATCCTCTAACACTCTGCAAGAGGTAACTCCCAATTTTTCCATAAACCAAAATTCATAATTTATTATTTTAAGTATTAAGTAGCCAGACATCTTGTTTCACAATGAATCAAAACAAATAGTCCTAAATGGTTATCCTCCTTCCTTCAAATAATATATGCAGATAGTCTTTTTGAGTAATTACATTTCAAAAAAGCACAGTTCTTTCACTGTATCAAACTGCTACTGACATATGCCATCCGTCTTAAGTACTGTTTTCAGTATTTTAATTTCTTTTTCTAATCATCAGTCCATGATGACAAATTTAAAGAATATTTGGTGTGCATTTCATATTTTACTGGAATTTAAAATGGCAGGAAAAGGATGAGTAGTCAATTTATTTTCTCTTCTCAATTAATACAGCAATTAAGATAAGGGGTGTAAAACTGGCTTAATTGGGTTGCCATAGCAACTAATTGCCCAATTTCTTCCAAAATAACATGTTTTCGGTGGAATCAAATCTGTGGTAATTTAATTATATACATCATGAAGCAAGAAGACAGGTTAGATACATGTAAAGAGAAATTCTAATTGAAAATTGTTATGCATCTCTTTGTTTTCTCCAGTTTTCCTCTTGCCTCGGCATTGTCTCTTTCTGTTCATTATTAGGCATAGTACCAAATGATAATTTTTCTTCTTCATGAATGGGAATGTTGAGGCTTGCGCAGCAAATAAGATATTGAAAAGATTGGAGTTAGTTAAAGTAGCTGCTAAAAACAAGGAAAACACTAACATTAGAACTTACAGTCATAGAAGATGAGGGTTGGAAGAGAGCTCTGGAGGTCACATCTAGTCCAACCCCCTGCTCAAGGCAGGACCAGCCCCAACTACATCATCTCAGCCAAATAAGCCATTTAAAAAAAGAAGAAAAAAAAACAAACCCCCAGGCAAACCAATCTTTGAAGACCTACATTTTCTTTTCCCCTTGAATTGCTAAAATAAACCTGAGATCTTTGTTTCTAAAAGAGCGCCAGTTCCTCCAGTTCATTTTTTGCTAGGAATCATATTCTTCTTCATAACTGTGTGTTAAATTGCCAGGGGAATGTTTATCATGTAAAAAAATTGAGGATTGTGATGTCAGGTAGGGCACAAATACTACAAATCAGCAATTTTTCTGAATCCAAAGAGATTGTATCCATTCACATATGCCGGCTGTACAAATGCGTCACCTAAGTGGCTGGGATTTGGTCCATTTATAAGTAGAGGAGTCTAATGAGTTACAACCTGGATAACGTTGTGATGGTCTGGGGTGCTGGTGACCTCCGGTGAGATTTTACACACGTTCTGCTGCCTGGAAGAAGAGGAACGGAGGACTTTCAGCATCTCATAGACCTGGGACTGTTTCTGATCCAGTTCTACCTGGAGTTCCTGAAGACTCATCGCTATGGACTCAATTACGTGATGTGTCGGCATACTGCTAGGCCCAGGAGGGACAGAGACATCAGGTGGTAGCTCTGATCCCAAGGCCAAGAGGCTGGGGTGAGCTCTGCTGGTGATGCTGAGTCTTGCATGGAGCCTACGCTGGCAAAGTGTAGGTTGAACGTGGGTCTCTGGCCATTCCCAAACCCACTCCCAACAGGCCTCCATGCTGAGAGGAGAAGGGCCAACAGCTGACATAACCGTACCAAAAAAGAAGTTTCTCTACAGTAAGGGAATTCCTCTGCTGGAGAAAGCTGGGTGCCTTTCAGCCTTTTTGCTCCCCCTGAGCAGCATGCCTAAGTGGTGCCAAGAAGTCAGAGCTGAGCCGCAGCGTCTGCTATCAGCATCCCTGAGTAGCCCATGCTATTTTCCAGGGATCAAGCTGCCACCAATGGCTTTTTTCAAGAGACAACAACAATTACCATAACTGTTGAGTTCAGGCAACAGAAAAGCAGAGACCCGAGCCATTCCACAATACCCTGATACCACCAAATGCCAGGAGGCATTTCCAGGTCTCAAGTTAAGCTCCTTTCTCTGCTTTTCAACCCTTGCTTCCTGCTTCTTGTTCTGAACTGTAAACAGAAATTTCAAAATCCAGTAAGAAAGACTGTTCTGCAGAGCTTTCAGCATGACTGACCTGACAGGAGAAATTAAAACAGCTAGCTGCTCTATTTTATGGTAATCACCCAGAATGAGTCAGTTTATAACTGCTGTAATACTTCAGTTTATTACTGAAAAATACTGAAATATATTCAGCATTACAATTTCCTGGGAAGCTTGTTCTAGCTCAGTTTTGTGAAATCAGTTGATACCATGCCCTAAAAGTATCATGTATCCTGCAGACTACTACATTTTGCAGTAGCGATGCTGTCTTCTGGTGATTAGCACTTTTTAATAAAGCAGAAAAGGATGAAAAAATGGCCAGTTCCTTTAATGAAAGGAAACCTCTCAAGGTTTTCAAATCTGCTCAAACCTCTATATGCCCAATTCTCCAATTAAACACAGTTCATGGCACTTAAATACGTTGACTCTGCTCCGTATTTCCCGCCAATATTTAATTTCTTTTCTAACAGACCAGAGATTTTACATCCACATCCACACAAGCTTTTAATAAAGATTTTTCCAACTCCAAAGATGCTGTCTTGACCTTTATAGAAATCAAGGGAATATGAAGCAAATTAGAATGTTCATTCCAAAATGGATTTTAAAACTGAATTTTCCTCCATGTAAAAGGTCATATTTTATTATCCATAACATTAAAGAACCTGTCCATCATATTGGCTGTAACACATACTGTTTCAATAAGCCCCAAGGGGACTGTATGCAGTGGAAACAAAACAATTCACTCTGGCTACATTTCCCTGGAGGTAAATTGGCTATGCTGAAGGAGACTAGCATATAGTTATCTAACACAGCTACTAATTGTCATTTCCTGCAGTGAAAATAGCAGCATCCTATTGGGAAGGACACTTGTGCACTGAAGAGAAGTGAAGGAGTCTGAAATATTGCCCCCTGGCATATATAGACAACTGCCCAGCAGAAAGCCCAGAGTTTTATCCCCCCACTGGAACTTGTGACATTAAACAGATACACAAAATGCTCTTCGATTGGTCCCTTGCGCTGAAGCCCATTGAATTCTACTGAGTTCAATGAGCTTTTATTCAGGTTATAATCAAGGGGGTGGAGGGAGTGGAAACAAAGACACTTGGCACTTACGCACATGCAGGGAGGCTGCTCCGACACACTGTAAATCCAATGCGTCGGAGAAGACTCGATTAATCAAGTCTGCTAGAGCATGGAAATTAGCTCGCTCCAGCAGCCTCCAACGTCACGTGTATCAGCGTCCCTACACTGAAAAATGGCGGCAGGGTGCTTTCAACTTAAAGCTTGTCAAACAAGCTTTAAGTTCAAAGCACCCCGCCACCATTTTTTCAGCACAGGGACGCTGATACACGTGACAATCAGGAGCTTTCAATTAGCGCAGTTTTCTAATTAATGCCCTCCCCCCCCTCAACCTCCTGGAGCATATCTATAAACACCCACTGATTGCTTTGAATTTCCTTCCTGTCTTCCTCTCTTGTCCATATGATATACGGAAAAGGCTGTCCATTTCTAAGAGAATAATTTGAGACAACTGTAACCCATTCTAGGTAACACCTTTTCTGTAGCTAAAGATGTCTTCAGTACCATGATTATCAGTGGGAACGGTTAGATTGCTCACCCTTTTATTGACTTCGTGATTGAGAGCAGGGCTGTCCAACTTCTGGGCAGTAGGGCCAAATGCCATATGGTTTGCAGACCTAGAGGCTGCTCGCCATGAAGATATCCCCTGGGCATTCCCTCACTAGGCCCCTCTTGGCATGCACAGTGTAGGCAACCCAGCTCCCCCCCATGCAGGAACCAGCCCTGATTTAGGCTTGGTGACTCCGAAGTGCTGTGGGACTCAAGTCGCCTCCTTAATTAGCCTCCTTTTGTAAAAACGGCAGAAACAAAGTTACTTGTATATCAATGATTTAAAGGCAGATGGACAACCTGTAGCCTGGGCCTATTATATACCATCACTAAATATGATATATTTACTGGTATTATATATAATATAATATTATATTCCAAAATGGATTTTAAAACTGAATTTTCCTCCATATAAAAGGTCATATTTTATTATGCATAAAATTAAAGGGCCTGTTCATCAAATTGGCTGTTACACATACTGTTTCAATACGCCCCAAGGGGATTGTATAAATATTATCTATTTGTTGGTATTATATACCATCACAAAATCAGAGTACAAAGTACAGGACCCTTCTCACCACATGCATTCCATTTTTCAGTCTTATATTTTTATTTAAATGATATATTTATCATTTCGATAAGCCAATTCTTATCAAAATGAAGGGAGCTCTGCCTATTGACAACCTCTGTTTCCCAACACGGAGGCCTCCACCTTGACTTGGAGGTGAAAAGATGGTTCAAGCTCCGTCCATTACCTTTTCAAAGGCAAATTAAATGGCTATATTAATGACAGGAAAAGTAGGCCCCTGTTATGTGCCATTAATGGATAAAGAACTTGTTTGCTCTAGCCAAAATTAAATCCACATTTAATGACCATCAAATAAATATCTGCTCTGGTTTGCTGGCCAGTGGCCATGTGTAATGGCTGCAGAAAAAGAAAACATACAGTGAGTGCCAAAACACAGACTTTGAATAAAAAGCTCTCTGATTTATTTTAAGAGTCTCTTTCTCTCTCTTCTTGTGCCAAGACTATTGGGCACATGTATGATTTGGAGTATCTGAAATGTCACTGTGCTTTCAATTTACCACCCTATCCATTTGGGGCCTCTTTAAATCTTCCCCTAGCAGTGTCTACCACGTAAAAATCAAACCACGTTCACTGATATTAACTAGAACCTACCTCCTTAACTGGAAAAGAAAAATGGCCTTTACATTTCAGTTTGTGGAGGCTGTAGCTCTACAGAATATATGCAGGCTATTTTCATTTGATTTTTTTTCCAGTTAATTTAACCCACTTTTAAAGTCCTGGAAGAGCTTTGTATTTGTAACAGATTATTTTACCACCCTGCTACACATATAGTTTAGCTTGCCAGGAACGTAATATTCCTTTTCAAATTTGGCACCACTGATGATTATCTAGAAAATTTGAGTAGCATTATATTTCTCCGGTTACCATTGTTAGCAGCCGGTCTATATGGGATGAGAGGAGGAGCAGTGTCACTGGTACCACAGGCATCGTAGAACCACACCACACTCCGCAAGAGAGGACCGTTATCCAATAAACTCAGTGTGAGGATGGATAGTATCTTACTGATGGTAAGATGGTAAGAGGATACTTCAGTCAAAGTATCCTCTGTGTAGCCATATTCATATTCATGCACTGAACATTATAAAATTACTGTTTGCTCTGAGATGCTCTTGTTGACATATTTGTACAAAGCAAGAAGAGAAACAAAAGGTTAGACACATAAGTTATTATGGAGGTATTGGCACGCAACTAATGAGGCAAACGTGCACATTACAACGAGTCTGGAGTTCACCAGTGAGGTTCAAGTATAAGGCGGAAGATAGATTAGGATATACCATATTCCCTTTAATAATAGGATAGGAACTCCTTTGGAGCAGCCTTGTGGTTCTACTGAAATCCCATAGGACCCTCTAGTTTCACGTCGTTTTATAGACCGGTAGACATTTTTCCAGTCATCAGCCTGCTTCATGGCTTAACAAACTTCAGTTACTGTTGGATGCTAATAGTGTGCTAATACACTTGAAAATGTTCCCAGCACGGTGGTCCATCCAGTTCTGTTCACAAGAAACCAAGGTGTTCAATTGCTGTGGTCAGGAACAGGACGCTCACGGTGCCTGTGTCCTCCCTTGATGCTACCTGCAGCTGGACACATGAACTTTCTGGTTTCTCATTTCTCTCTGATGGCTGGTGAGACAACCGCCCCCTGCTTCCCACCCCTGCTTACAACTCTCTGTTGCTGCTTTCTGTCCCAGGAACATCTGTGGCTTTGCCCTTCAGCTTATCACAGGCCCTGAAAAGCATAATCCCAATTTTCCCACTAGCAACATAAGATTTCATTTCCAATGCTCTTTCACTTCATTAAGATCCATTTCTGACAAATTATGTAATACCAGCAGATGTTGGGTAAGGAATAAGTTTCATGCTATATTTTTAATGTTGAAATTGCCTACGAAAAAATGTATTTATGAGCATATAAAGTAAATCACTTCAGTGGGTTTTTTCTTTTGCATTTCAGGACCTGTTTCCCTTTTCTTGTCAAAACCTGCAAATGTTCCCTGTGCTGAGTCAGGCAGCACAGAAATGTGCTAAAGGAGGACTTTACAATTCATCACCAGGGCTAAAGCAGCTGCAGCTGTAGCAAAGTGTTAGCACATTAGCTGTTATATTACACACAAAGCCTTTATTTATTTGATGCCTTCAGCTCTGGAGACTCAGAGGAATGTTCAGGGTTTTCTCTATATTTTTATGTGCTACAAAAGCCACTTGTCGTGAATTTTCACAGGATCCTTTAATTTAGATTATGCTTGACAGAAGGAACTTTAATCCACATAAGATGTAAAAATATTGCATTTTAACAAGGGTTTTTAATTATGTTTTTATTGTCATTGTCATTATATGTTTAATAGGATAGAGTGCAGCATAGCAAGGATGAGTTGTTATTGATATTTTGGTGCCTTAGGTTTAAAAACAGCTCAAATATTATAAAGAAATTAACTCTGATAAAGATGATTTATTGCTACCAAAAATATTTATGCAGGGTTTACTACTAGTGGTGAAATCTTAGTGTAGGAATGAATGACCAAACCCTAGCCACAAACTTATGCCTTCTTAGTTTGAAGTCTAACTTTTCCCTTACTTCTTTCCTGTCCATATTTTTTGTCCACAATTATTTCTTAGACCCATAGCTGCCCATTTGGCAGTAGATTCAAGCATGTGCTTATATGGATTATACGGAGGGACCTACCAAATCTTGCAGGTTCCCCTGTGGACTCCCATTGCTGATTGGCTGCAGGGCCCTGATGGCCTTGCTGCTTGTTGCTCACTGGCTGGGAGGCAAAAATACTTAAAACCACAGTTTTCACCTCCTTGCCAACCAAGAGGGAGTTGGATGGGGGGATGTGGCCTCCACCAATTGGTATGGGGCGGGGGGGCACACAAGGGAATGTGCAAGATTAAAGAAGCTGCTGTGCAGCCTACTTTTGCCATGAATTTGGTAGGTCCATAACTGTATGGCATGACATGACAATGGATTTAAGCACATGCTGACATTATTGGAATAGGGGTCTTCAGGAGGGGAAAAAAAATATACGGAATATATTTCCATTCCACTGAGTACTATCAAAAATCACTACTTACCGCTGTCGATTGCCAGAAACTCTGCAGTATATACGTTGTTTGTGACATAGGATGATTCACGATCCAGGATGGCAGTGGTGCCAATGGTACCATTTGTAGGGTTAATTTCCAGCCAACCTGCTGGATCCTTGTAAACAGAATACCTAGGCAGAGAGAGAGAAAAAAAAACCATCCACAGATCATACACTGAGACATGAGTGGATTACAGTGCTTTGCCCTTTTCACAGGCGGATCTCTACATCCTAAATATAAATTAAAACCTACCTTATACTTTTGAAATAGGTCATTATTGTTAGAATCTGTTTACAAGTAGAGTAACGTACACGCGGAAGTTAAGGTTGGCATTTTTAAACATCTGTGCTCAAAGTTAGAAACCTAAATTCATCCCCAATGCACTAAATAAAGGCAGGCCGGATCTCTCATGTGCTGACTGCCTTCTGTTGGTCGTCTCTGGACTTTTATTCTACTACCTGTCATCGCAATGGATGATGTTCCTTAAAGATGATGAAACTCTGTATAGGTTTGATTTCATCTGGAATTCTGTTTCATAGCCACAATCTCCAAACCCTTAGGCCACCTAGATAGTTGTCTAAATAGAAATTTGTAAGATTTGTTTCCCAGGGGCCCTGACACCTACTTTGCTGTTACAGACGGGACCTTCAGCCTCATCATTATTTCAGTCAGGGGTGGTCAACCTGTGGCATGTGTGCCAAAAGAGGTACAGATAACCTCTGTATGTGATGTGTGGCTGACTGGGGAGGAATTAGGCAGAAAGCAGAGCAACAGGCTGGGCAGTGAGCACAGAGCAGGAAGTGGAAAACAGAGCAGCAGATCAAGTAGATGAAGGGGAACATAGTGGCACTCAGGGACAGTACAGAGCTAATTTGCGGCACACCTGCCAATAAGTTTGGCCTTCACTGATTTAGGTCTTGACATACACATATGGTTAGCCTATCTACCATAAATAATCTCACTGGGGTAAAGTTATGTGCATATTTATTTGCAGGCTCAGGACCTATTTCTGTTCACAGTCAAGGGTATGGAAGAAACTTGAAGTAACTGGCTCAAGTTTCCTCTTTAATGAAAGGTTTTAATGCATCAACTCTCCAACTGATGCTCCAATCACACAATCAATATACACTTTAGCAAGATACTTATCTTTTTGCAATGCATTGCTTTACAGGTCATAAATTGCCATAAAGTCTTCCATAGACATTCTGAATTATAGGCTATTGACATGAAGCCTGTTTATTGTTTTATGAGTATCTGCCAATATCCCAATGACTCAGAGAAGCCTCCATTTAAAAGGTGAGCTAGACAGGCAGTGCTGTCAAGAAAACCTTATCATTGCAACCACCTCCCAAAGGCAGCAATCAAAAGCAGCAGATTGTTAGCAAGAAAATAAATAAAATGGCCAGGTAAGAAAAAAAAAAAAGAACTGAGAGTCAGCAGCTTAAAAGACAGATCATTCTGAAGGCTATTTTCAAAGCAGCCTCTTGGTATCATGTAACTGAGATATTCCATCTACCTCAGAATAACTGCTTGGTCCTCATTACCACACTGTCTGGACACCTCAACATCATTAATATATTTATTCTCACAATGGACTTTGGATGAGGTGAACAGGCCAAATTAAATCCCAAATCAAGTCAATGGAAAAATGATCATTGGCCTCCAGAGGTAATGGATTATTCCTGCTGAGTTAGAGCTGTGAAGCCGTAAGTCTAAATTGCATTTAACCCTAGTTAACTGCATTGTCTTCAGGAGGAGATTCATAAGGTGGCATAAATGAGATCAGAATCAGACTGTTAGCCTCCATTATGCCATGGCTACAGATGGGAGGAAAATGGAGCTTTCAGAGCACGGGTTGTGGCAACCTATGGCCCAAAGGCCAGGTTGAGCCCACAAAGCCACTGCACCCAGCCCACAGAGCCAAGGATTTCAGCAGCATTCAGGAGGAGAGCTTTGCCCACGCTGCACGGTGGCCAAAAGGTGAGGAGAAGTGGCGGAAACTGTAGCTGGGTCCTTGCACTGACCCACCTCAGACCTGAGCAAGGTCATTCAGGCCCAGAAAAATGTTGTAAACTTATGTTCTAGAGTTCCCAAACTCTTGTGAATTTGGGTCAAAAGTGATATATCGTATCAGCCAAAAAAAGTGGTATAAACATTCAAAATACCAAAACACATTTCACTTCTGAAATGCTAAAGTGTTGCGTGTAAACATTTTCAAATGAAACTTTCCTTTTCCTTTTGAAGTTGTATTTTGTTTTCAATCATCTCAATGACAATTTATTTTTAAATCGATAAGTAAACAAAAAGTGTTAAATAACTTGAAAATAGGAATACATATTTCATCTGGAGTCATACAAAATGTTTTGGGTTAACCCAATTTAACTGAAACCCTCTAAAATATTCAGTTTGACCGGAAATAATTTATTTTCCTAACTGTGGTTTGATCACAGAACCCAATGCCCATTATTTACCCAGCTCTAGTCATAACCTGGTAAATGTGAAAGAGGATTTTTGTTTCTGGGCCCCAGATTCTGCTTCTTCAACATAAATCATTTGAATTTTACTTACGTGCAAAGATGTTATACTAGACAAAACTCCCTTTACATTCTACTTAAAGCCATTGATAGGCCAAACCCTTATGCCTGACTCAGCTTTTGCTTGTACCTTAGAGAGGGAAATGCTCATTGATTTCAGCAAAGTTTGCCTCAGAAGGAAAAAGTAAGAAATTGAATTTCAAGATTTGTGCCTCTTCAGGTGAAAACAAAACTAGAGATGAATATTTCAGGTGAAACCTGATTCACTGTTCTTAATATTGGGTTTAGGAAGACTTATTATGATATTTTTTTTCCTCCAGAAAATTACCTGCTTCTAGCTCAGCAGAAAACTGAAGGAAATATAAAAAGACAAGAAAAGAGAGAAAAATCTACTGTTCAGACACAAAGGCCTTGCCCTACTTGAGATTTTAACTTAAGAAACTCTTAATGAAGAAAGCAGAAACTGAAGGACGTGCAAGGAAGGACGGAGGACGAGGGTTCTATTAAAACGCAATTCTTAGGCCCAAATTCTACTTTAATATGAACACCTGAGAGTTCATCTGGTCTTCACAACCACCCATCTGCAGAAAAAGGAAGTCCCACAATCCCCAGGAGAGTTACTCATACCCTAAGGGCGTGTGTAGATGACATGGGCGTTAATGTAGAGCACCTGAGAATTTTAATGTGCCTTTTTTTGGTGCGTGACATGGCATTGGGGTTCGCGTGACCGGCACTTTCAAGCGAGTTAAGCCTCGTGTGTCATTCCCTGCAGATTTCAGTAGGGGGAGTCAAATACCAATTTACCCTCTAGAATAGTGGTTCTGAACCAGGGGTGCGTGAAACCTCATCGGGGGTAAGTTTGTTTAAAATGAAAAAGTCTTTGTATGAGTATCTTGCCATTTTTATAATATATGATTACATGTAGTTTGACATAAAAATTAATTTCCCATTGAAAGCGGGTACGTGAAGTCTCACACTGAGACCAAGGGGTACGTCGACTGAAAAAGGCCCAGAACCGCTGCCCTAGAATGCCTTTCCTAATGTATTACAGCAGGAGGTACGTGTAAACCATCTGGGCTCCCCAGTCCCCGCACCCACTGGGCAGTCCTGACTCTCACTGGGAGTCTCCCCTGGGCACGGTCATGGTCACCCCGAAATCCTCGTCACTTGCACCCGCCTATGCTTGGTTGGTCTGGTCTCTCTCCATCAGTACGCAATCTGAAAGACCTCATCCCATTCCTCCCCTTTTCCTTTCCTTTCCCATCCCACCACGTTACAAATATATGTGGGTTTTTTCATTTATTATAGCTGCTATGATAACTGCTATAATATCCTAGAGTAGCGGGTGGGTGGGTAGGTGATTGGTGATTGCTGTCAATGATAAGTAAGGGCCCTTGAAACCACAGCTAATTTCACTCGTAATCACAAATGAACTTGAGGTACAAATCTGACTGGGTTTCATGTTCTTCACCAAGATCATAGTCCTGTAACATACTCCAAGAGGATGATCCTTTGTGGAACCATGCCAGCCTCATTGGGCTCCAGGTAAGGACACAGGATTGTTCACAGACATCCAGTTAGAAAATCAGGGTGTAGGAGGGTGAAAATGTTGAAGTGCAACCTCAAATTCCCAACTAACTCTTTCTGAGCCATTCTACACTGAAACATTCAAAAAAAAACCCTTGCCAATAATTTAAGAAACCAAATACATTCTGGAACTTCCCGTTGCAAAAAATAAGAAAAACAGTTGATGGATAATATATTTACTATCAGTCATTCATTCATTCAGCCTAATTATCTGTAGCCTGCTTCTGGTAACTTCACCAGGATGTTCACCACTAGCTTCCACAGGATTAGTCCCTTAGGGGAAATGCAAACAAAGAGATGCAGGTAGACACTAATGAATAGTGAGCGATACAGTCCATCAACCCAGCATGCACTTGCTCTATAGTAATCATTCAAACATTAATCAATAGATGAGCATTATCTCCCATAAAAATGAGTTGCTAGAATAGCAAGTAACGATGCTGATAATTATTTCATTTCACGTCTTTGTTTCTTTTTTTATTGTTGTTTTATAACTTCGTAACAAAGGTATGTGCAAAAATATGAAACAAGGGCAGTCTAAACAATTCCCAGGCTATTGTAACACAGCAAATTCTCAATTAACCCTGAAACAATTTAAGAAGATTCAACACTTTTAAAGTAATGAGAATTTAAAATGGATCGTATTATCTTCCCTGATTGCTCTACAAAGCACTGTTGGCTGTACAAATAAAAAGCTAAATTGTATAACCTGTGATTTGGCACAGGGTTTTGTAAAAGTAGTACTTTGTCTTTCCCACTGCATTTTTTACTTATTGTAAGAGTACATTGCTGTATAGTTAAGATGATTGTTCTTTGTTCCTTTTTTTTTTTGTTCAAATGAGGGTTCTACCAGCAAAAAGGCTTAAAATAGACTCATTAAGAAAAGCATTATATGAAACCATAGCAATATAAAATACAAGGACTTTCTCTTCCTCTGTTGAGTTCAATGGCAGCTACTGGCAGCTCAGCAGTTTTGAAAATAAGGCTACTTTTCTTTTCTTCATGCCTAAATATGGACTTAGCCTAACTTTCAGAAGCAGTTGTGAAAGTCAAAGACAGTGTATATCGATGCATCTACATGCTGTCTATTCTCCTTTATCCCAAGAAACAATCAAGCTTACCCTTGGGTCTGTTGTACATGAGCAGCAGCGATGTTTAGAGCAGTCTCATTTTGTTCTACCAAATGTCAAGCCAGTATGCCCAACGGGTGAGTGACAAAATGTAGCCCCTTTTGTCTGTGTCATCCCAATGCACCCCTTAGATCAATGAGTCTCAAACTTTTTCGGCTCAAAGGACCCCTTGTTAGACTCAAGGTACCCTTCAATAGACTCAAGGCTGGAGGCACTCCTTGGAAAATGATGGCTCTTAGTTTTCACTCATTTCTGGACTACAGAAAAGTAACAGAGCAAATCTCCTGTTGCAAAGAACTCAGACCACAACAGGACCAAATATTTTTAATGCCACGGATTCCTGTTTGAAATCTCTGGGTTTATCTTGTGAATAACGTTTGCACACCTAACAGTGCAAACAGCGCCTGGCCCTTGAAAGGATCTCAAGGCACCCTGGGTGCTGTGGCACCCTGGTTGAGAATCACTGCCTTAGACCAAGAATTGCAGGGGGATACTTCTGTTTGCTGGAAAATCCTCAGCAAAGAGGACTCTGACGATTAACTGCCCGAGCTTGTGCCTTATAACGTGCACTTGGCATAGTTGGGTTGAAAGTAAAAGCCGTTGTTTTATGTATTTATTTATTTCTTGTAAATGGCTTCATCTTTAATTTATAGAGCAGACTTTTTTTAGTCAACACACACTGAAATATTTCAAAGAACGCCACCCTGGATTGTTAGCACATGTATACTGTGTCTGGGAGCCCAGATTAGTGAAGCAGATCATTACCCAGAACAATGGAGGCAATAAGGACATGAAAATCTAATCAGTGCCACTACCCTCCACTAGCCCCACACACAATTTCAGAGCCAGAAGTGGAATAGCTAAGGGGAGCATAGGAGAGCAGCCAGGCATCTAGGCACAGACCCAGATGCTGCTGTTGGCAAAGCGTTTCAGAGCTTGGGGGCTGCCAGACATATCCCATGCGGAGTCAAAGGGTCTTGGCTCTTATGCTTGAACACAAAGAGGAGGAAGGCAAAACTGAAGCATATTGAGCACCACCAGCAATAGGAGCAAGCAGCGCTAAATCCGCACTGAAGCCATACGTGTGGCAGTTTGCTGTGCTGCTCTTTTGCAACGGCACCGATTTGTGTTGACACGCTGCCACGCGCATTTTTCTCTTACAGGCACTTGAAGATACAATGGAGATGGTGTCGCAGATTGTTTTGTACAAAGCCTGCCTGACCAACAAGATGCGACTGGTGTTAGGACACAAGAACAAGCAGAACAGTTTTGCCGGGCAATTCAGCTCAATGGTGACTGCGTTCCAAGTTAGAGAATTGCAGCCTTGAGCTCGGAGCGAGGGGGTGGCATAGCCTGAGCCAGGCTCATCTACTGCACAAGCTGCTTGATTGGGACCGAAGGGAACTGGGTTCATGTCTTGCCTCTCCTATAGCTTTTCTGTGGGGGGTGAGGCTGTGGACAGACCAACAGGTAAAGCATTTTGTAACATCTGCTGTAACCGTTTGGTCTGTCCCTTCTATTCTGCTTTCAGTGGAAGCTAAACAGTTGTAATTACAAACTCATTTCACTTAGATTTAAAGTTAAAGGAATTTAACTCCGCTGTAGCAGTATGGGAGCAGACAAATGAAAGTTAACTGCAGGTCACTTGATGAATATGCCTGAGCACTAAAGGGCTCTCTTCACGCTCTTTGGCAATACATGAGCGTTACAACCACCTACAGCTTTAGGCAATGGAAACCTAGTCTATATCTGGGATCCCTATCTCCAAAAGAAGCTACTCTTCCTTTCCTTTGTTGCAAGGGTATATATCTGTATCTATAACGCATATACACCTGTATATAAATATATATACACATATACATACAAACACAACCACATACGTGTTACCTTTGCATCAAAGGAAAGGAAAAGTAGCTTTCCCATTTTATTATTATATCCAGTGCTTCATATTTAATGTTCCCCACTGATGTGACACCCGAGTGCCTCATACAAACGGGCCGTGTCTACATGAGACGCTACTGTGCAGTTGTTACTGCGCATTTATTTAGCTATTACACAGAATTTTGAAGCTGCTATATTTGCACTCATACCTGCTGTGCCAATACTGCAAAATGGCAGTCTCCATTTTTTTTTATTCTATGAGCTTCTCATGAACTGCTCAGGGAAAATGATCAGTGGGGAATATAACTTCGTATTTTCTGCACTTAAGGACTCAGCATGAAAATTCCTTTTTGTCCTTGAATGAAAAATTCTCTAAACATGGACATTATATGACCCTTGAATCACAGCAATAAAAGTTTCATCCCCATTACTTCAAGTACCTTTGAAAAATAGAGGGTGACTTCCTCCAAGAGATGTTAACTGATACATAAGAGAGACAAGTGTGGCAATTATAGTATAAATATATATGTCCCTCATCTTTAAAAGGTACACCTTTAAAAGTGTATGTAATGTTGAATGTTTGGGCTGAAATTATACATACTGCACTTTACATTTCAAGTGCTAAGGTAGAGCTCTTCAGTTGGTAAGGTACATGCCCTGAGATCACATCCTTTCCATTGTGCCATCATTAACATTCAACCATGCTGATCATGGTATGTAAGTGTCTCAGCAGTGCGGCAGAATAATATTCATCCTTGTGTTCTAGATTGGCTATGTCATCTTGGCTGGTTAACACTGACTGATTTTCTAAGTAACACTTTCAGGTTTTTTGCTATCTGATTTGATGAGGGCACGCACACTTGTGTTCCAAAACTGTCTTCGTCTATAAGCTTTTTAAGGCAGGGAGTGTTACTAACTATATGCTTATATGCTGATAAGCTCAACGGGACCTCTGGTGGGGACCCCAATCTAAATGATGACGAGGAGGAGGGTCGTAATTAATGACAATATTTATTCGTGAAACAACTCAAGCACTCATGAAAACTCTTTCGTGCAACTTTGACATTTGCTTTCTGTAAGATGATTACAAGAATGGTTTGTGGGAAATAAGAGGTGGTTGGAAAAGTTCAATAAATAAACAGGTTGTGGAGGAGGGTTGCCCCAATTTTCTAACAAACTTTGGTGGAGAAAACCAATTTATGTGAAACATGCAAATAGATAGATTTGTTTTGCCTTGCTTGCCGTAGTCTAAAACCACTGAAGTCCAGTTTCCTAAACCGTATGCTCTGTCTGCGCACTACACAAACATATCTGGTTCTTGGTTCCCGAGTTTCGTCTGATGCAGTGTGCACGCTGCACCAGAAGAGATGACACAGTTCTGACAATAATTGAATTCTCCATTTCAAGAGAAATATTGGTGATGAAATATGGAAGCCACTGATAAGACTCATATTGTACCTTTATCACATTAGCCGAAAGGATACTACTTGTAAGCAGCTCTGTAGAAAATCAGTTATCCAGAAAGGCTTTCATATTGCCTTTCAAAACCACTGCCTGATGTGCATTCCCATTAGGATTCAAAAGAAGTCATGTAACCTCTATAGAATAGAGAAGGGACATATGTATATATGCATTTTTTTCTTTCTTCATGACTCCCTACGTGCTCCATCCTTTAAACCTATAGATTCATATTACAGGATATTTTTACATCCTTTTGAGTGAGCTGAACTCTGATACTGGCCGTTTGCTATTCTGATAATGTCTGAATTCAAGTATGCATGCAATCCCTACCCTCTTCAATATTCACTGATGTTACGGTATTCAGACAAAGCGAGGATGCCAACTGCTGGGCTCCAATGCAGCTTGTTTTCTCCGCCTAACTGTTCCGTCTTGCCTTTTTTCCCTTTTTTTCAACGAGCACATGCAGAGAGCGCTGCAGCGCTGCTAGAGCTATCTAATGGTATATTGCGCTGCGTTATGTCATGACAGAATTCTCTTGGAACCTCTGCCCTCGCTTAAACTGTTCTGTTAAATGTGCGCCTTTGGGCAGTAATTCTAACTTAAGCCTTTTTCATAATTTGTCAGCAAGTCAAATAAAACTTTGTCTAAAACAACAGAAGAATGAACGGCAATGGTTAAGTGGCCTTGCGCTAGCAGAGATGAAGGCAAAATTGCACCAGCATTGCCCTTTGCACATCCATGCACAGCACAGCAGTCAGCAACTGGATATGCACAGCTGACCTGGCACTTGCTAAACCCAATAACCCAAGTTTTTCTCAATAGTGCTGCTTCACCCCCCTAGCATTTTATGTACTCTGTGCTCATTGAGGTGTGGAACAAAGGCATATTTTGCTGTATTTATAGCTATACTGGCTGCTCAATGGGCTGTTTGTAGCAAATCTATGGACTCTACATGCCAGACTCGGTTACTTACTAAGTCACGTATCCAGAAGAGACGTGACCAGCTGGAATTGCAGGTTGGGGTCCTTCAGATCTGTACACGCAGGCTTTTTCCAATCAACCTAATGGGGAGCTCTACTAGGTAGCACTAGTAGGTCTATTATCCTCTCAGTGGGTCACACAATAGAAGGTATATGGTTGAGCCTACAATAATTCAACTTTCTGGTTGTGTTTATACTTCTTGAACTGCATGATGTGCATCTATTTTACCCAAGGAACATGAACCAAGTAGAAGAATGAAGGTTACATAACTTTATACCAGCTTGCTTGGTCACCAGTAGCAGTCTGGGTACAGCACCAGGGGACTCAGGGCAGGCTAATTTACCTAGCCATGCTGCCAAAGCCAGGCCATCAATAGGGTGAACATACCTTCGGTTTTTGCTGGGACAATCATGTTTTAAGAACCTGGCCCAGGTATCCCATCTGGCCAAAGGAATGTTTTTCCCCCATTTTCAGCAGATGTTTCAGCCCAGGGGTTTAAAATGCTACTCTCCCATTGGAAACAGGACTGTTTTGCCACCTCTGCTTGTGCTCCCTGGCACTCTGCAGATACCCTATTTGCTTGATAATTCATTTAAAGATATCCCCATCAATTCTCCTTGTGTGTCTTGGAAAATTGAATTTTGGATCATAACAAGGGGAACTTTGGTCAAGGTATCCTACCCCTTTTTCCTTACAGTATGTTATCACTGCTTTGAACAGTGGCCGGAGGAGGATTACTCAAAATCAAAGCAAAGATCTCTTCTCTTTTCTAGCATATTTTGACTCATAAAGAAAGCTCAGCAACTCAACTTATACTCTCAGCTTGATTTAATGATATAAAATTCACAGTTTTGCATTTAGAAAAAGGCTGATCCTAAAGGGCTGGTTATATGATAAATATGTGGCATGCAAAAAAAAACAGTTGCAGTAGTGCACAGATTCAGAAGATACAAC
>NW_017728915.1:35045342-35048605 GCF_001723895.1 Crocodylus porosus | reverse complement strand
CTGAAAGAAGTAGTAGGTCAGATGGATTTATAAACTTACTGTAGATACAGGATTTATCTAATATCCATTTTTCAAGTCTCTGGAACAGATTTATGGGCTGGTAGTTATACCTTGTATTTTACTGGCTGGAAATGTCAACCTGAAGTACACTTTTCAAAAATAAATTAAAATTCCCATCCATGCTGTGCCAGAAAACATCCTGTGGAGATTTGGTCACTGCATATTCTTGTTGCTGTTTGATAAATGGAACATATTCCAGAGTGAATGCATTAGATATGCACCAATAACACTTTCCCCCAGGTTGTGCAGAAGACCTGTGTAATACTTCACTGCCACAAACCTTTCCTATGTGTTGAAGAAGGGCTTATGACTTACCAAGGGTTTATGCATTCGCAGAAGCTAAGACAGGTGCTCTATTCTAACTCAACCTGAAAACGCATAATTCTACTTTGGCTGTGACAACAATCCAAAATCTTTCTGAACTTCGCAATACAAAACCCTTCAAAATACACACACCTTCACTAGAAAAATAGTGCACCCCATTTTTCTTCACACTACTCAGTAACACAGCAGAACTGCAATTTTCATACAAATGCACAATAGATATAAGCCTGGGGGAGGGGGGCAATTATTTGGTGTTTGGTGAGCTAGATGGGGGGGCATTGGAAGATGCCAGTTGAACCTAGCCAGCCCACCACTGAGAGCCTGAGGAAGGAGTGCTGTGCCCTGTGTCATGCCACACTGAAAAAAATCACGGTTGGTTGACCTGGGTGCCACCATCCCCGCCCCCCACCCCTGGCAAAAGCTCACCTCCTAGCAGTGGCAGCAGCCAGTGGTGGGTAGGTGGGACGGCTACTCAGCATGCTGCATCATGCCCCCAAGCACCAACAGGAAGCTGGGCAGGGGGTGTGTGCAGACGCGGCTGCCCAGCCTTGCCTGTCCCACGCAGAGCAGAGTGGTGCAGGGTGCAGCCCTATCTCCTCAGGCTCCCAGCAGCAGCTGCCAGGCCAGATTGGGCCCTCCAGGTGATCCTAGCTGGCCCAGCAGCCGTGGCTGGGAGCCTGAGAGAGGGCTGTGCTCTGCACTGCTTCACTCTGCTCTGCCAGGACAGGGCCAGGCTAGAGCCAGGCTGTGCGGCCTCCTTTGCACCCCCTCCCCCCAGTTTCCTCTTGCTGTGGCCATCCAGTCCCAGCCCAGCGCAAGATGGGGCATGATGCAGCGCACCGAGCAGCCTGCCAACCCACCACTAAGAGCCACTGCCACTGCTAGGAGGTGGGGCTTTACCAGCCGTGCGGTCGGAGGCAGGTCAGTCGACCCCTGACGTAAGTCATGTTATATCAGTCTGCATTGCAGAGCGTAGAAACCCACACCATCATACTGTGTTGTTAGAAGACAGTCTATGAGAGGCATAACACGGAGTGCTCTGGTGTGACACAGGAGAGTGCATCCATTGCTTAAAAGGGCACAGCCAATCCCTTTGTGGCCTGCCAACTCCTTAGTCACAGAGCAGCACCCAGGTGTGCTGGGTGCTGTATAAACCCAGACCCTAAAGGTGGTTCTTGTCCCCAACAGCTTCCAGTCTAAACTCCTGCCATCCACTTCTGCCTTAGTTAATGTCCACTTCAATCATTTTTAGGATTTGTTTTTTTTTATATATGTAACAGCCAACCTGTGCTAGGAACCAAAATCTGAATGATGGCACAGTGATTTATCCCTTAACCTAACTTAACCTAATTTCCTGCAAGTGTTTGAGGCCATGGTAACAAGAACTACAGACAGAACTGGAAAAAGAACTTCACAGAAAGATTTGACTATTAACAGTCTTTTTCTGTTGCAAAACTCAGAAGGGAACTGGGTTTTTTCCCTCATTTTAATTTGTAACACTAAATAAAATACTAAGATACAAAATGTGGGCATCACTTGTTCCATTGTATTCAGTGACTAAAAAAAGAAAAACCAGCCAGAAAAACAAAAACTTCAAAAGCTTGAAAATGCTTCAGTTTTAAAGCCCAAACCAAACAAAAAATTTACATTTTTAAAATTTAATTCTTGCTTATGTTTTCAATGTCAAGTGAAGAATTAAAAATAAAAAAGACTTTCCTCCTCAAACTTCCGTTTCCCCAAAATACCATTTTTGGCAATGACATTTTTTGGTCAAAACTTTTGCTGCAGAGACAATGTTCATTTCCTTTCTTTGTAACCTCTGACACAAAAACTGCATTTCTATAAAGGGTGGATTGGTTTATGAAGTTCAAGGACTAGGGTTAGGTATTTATACCGCTGGGCTCTTTGTCATGGAGTGGGTTTTCCATTGGGCTTCACTGGAAGCATGTGTATTTCAAGACAAAAATAAGCTCTTAGTAAGAGGGCTGTCTGCACAGAGCCTTTTTTGTCTCATTCAGGTAAAATTTAAGTATTGGCAATACAGAATAAATTGAAATATGTCACGCTTAGCACAGAAGGTCAAGTAAATGAGGTTCAGCTAGGCATCTTTACTACCAATGACAGGTCATCAATAGTCGCCCAATATGTGCTTCTGCTACTGATTTAAACATGAATCTATGCAGTATGGCTACTTTTAGGCAGCATTATAAAATACATATTAACATAACTACACTTTATATGTTGCAAGGGAAATGGATCACTCTTAGAAACTAAAGACCACTTCTAGTGCTGCTGCCCCAACCCGGTAAACTGCCCGATTGTAGCCTGATCCTTCTGACTACATGGCCCAATTTTCAAAATCGGTGCCAACAGATGGACACAACTTTGTTTCAGCTGCAAATATACAGTTTATTATGCATGATGCCTTACCATGTAAGGGGGGAAAATGTGTTTCAGGTTTATTATGGTAGCGATTCTATTGATTTAGCAAGCTGACTTTCACCACAGTTTCCTTCAGTGATATGATGAAAACGCATCAAATAGCAGACAAAATTTAGTTTCCATTCCCTTGCCACTGAAAAATACAGCCTGGGAAAATTAGTTGCTTGTAGAGAAAAAGAAGCGCAGAAAATCCTGATAGGCTTGAAACAAAAAAATGGAGATTCATTGCAGGAAACAGCTGGTAAGATGAATATAAACACTGCCAACTAATCAAATGGAAAGAGTAAAGCTGTAATAATCAGGTTGTTAAATAAAATGCTATAGTAATGAAAAGGATTTTATGTTTATTATGTGGCCTTCCAACATTTCTTATATACCAAAATCTAATTTTCATTTTTTCTTCAGGGCAAACAAAACAGAGTCTAAGGTGAAATGAA
>NW_017728915.1:35041340-35045182 GCF_001723895.1 Crocodylus porosus | reverse complement strand
ACACACACACACACACACACACATGTACGTGTGTGTATATTTTTTAATCAGAAGTGATTAGTGCCCTGGTTAAAAGAACCCAGAGGCTATAACTATTCCTAAAGCCACAAAATAATACACCCTATCTGGGACTCACACGCTAGTATAATCAGGATGCTACTGTTAAAATAATTGTCAACATATGCAAATCAGTAAAAGTTTTTAAATTGTAGCAATCCTGCCACAGAAGCTAATCAACGCAAGAGCTAGAGGTGCTTTTGTGAAGTACCTAGGGGTGGTTTGGGCTGTAAACCTCTATCAAGTTTCTGCATATGCCAATCCTTTATAGCCATGCTCCCAGCAGAAGCAGTTTTTTTCCAGCGTACATATCCATTTGCTGCTTTTCCATTCTTCTAAGATGGGGTTAGGCAGTCTTGAAAGATGGATGAGTTTTGATAAGCGTCCAGCAGATTCAAAACTAAAATGTCACTACAAAATAAGCCTATTAAATGACAAATTCTAGGACTGAAAAGTGAGAGTTTTTTTCCTGGGGGGAGGTGGAAGTAAGGCAGAAAATAGATAAGAAGTGGCTCACCACTGAGAAGCATTATTCCATTTCGATCAATAGAACTTCAGTTGGTCAGCCGCTCACACTGCCAGAAATCGGGTTGGTACCAGCAGGGGACCACTTAAACAAGCCGCAGTAAAAGCCCAAATTCCACCACAGCCTCTCAGATATTTGATTAATATAAGGTCTGGTCCTGTTCCCAGTGAAGTCGCTGGCAAAACTCCTGGAAGGAGTCAGAAAGGTTCCAGGAAAATTAATATTTGTATAATATCATTGTGGAGATGAAAGGGTAGCCGATGAATGTGAGTAATCATTTAAGTACAATGTATGGATCAGGATATTCATTTATGGCACTTATCTAAGATCTGTGCAATATTTCCTTCTTTCAGTAGAGATTAGGTTCCACTCCTAGGTACTCAATAAATACCCAGGCATTTATTTTTATTTTTTATCCTCCACTTGCATTTTTCTTTACAGTTTACTATTGTCCCACAGAACTTTTTGAAAGAATTACAGCCTGCTATAAATTTAGGGGGAAATGGGATTATTTTATCTCAGAGATGGGTGAATAACTTGCACCCCCCCACCAAAAATCAAGTTTACAGCTATTATAGATCCTTCTTCCTACTGTTGGAGGAGCAAACAATATCAAAGAGAACATTTTTTAAAGGAGGTCCTAGGGTAATAGCTGAATGGCTTCCTCTAGCATTAAATGGAGTCTTGTGGTTTAAATAAGCATCACTTTAATGATTAACCCTAGATGTTCATCAGGATGTGAAGAATAGTAGTGAGGGAAGCAAGCAAAGTTTAAATTTTATGCACTTTTTGAGGATAATGATTAGATGGAATCACCTATATGATGTGTAGCAGCCACTCTCAAGTCTGTGGCATTCAAAACCATTAATAGTCTGGCTCTCCTCAACCCTACAAAATACATAGAGGATTCTCCTGAATCTAAGACCATTTCCAACATTTATGAATAAAAGCTAGATCCCACTCTTGAGCTAGAGACAGAAGTTACATATAAACTAGTTTAAATGATCAGAAACTGGTTTAAGCCTGTAACAGAACAGAAGTTCAGGACACATAAACTAGTTTCAAAATGACAGCAACTGGTTTAAGATAAACCTGGTTGAATGGAGTATCAGATTTAACTGATTTGGGTCAAACCAGTTTATGAAACTTGTGTCCCAGACCCTTTCCTGGTTTAAGTTAAATCAGAGTCCCCCAGCATCCCAGCATGCTTTTTAGCCCTGGGCTGGGCTGTCTGGTCCAAAGAACAGGACTGGCCCTGCCCCTCTTCTCTCCAGCTGGAGCTCCATCTTGCTGAGAAGGAGGTGGAGACTGCAGGCACGGCAGCATCTGCCTGGTTCCCCTTTTGCTGCTCCAGCAGGGATTCCCTCCTCTCTCCCACAGCATAGACCCCAGTGGCATGGACCCCTGTTGGTATCTGGGCACAGTCATGACACCACTCCCATGCTAGCTAATGCTGAGAGGTGTGTGTGTGTGTGTGGATCTCCAATTTCACTGGAACAAAGGCAGACAGAATGGTGTCTGTATAGGGCTTTTGGGAATTAATCAGCAGGTCAGCTGGTAATGTCCCTCTGTTCTTCCTTACAAATGCCTTGGAAAAAGCTGTTTTTGATTTTCTTGATGGGCTGATAAGCTTTGTGCTCTGATAAGCTGCCTGCTGACTTGCTTTAAAGGGTGAAATTTGACAGTGCTTGAGAGGGAACAGAGAGAGGTGTGAGAAATGACCTGATTTGCAATGCATGGGAACTGTGAGTGCCATCAGTTTGCTGCAGACAGCATGAAGAAGCAGGAAGAGGGAGATTGAAAAGCTCAATATCATCAACAGCTGCATGAACTCCACACAAGCAGTTCTGCCTTGCTCCCCCTCCCCCACCTCTGATTGCCTCAGAATGCTAGCTGACACTCACACCCCTTGAGCAGTGAGCAGGGAGAAAAAGTCTGGTGAGGGCTGCTTCCCCGCCCCCTCCCCTCTCCCCTCGCAGGCACACCTTGGCTGGGGACTGCAGGCCAGAGTGGAAGTTTAAACACCTTCCTAATCATAGTGTCCTGCTGTGGCCTGGCCATGCCCCCCCCACCAGCTCAGCACTGTAGAAGGGAAGGAAGGGCTCACTCTAGCGCCCCCTGCTGCTAGCTTGAGTCACTGCAGGCATGTACCTGCATTTCCTGAATCAAAAATGAATGTCTATCCACTTCCAAATTGGTTCAATCTAGACTAACCTGCAAAGATTGAAACAATTCAGGTTCAGGCTTTTTGAATGTCTGTCCCTAGCTTTGGTTTATAAAGAGAGGCTAAGTACAAACACTCAAAAATCCTGAGGCTGAACCCATTCAATCTTTGCAGGTTAATCTATGCTGCATTGATAAGCAAGTGAACAGACATTCACTTTTGATTCCCAAAAAGCAGCCACTGGGGGGTGGTCCTAGAGTATGCCTCCCTGCTTGGCTGGAGCAGTCAACTTAGGTCATGGCTAGCCTGCCCACCCTGTGAGGGGAGGACGGTTGCAAAAGAGGTGCAAAGCATCTTGGGATGCTGGAGGGACTGTGAGTTAATTTGAACCTGGAGGGGATCTGGGACAGAAGTTCAATGAACAAATTCAACCTAAATCAGTTAAATCTAACCTAACATCCATCCAGGTTTATCTGAAACTGGTTTGGGCCATTCTGAAAACAGTTTATGTGCACTGAACTACTGTTGTGTCACAGAGATGAATTGGTTTCTGATCACTTATACCAGTTTGTGTGTCATTTCTGTCCCTAGCCTGAGAGTCCTATACAAAAGGCAGGGATGTGCAGGAAAACAATGTGTGAACTCCTGTTACCATGTATGTCCAAATGGAAAAGAATTGTCTCTAGTAGAAACCTAAATTATGCTCTTAAATGCCAAAAGATGATGTTGCCTTACAAGAAGTGAAGTATTTCCGAAGAAAAAATATATATTCAGTTATTTCTGCATTCTAATATCCAGTGTTTACCAAATACCTGTTGAAGATATAAAAATTACAGAAAAGGTTGGAGACTGGATGAACTGAGAGCCATCTACTAACTAAAATAGTTTTAAATATGTAGGGGGTAAAAAGAAGGTCCCAGGTAATGTGGGGCCCTTGCAGGACGACATGGGTAACTTAGTCGTCACACCAGATGGCAAAGCTAACATGGTTAACAATTTCTTTGCCTCCGTCTTCCTAAGTAGGGACCAGAACAGCCACCTTCCTGCTGGGCCCCCCTCGGGCCTGGGGGAGGCACACCTGGGCCACGGGTTAGC
>NW_017728915.1:35029676-35035777 GCF_001723895.1 Crocodylus porosus | reverse complement strand
CGGCTAGGATCTGGAACCAACTTCCAAGGGAAGTGGTGCTGGCTCCTACCCTGGGGGGTTTTAAGAAGAGGCTTGATGCCTAACTGGCTGGAGTCATTTGAGCCCAGTTTTTCTCCTGCCCAGGCGGGGGATTGGACTTGAAGATCTACAAGGTCCCTTTGACCTGACTTCTATGATTCTATGAACCAGCTGAGCAGTACTTAAAAGTAAAGGTGACCTTGAAAACAACATTCATTTAGAAGCTCTGTAAAGTGTATTCTACCACAAAAAAACTGGATCACATCCAGGAAGAGAGAAAATATTCACAAGATGGACCTGTCTTTGAAAATAAGTGATGGAATTACAAACTCAATCCCCCAAATCAGCACAAGACATTACTTAAAGTTACAGGAGAGATCCCGTGGAGGAAATCCGTGCTCAGTCTGTCAAGGCAAGGTCAGCTGAGATAAAATAACAAGGTTCTCAGGAATGAAGAGTGAGAAGCCGAAGGCTAAACGTTATTAAACTTGGATAAAGCAGAAAACACAGCTAAACCCAAGAAGAGAATATATTTGAAGTATCAACCATGCTCAGCATTTGACAACAGGCGGGGCAATTACAGTGATTATTACCTATAGAAGGGGCATCGTAACAATCAACACAGCACTCATTTTCTATGCGTCAGCCGTTCAGTAAAGCTAAACCAGCTCTCTCCAAGAGCTAAGAAAGTATTTCAAATTATTCCAAATAATCTGAAATCTTAGGTGAGTCCACAAAACTTTTCCAAAGAAGAAAAGATAGCAAATTGAGCAAGAAAAATTAAATAAGCATATACTTATTTTAATGAACCATGGCAAAGTTTTCGTTGTTTAAACCCGTTTTTCTTAGTTCAGCAGACAAAAGTACAGAAAGGGCAACTGTGTAAAAGGATAGAATTTAACACACAATAAATTTAAACACACAATAAGTAATAACTGAGGAGGAAAATCTGTAAAGAAGCTGATGCTGCCGGAAAATTGTAATAGAACTAGTTTCTAATGCTGACCGAGCTGGAACTAAGTTGGCTGAACTTACAAGGGATTCATTTCAAAGCATCAGCTATTTATAAGGCAAACAGACAGTAAAGCAGGAGGAGGTGGAATAGGAATGGTATTGTGCTGACTAAGAAAAAGGTTCCACGTAGCTCAGAGTTTTACTCTTACGCCAAATGGAGGGGGAACCCAACAGACCTGCCAGTAGAGAAATCGATCAACAGCATACCCCTTTCCATCCTGGTTCACCACTGTGACACTGAGCAAGTGGGAGAAGTACTGGATAAGAGCCATGTGCGAAATGGGTTGTTTTTGATTCAGATTTGGCCCAAATTGGGGACAGTAATTTGATTAGTTGATTCAGATCACTGTTCCAGATTTGATTTGGCCGAATCTGAAGATTCAGTGCTTATTTGGAGAATCAGCGATTCAGCAACAGACACAGCTTTAAATGTTTTTTTCTACATACCTCGAGGTACCAGGCGTGGCTCATGAACGCTGAGACGCTGGGGCGGATGGAGCCTCCCACAGGAGCGCAGCAGGGGCCCCACGTGCTCGGCAGCAAACCTGGAAGTGCACAGAGGGGTCCCCCGTGCCCCCCAGCTCGGCAATCTGCTGCAGGGGGACTCCGGGTACCGCCCCAGCAAGGTCCCCTCCTAGGTGCGCGCACGCGCACGATTTAAAATCTTGCTGTGCACTAACTTATTAATGCCGCGCACCTACCCAGAGAGGAGCTGGCCACAGAGCGCGGTGGAGGCACCGGGCCAGGATGGGACACTTACCAGAGGTAAGCTCAGACAGTGGCTCCTCCCTGAGGTGAGGCAGGGGCAGAGTGCCTCCTTGCTCCCCAAGGTGAGGTGGGGATAGGGCATGGGGCTTGGGGCTGGCACTGGGGAACTGCTCCACTCCCCAGCCCCGATGCTATGTGCCTCCTCACTCCCCAAGGAGAGGCAGGGGTGGGGGCCGGGGGCTAGTGCGGGCTGCGTCAGCTCCAGGGAATTGCTCCACACCCCAGCCCCTTCAGGCTTCAGGGCCCTGGCCTTGTTCCACATGTCATCCCAGTCCCCTGGGCTCCCTGGCCCAGGCAAGACTCCTCTCCATCCATCCCAGTCCTCTGGGGTCCCAGGGTCCCTGACCCTTATAGGGCTCTATGCAGGGTGCCCCTCAGGTACCTCTGGCTTCTGAAGTGATGCATGCCAAAAGGGGGAGGCGGGACTGAAGTGGTGTGCTCACAGACAGAAGCAGTGAGCACACGGACTGAAGTGGTGTGCTCACTAATCACCACACCTTAGAGGGAACATTGGCCCCCAGACCCAGTCACCAAGCCAGGGAGGCATGGGGGTGCCCCCAGCGCGCTCCTCAGTGGACCCAGAGGTGGACCGGAAGTGCTTCTGGTCCACTTCTGGTTGTGCTGCCAAGCACGCTGGGGGGCCCTTGCACTCCTGCGGGATGCTCCATCCGCCTCACCACTGCAGCTTTCACAAGCTGCCTGGGACCTTGAGATATGTAGAAAAAACATTTATAGCTGTGTCTATACCCAAATTGCCGAATCTTTCCGAATCAATTCAGAGGGTTCCGATTCAATTTGGAGAGATTAAAGGGTCTCCTGATTCACTTCAGATTCGGAGATTTAGCCACCAAATTGGGCCAAATCCCCGCTGAATCAAATCAGGGACTGAAGCTTCACACAGCCCTACTGGATCAGCTTCTGCTCACTGTAAGAATAGAAAAACTTACATGTGATATATTATTAATGTAGTTTTTGCCTCTCATGTTACCTTTCTGAATAGTTTCCCAATTGTGCCAATAAGCTTTATGGCATTTTTACACATATGCGTATATTTAATAGTCACGGGCCAGTGTAACAGACTTCCAATTTGGTATCCATACTTTCCCGAAGTCTAAGAGGAGTACTTGTTCAGACTTTTAGCTCCTACGAGAAGTAAAGATGGGAAATGGGAAGTTTGGAATCACCAGTTTTTAGTGCATTGGCAGGAAGTAAGGGGTGGAGTGTGTTATTTTATCCACAGAGATCCTGCCTTTCACTTCTCTAGCGGCCAGTTTATTTCTAGCAAAAGCGTATGCACATATGAAGGAGGTGGGTGTTGCATGCATAACACCCATTTCTCCAACCTGGATTTATGCGGGGAAATTATATCATCTACATGCATAGTCGATGGAGTCTATCTTCTCCTGGAACTAGCCCTAGAAAACAGCACTTGGACGTTCCAATGAAAACCATGCCCCGATACTGAATTTGTTGTCATCAATGTGTCAATTCTCAACCGTGATTTTGTTTCAACACATGAATGTGATAATGTGGATTTGGGGTCTATACTACAGGAAAGGTGTGCATTAAGTGTTCTGGTCTTTGATTAATGGCTGGGCTTTTCCAGAGGAGTTGGCGATTCTCAAAGTGCTTCATGAATCAGTGGACAGCCAGCAAATTAATAAGATTGTTTCCATAGAAATGGGTTCACTTGCATACCAACTCCTGAAAATATGAGAGACTGACATTATGCCAGTAATTAAGATGGGGATGTTGCTCTGTTTGTTTAATTGTTTTTTATGTTTAGCAGTGACATTCCCACTAGCTCTTTCTCCACAAGATTTTTTGTGAATGAATTGCAATTACATGAATTAAAAAATGGGGGGAGAGGGGAAGGTGAAAAAGGCCATCTTGATATATGTCCAGGTTAAGTGACCCTAAATAATTATATAAAAAACCTTTCTATCCTTTTAGCTTGCAGTAACAAAGAAGATAGCAGGTGACAAATTCAGTAGAGTATTCTGTAAGGCATATGAAAACATACGGCTCCAGAAACACCTCACACTGCAATCTGATTGTAAAATAACAGAAAAATGATAGGGACTGTTCATAAATGAGAACAAATCTTTTGGTTCTCTATGGGTACCAATGTGGGAGTACTGCACAATGCCGGGCAGACAGTTCTTGTGCATTAGAAACCTAGGCAGTGGAAGAGTGGGGGCTAACGGGGACTAGCTGCCCCAAACACGGAAGGGCTGCAAGGCAGCCGGGCCACGGGATCCTGGCAGCTGAAGCAGGGGTGGGGAGTGGTGAAGTGGGGCTAGGGCTGGTGCAGGCACTTCACAGCCAGGGTGGGGCACAGGATTGAGCTTCGAGCGGTGTGTCTGGGGGCATGGCTCCTGCTGCTACGCGCACCCAAGAAGGCACGGGGGCATGTGACCCAGATCTGTGTGGGGCAAGGGAGGGCTGAGGCTGTGCTGTGCTGCACTGTGCTTAGGGTGGGTGGCTGTGGCACTGGAAGGAAAGGTTATGGGGGGGCTGCAGCCACCCCAAAATTTGCCACAGCCTCCCCAACCCCTTCTTCCCAGCGCCAGCACCACCCATCCCAAGCACAGCAAAGCCAACCCCCCGCCGAGAAGAGCCAAGCCCCAGTCCACAGCCTGCCCTCATCCCAAGCGCAGATCCCAGGGACGCAGCCCCTGTGCCTCCCAGGGCGTGTGCAGGGAGGGAGCTGCCACCCCCTCCCCATGCCGGGAGCCCCCCAGACAAGCTACTCATGGCTGCATCCCATGCCTCACCCTGGCTGTACAGGGCCTGCCCCTGCTCCAGCCCCATTCCCTCCCCCACTGCCGTGAGCGGGGCAGATCGAGTCTCCAGTGGTGAGGGAGCAGGGCGATGGTAGGACCCACTACTCCAGCCCCTGCCTGTGCCCCACCCTGTCCCTCACCGCTAGACCTCAATCTGCCCCCACCAGCCCTCTCCCCTCCCCCCATAGACTTACCTGCCCGGGGGGGCACACGCACGCATAAATGCACATGCTTAGCGCCCCCCCCAAATAACTTTTTCTCCCTCTGCCTGTGATTATAAACCTCAATATTTGTTTTAAACAACCATTTACTTCTTGTGGAAAAGGGCACAATCCTTTCAGAGGCTTAGTTGACAGAGTCCATTCTAACAGGCATACCAACCCCCGCCCCCCCCCCGTAAGCAACACATGACAACTGCACTAGATCTCTATGCTCAGTCCTGTAAACATCCTGATGCCATATCTCTCCTCTTGCTTTAGACCAGCTGTCTATCTTTGTTTAATTCATTACCTTTAAAGGCCATGAAAATGGGAAAGGAAAATGTGATTTACCTTTTCTGATCCGGATGATTCAGATTCCTATATACTCAAAGCATTCAAACACTCACTACACTCCATGCTCTTACTTCCTACCTGACTGGCTCTTATCACCTTCAAGGTTGTGTAAATATGTTTTAGCTGTTTTATTTATAATGTCATCAAGCCTGGCTTGTTACATTTGTTATTGGTTGCTGGGCTGAAATGTTTTTGTTTTTTCCTCTTTCTCCTGTGCCTTTGGGGGCTGTAGGAAAATGAAATACTGCTTCTCGCAAGCTGAACAAAAACAGTAAAAGGCCAGATTCTTCCACTGAGTTACTATGGTATAAATTCGGAGTAACATCCATCATCTTACTGGATTCAGGTAGAAAATGAATTTTGCCCTGAACGTCAAAATATCAATAGAGAAGAATATTAATAGAATTTAATTTTTATTCGCTATTCTGATGGGTAATGGGGCAAATCTCAAAAGTATGATGTGATTGAGGGAACGGTCCTTTGTATATGTCACAGCTGTAATACACAGGCATTGAACAACACAAAAACGTGGTTTTCAAAGGGAAAAGAAAAGAAAGGGATAGTTTTAACAAAGAAAATGATCCTTTATTTCTTGAAAAGTGAGTGGGTGCTGAACACTTCCCACTAATACCCCTCTAGGGATTACAAAGTATCTTCTTTGTTAGATTAAGTACTATGTGCATTTAAGGATAGAGATAGCCTGTGTCTGATGCAGTGCCTATAATTCTGTTTTATTCTATATAAAATCTCATACTGCAATCATCACCACAGGACCAAGTGCCTTCTAGGAGTGTATTAAACAACTTGGCAGAGCAGTGCAGCACTTGGTAAGACTACCTGGTTTTCTGAAGGAGTTTGTCTATAAGATGTCACACTGCCCTTCTGCTTAACTTTACAGATTTCACAGAGACATTAGGGCTGGAAGGGACCTCGGGAGATCATCGAGTCCAGCCCCCCGCCC
>NW_017728915.1:35017002-35029566 GCF_001723895.1 Crocodylus porosus | reverse complement strand
TGTCCAGCCTGAAATGGTCTTGCAGGAGTTTACGACTGCTTGACTTTGTCATCGCTTGGGGCGCCCTGGTGAACAAACATTTCCCCAGATACTGACAGCCACCCCGATAAACTTATAGGTGGCCATCAGATCACCCCTGAGCCTACGCTTTTCCAGGCTAACTTCGGATTAATACGGCTAGTTCCCTCACTTCATTAGTCAGTTAAGTGAGCTGAGCTAGTCAACAGGCTGAGCTAGTCAAGAAATAGTAGTTGCCTGAAATTCGTACAGGCTGTATACTTTTTTCTGTTCAGAGTACAAGCAGGAGGGACATTTTCCTGCTGGGACTGGATTTGCGATGAATGCTGATAGAACCTAGAAAACCCACCAACCCGCCTGTGGGTATAAATGACCAGCTGACTACTATCCCCATCCTCTTGTCTGATCCTGTTGCACCTCTGGGTCTGTCCCTGTTTCAGTCAGCTACAAACCACCCCCCTGGCAGCTCCTACTCCTGTGCCTGGCTCTACATTTGAGTGATGCTGTTTCCTTTCTTCCTTGGGCACTAACAGCTGGAACTGTGATACTATCTGCACATCTCCCATCCTGGTATCTGAAGGGTGATTGCAGCTAAAAGCTCGCAAATAGATTTTTCCAACTACTCAGTTGGTCTAATAAAAGATATCACATCTACCCAAAGAACTCTGCCTGCCTATTAGTCCTGTGTGAAGCAGCTAGTATTCATTTCAGATTCAGACTCGGCCAATTTGGGGGTCAGTGATTGGATTCAGTGATTCGAATCACCGTCCCAAATTGATTCAGCCAAATTGTCAAATCAGCCAGGCTCATCCCCCCCAGACCTAGCTCCTGGCTCTTTGGGGAAAAAAAGCCCTGACTCACTAGGTGCTGCTGGGTGGTGGGGAGGGAATCCCTGCTGCCTCCCACTGCCCCACACTGCATAGGGGGGCTCTGCATGAGCCCCCTGACTCTCACTCCCCCAGCACCACTATGGGTGGCCCGCCTGGGCCAGCTCTGGCCCTTTAAGACAAAAAAAAAACCTCAAGAAAAGCCCAGGACTCATTGTGCCTGCTGGGAGGGGGCAATCCCCACTGCCCTGAACTGCACGGGGAGGTTCTACACGAGCCCCACAAAGCCCCAAGGCCACTGCAGAAGCATTGAGTCCAAGGGCTTTTCTCCGTTTTTGTTTTTGTTTTTCTTAAAGGGCTGGAACTGGCCTGGGGGGCACCCATGTTACATCTGGGGAGTAGGGGGGTTGGAGGGCTTGTGGCAGAGCCCCTCATGCAGCATGGGGTAGTGGGAGGCAGCAGGGATTATTCCCCCACACAGCAGCACCCAGTGAGCACCAGGGCTTTTCTTTAAAGGGCTGGGAGCTGGGGCAAGCAGGGCAGCCATGGAGGGTGCTGGGATGGGGAATGCTGGCAGAGGTCCCCCCAATGGTTCCCTCCCCTAGCTCCCCATCCCCCACCTCTAGTACTTACCAGCTCAGAGTCCAGCTGCAGCTCCCTGGACTGCCCGAATGATCAAAACTCTCTGAATCTTTTCCAAAGATTTGGAGAGCTTTGAATTGATTTGGACCTTTAAATTGGTCCCCTGATTAGATTTGGATTCAGAGATTTGGCCACCAAATAGGGCCGAATCTCCTCCAAATCAAATCACCACCCAAAGCTTCACACAGTCCTACTGCCTATGTCCTTAGACCAACAAGGCTACAACCAAAAACCCAGCATCCTGGTATCTGGTTCCACAGTGACCCCGAGCAGCCAGGAATAGCAAATGCAGAAGGAGTCCTGGACTCGTGATGGAGCATGCTCAGTCGATGTGTGACGTTGGTGCTTGTGAAGTCCCTGTGAAACACAGAAACTACATAGGGACAGAGCATGCTCAGTGCAACTAGAATCTTCCAAGAATGGTCCCTGAGCATGTACACACTCCAATTTTCAGGGCCTTATAACTTGGCTGAATTTGAGCTGCCTCAGCTGTGACATAAAACCTATTTTAGGAATGTTAACAGTTTTAACAATTTTATTTAGACTTTCTTTCTCTATATCTTGCTCCATCTATACAGCCAAACTTCCTGGTTACCACAAGTGCATCTCTAACTTTACCCATCTCAGAGGGTGCTATGGAAGCCTTTAAAAACTACTCGCTTTTTTAGACTTTAACATTTGTTTGAAAGCTTGTTAACTCAGATCCTCCTAGAGCCAAAAGCAAGTGCTGCATGTCCCATTGTGAAGCTGGAAACCTCCTGTTTCAGCAGTACAAAGTTTCTGTTTATACCCCTGCAGGGTTGCGAGATAAGAGACTTTAAAGCTGCATTTTTTTTTGTGTATATGAAAAAAAGCTAAGCAGTCAGTGGCCCAGGGCTGAATCTCACCTAAGCTGAGCCTTAGGCAGGTAGCATTTTTCTGACAGGTTTATTTTAAAAAAGAAAAAAAAGTAAATGTTTGAAATTTAAATTGCTTAAGGGGTCGGAATGGTAAAATAAGTCAGGGAAAGATGGATTAGTGGCTAGAGGGCAGCTGCATGATAAATACCATCATCCTATGCATCTGCCATCACTGTATTACATGGATACTAATGATCTGTATAGATGCAGAGTACGTATGCACACTTCTGTGTACCTGAGTACAGAGTATATTGGTCATAAAGCCAGCTCAATCTATCGATGGTTTACGTTTGAACTAATCATGAAACTACAGACTTATCTGCCACTAAACAAAGTATGTAATTTTACCTTTACTCACAAACCATTTTGCAGAAACTGGACTCCTTATTGCTAAGTTAATAGAAAAATTCCAATTGAACTCCACAAGATTTTTTCTATTATGGCAAAATTACAGGGCTCCGTTTCATGAAAAATGAGTACTAAATTCTTCTGACAATTTCCTTACTGAACTTAAATTCTATTCTAAGAATAGCCATGTGTGATTTTGATTTAATTCCTAGAAATGCACAGACTTGTGCCTGAACATGAGCTGCAACACAAGTCACTACAGCAATATATACAGCATCATGGAGGACCTGAATTTGGGAAAGGGTCAATATGACCCAGCTAGAGTGAGATTCTGGCCCCACTAAATTCAATGAAGATTATGCCATTGTCTCCAGTGCCATCAAGGCTGAGTACAGACAGTCAAAAAGCCTGAGGCTGAATCAATTCAGCCTTTGCAAGTTAGTCTAAAATGTAGAGATAACATTGAGTAACCAGGGGACACTACAGCATGGCTGTCTGGCACATAGCCAGCATGGTCTGTGTGTTCATTTCCTCTTCCTGCTGCCCCCCAAGGTCTCTGGGATTTGCAGTCCACAATCACAGCAGCAGGACTCTGCAGGATTGCTTATCACTTCTTCTTCCTGCGTCCAGGTGCCTCTGGGATTTGTAGTCCACAGTTGCAGCCAGCAGTAACTTTCAGTAAGTTTAACAGGGCACCTCTGTACTCAAGGGAAGGAGGGTTTAGTCAGGGGAAGAAGTGTTTAACCCGTCCTCCCTGGCTTCTGGGCCCTGGCCCCTCCCCCCCTACCCTTCTCTGCTGGCGCAGAAAGTACAGCACAGCTCAACCCAGCCCAGGACTAGAAAGCATGCTGGGATTGTGGGGGGGACTCTGATTTAACTTAAAACAGGAAAGGGTCTGGGACAGAAGTTTCATAAACTGGTTTGACCCAAATCAGTTAAGTCTGATACTACATTCAACCAGGTTTACCCTAAACCAGTTTCAGCCATTTTGAATCTGGTTTATGTGCACTGAACTTCAGTTCTCTTACCGGTTTAAACCAAATTCTAATGACTTAAACCAGTTTACATGTAACTTCTGTCCCTAACCCAAGATTTCACTGGTGATCTCATGGGTGCTAGGAGTGAGTGAGCCCACCTGTCTCTGAAGTACATGCACATCAACTTTGAACAACTTTGTCCTTTAAACCAGGAGAAACATATGGAAAAAATTCTGACATTTTTCCTCTTGGACACAAATACCATGAAAATAGCTGCTCTTGTCAGAGGAAGGAATGTATACCACAATAGTACTAATAATAAGGATCATAATACTGCTACTGCTTTTCTCTGGACACAGCTGGTGATAACATTCTGGATTGGATCACTAGTTTAATTTGATATGCAAGTTCCTACAGCAAACTTGTATTCCGGGTTTGTGTTTTACAACTACAGCCTTGCCTTTGCTTACACGGTAACAGTGGCCATGTGTATTATCTTCTATACTCACTGTCACACAAAGGCATTTCCTTCAGAGCAAATGAAAGTATTTTAGAATTTTATACTAATAATCTCTCTCAGGGGATCTCCCCAATTCAAAGGAATACGAAGTGTTACCCACTCATTCCCCAGAGGCCCAGCCACCTCACACAGTATCCTTACATATGATATGCAAATCCCTAACAGTCAAGAAAATCTCCACCTCTTCCAGAGGCCTGTCTTCCTGTTCCAAAACCAGCATAATATAAGTAATGACAAAGTGAATTATTATCAGTATCTACCTTCCACTATGCACAGAACTTGCGACTGATACATCCCATTGTTGTATTTCTCAAGAAGGACTGCAATATTGTTTAGTCAGTGACATGAAAAATGCTCCATATAATTTCACAGTTCAGAGCCATTCATTCTGAGTGCTGACACGGTTGAAAACATAATGTGAAATAATACTGCTTTGTGGGGGGGCAGGGAAGGGTCTAATTAGATTCCCCTTAAATGTTACATTCATTCTTATTAACCAAGAATTTGGAGCTCTTAAAGAAATATCAAGGGAGGTTTAAATTGGTTTCTTTGGCCTATCTGATTACATGAAAACACACATTCTCAAACCTATCATCTGTACCTTTAACAAGAACATAATAAATATGATTTATGCCTCCAAAATAGGGCAGACTGAAGATTTGAAGAAAATAACCCGGCTGACAGGTGTTGTTGGCAGCATCGGGGGGCTGGGTTTGACTAGCTAGAGGGTCCTTCTTGAAACTAGCCACCCCTGGCTTATGAAGTCCGTAAGCAACAATTTCTGGGATCAGTTACTCAAGCGTCTTTTAGGGCATCAGTGAAGACCACTCTTTGCCTTGTAACGAGATCTCATAGCGAGGTCCTTTCTGCAGCGCGATGTGGTCAGACGAGGAGGAGAAAGGGATGCCGCAAGTTCTGTTCCACTGCCCAACGCATTTTAAGTAAAAGACTCCCGTGTGAAAAATGTATGCTTCCTTTGTCCGCATGCACCAAAGGATTGTGGGGAGAGAACCCTTCCCCTCTGGAGCTTCAGGCCAGGGGTGAATGACTTCTGCAGATGAAGCACCTCTCCATTCATATCTTCTCCTCTAGCATACCCCATTGCATTGACTAGTACAGACGATATGGATGGAGTCTCCTTTTACCCAGTGCTGCTCAGTCTGATCAGTCCAGTGCTGTTCTTGGAAACGAAGAAATGTCAAAGATGTGTGAAGACCGCATTAATTCCCACCCAATGTACAGCAGTTCTGAGATTCAGGAAGCACAAAGGTACACACACATCAGCAACCCGACTGGTTTTCAGGTGTCACCCCTCCTCTGGCCTATTGCTCACATTTGTACTCTGATGATTCTTCACACGTCTCTAGATGCTCAGAGCAGTCGCCTCCAATTTCTTTTGTATCAGTCCAGAGATAACTTAATAACTCCATGCTTGTTCTTATAATACAGTCGGTTGCCTCCTGAGTGAGATCACCCATCCTATGACAAAGTTACCAGTAACAGGGAATGAGAGGTTCCTCAAATGGAGCTTCCTGCCAAGGTAGCCCAACAAAGGAAAGGTTTTGAGAGTTAACTTGAATGCAACGTGGGTTGTGTCCTAGAAAAGCCTTTGCTGCTACGCCCCATTGTTGCCAATGTGGCTTTCAGCCACAGCCCTCTGCATCTTCTGAGAAGGAGACATGGAGGAGACCCAAAGCAGTCTTCACTTCTGCACTGGATCAACTTTGTTGGGATCTCTGCAGTGAGTCACAGTCACAAAGACTGCAACCGATTTCACGGTGGTTGTCATCCTTCCCTTACCCTTGGTTCAAGTCCCAAAGATGGCCTGAACAAGAGCATCCGCAAAGCTTCAGAGTGAGGGAACGATGCTTTACATTCTGAATATTTTTTGCCACATCAAACACTTATTTCCTTTCTTGCAATAATTTAATGCACGTGCGCTTGCTTCTTACATGTCCAGGCTGGGGTTAAGACAACATCATCTTTTATAATTGTGTAGGAAAGAGGCTCTCTTTTCTTCCTCAAAGAGCTTGTTTCTGACAGCTGGGGGAAATGCTTCTCCTGGGAGAGGCAGACACTACTTTCCTCTTTTACAGCTCTAAAGTTGAGGCAGGGGTTGTGTGTCCGAGGGGGAGGACAGACGGCTGCGGTTTGTCTCCTGATGGGCCAGGTTTTTCTCGTCCATAATTTTCCTAGGACCTGGTTTCCAGATTTGACAGAATTATTAGAATTCTTTCCAGCCTTATGATTCTACGTCAGTCATTTATTCTCTTCAGTCCAAGCTCACTAGGTTGCTTCTACTGCAGAGATCCCTGTCCTGCCTACTTCCTCCCAGTGAATTCAAAATGATGCGATCTATCCATGCGGTGCTGGCCAACGCTCCCTAGCAGAAAATCATTTTCAGGACCCAATTTTCCCCTCAACCCATTACAACCCCTCTGCCTGCCCTCTTCTGTACACTTGGTCAGGGTAGCGGTGGTCTAAGAGTGGAATCAAGCAGATTAGATCCTGTTCAATACGCAGCCTCCAGTCTCGGTATCTTCACCCTCTCCCCTTTTTTACAATCAACTTAAAGAGTTTGCTGCACAAAGTGAGAGCTGCATCTTTATCTCACTACATAATATATGAATGATGCAACCCTGCTTGTTCAAATACCATAGCAATGAACATGCGTTTTTTATTCAGTGAGTTTTTCTCTGTGTTGTAACCTTACTATATTTACATCATAATACAGCGTGCAATATATCACATAGCAGTATACTACTCAAATGTTCTGGAGGAGGTGCTGTGACAATCTGATGGCATATAACATTGGGCAGGAGAGAAATAGACTGTTCCTTTTAGAATAAGGCAATATGTCACTGCCGGCAGTTCAAGTCCTCTCTTCTCCTCCCTGCCCCATCACAGCCTTTGGATCCCGGCTGGTTTTCCTGGAGGCAATACTTCACATTTCAGAGATTTTGGCAGGAAGGGGAGGACAGGAATAACTTGTTGCTCAGGGCAAGTTCCCTCTCTACCTGGCTTGCTTTGTTTTTTTTTATTGCACTCTCCAATATGCAGCAATTTCAGATCTGGTGATATGCTCCAAATTCCCAATGGGTGGATTCATGTAGGCCATAAATAAAACTGCAGAGCCAACTCAAGATGCTCTTGGGGGCAACTTACAATGAAACCCCCAGTGCTGCTCGCTGAGAGCAAGACTCAGTCATTAATTCAAAACAATAGGAATTTTTTTTTCTGTCTGCCCAAGGAAAACACATCTCCCGATGGTAGGGTTCAGGCATAAGCTCTTCAGATTCCCGGAGACATACTTAACAATGTCTGAGTGTATTACTTCTTATAACCATGCACTCTTACTATAAGACTTGCCATCCCTGTCTCATTATATACTTCTTCCCTAAAGTGATGGCAGTATATCCCAAAAGTAAGTGTACTGACCCTTGCCTACAATAAAAAAAGTGTCTTAAAAAAGGCTCAGCACACATCAGAGTATGCAAAATTAATCCCTTAAGTGTTCAAGAGGAATGTGGTTTGGAGTCTCATGATTCTTTAGAAGGTGTTCAGATGCACTGTGGGGGAAAAATAGCAGAACATGAAATGCATTTCTTGAATTAGTGTCATGATTCATGGCTTGATTGCATTAACTGTAATACTGGTGATGGGCAGCAAAAATAGAAGCGACAGAAGTAAACTACTCCTTACTTTACCTTACCAAAATCTGATGGGATTTACCATATGCTTGGGAGTAAGGAGAAGATTGCTAAGCGTGTGAGCAGTTCTGTAGAGTAAAAATACTAATTTACAGGGCTTTACAATCTCATTCCATCTCTGCAAAGATTAAAAACATACCAGGACACATGCATTTTCACTGACAGCAGTGTAAAATCTGGACTATTGCCATTGATGTAGTGGACATTGATTAAGTTGTAATAATTTAACTTAAAATCTGATTGCTCATCTTTTTAGCCATTGCCCTTTCAACATGACACCAAGGAATGTATTGTTGTCTTAAGTGAGTCCTTGTGAGATTTGCTGTTATTACATCCGGTCTGTTATTCAAGGAAGCAGCCGCATTGCCATGCATCAATGTTTTGCTCTAAGGATAATGACCTTTACAAGAAAAACAGTCTGTTTATCACTATATTTCAACATAGGCAGCTATCATGGTATGATCAGCAAGGACTGACTATAATCCCAAGCTAGTACAAATCCACAGAAGTCCATGGATATATGCTAATTTTGGCAACCCTTAAAAGCATGATGCGGTCCATTCCTAGCATCTGACAAAGATGGTTGTTGCCTATTAAAGTTCATGTCCCTCTGAACCAGTTAGTCTCCCTACCCTCAAATCTTAAGAGTGTAAATGTGTCAAATACATGAGAGAAAGGAGCTGACTTACAGCTGAATACAGCTCAGTCCTTCCCAATATGACAATGGACTGTCAACGACCCATTCAGGAATCATGGGCATGACATGTTACCAACTACAGATGGCTGCCAAAAATGCATCGTTTCAATTTTCTTATGTAATTAGACATGCTCTAAATCCATGATACAGGGTTTTTTTTCCCTGGAGATGTTAATATAGCATCCAGGCACATCACTTCCCAAGAATGAAAACTGCAATAATATATTTACATAAATAATTAAAAATCCTAGAGCACAGTAGGTAATAAAAATATATTGCTGGGATAAAACATGAAACCAGAGAGCATTGCTTTAATTAAAAATTACAAGTATATTGCCATAAACAACTTATTTATACTTAGTTAAAAGTCTCACTATATCTCGTGCACTTGTTGAATCCAAAAAGGAAAGAAATACCTACACTGATCTCTCCATGCAGACAAATTATTGAGGCCAGTAACTATGTTTAATTAAGATCTACTGTTAATAATGGATTTCAGAGAGTGAGGCTCTTCTTTTAATTTCCCAAGGTAGAAAATGTTATTAATTTTGGCCTTTAACTTCTCATTGACACGTACACTTGAAACTTCTGATTAAAATTTCAGAGGTGGGAAAGAGGTACCCAAAATTAAACTCTTAAATCTGGCACAAAAATAACAATGATCCCTGATTAAGAAATCAAATTTCAGAAACTTCATTACTGGTCTATTAATAAGTTGTTGGATTATAATTAATATGGGGGCTTCCGCGTGTTTTTCTTCTTCCCAAAAGTTGGGAGTTGTAGGGGGAGTTGAATACTTCAGAAAAAAACAGGTTAATATAGGTTAATGAATCTTAGAATTGCAATCCCACTTGAATTGGTTTCGTGGTTCTCGCCCAGTAAGTGCAGAAGGAAAATTTTTGCTTTCAGTTACATATATCTGGTGAAAAACCATTGGATTCTTGCTTTGAGGGTCGGCTCAAACCCCTCTGCATCTACTGGATGCCTCTCCACAAACAATCCTGGACTTTGGTTGAAATGAGTACAAACAGCTTACACAGTCTAGAATACCTAAGAGCAGAATTGAGCTTGGAGCCTTCATTATATGCTCGGTTAATGAGAGCCAAAGACATTTGTTCCCAGTAAGCTGTCGATACCTCTAACAACTTCCCCTGAATGTTAACTTCATTAGATCAGAGAAGAATATAAAACCACGAAAGTGCATTGCTAACTATGTACAGAGTGAGATCTGGACTGAAGTTACAAGGTTTTGATTCTCACAAATGCTTGAAGCTGTATTTTCCTGGGTAGTATATTTTTGCCAGCTTGCTTGAGTTTTTAAGTGAATTCCATTCTCAGGCTGCAAAACCACTTCAGGCTGAAGAAGAAGGAGGAAAACTGCCTCAACACTGCAGATGCCTACAGGAACGGTTACAAGGCAAGCTACAGTTTTCACCAAGATAAGTCATTTGAATCTGATTCAGAGAGCGTTCAAAGAACAGACTGAATCTGGATTTGGACCATGGCATTGAAATCTTTCTTTACCTTAGAGTCATGGTTTCTGGAATGCAGTTGTGATATTTTATGCAATAGCAGAACACCTTGCCAGTAGCTAGTGGCACCCTCTCACTGTCGATAAAACAAATGGAAAAATATCTTCTTGGCCTTCAATGGATTCATACTTTAGCTGCAAGAGGCTGAAAGCAAAGGAGGGAGGCATGGACAAAGCCCCTCTTACCCTTCTGCGCACTAACGTTTTGCAACATGAAACAACGGACCCGGTTCGCGGCAGGGTTCTGACACGCCTCGCTGCATGCGCGCATCACAACCTGACTCGCTCCCATGCATTATGGTTCAGTGCCCGTGCATTCTGCCTTCAAAAATTGACCTTAATATATTAGTACCTCCTCTGGGGAGAACTTACGGAGCACAGCAACATCCAGCACGTAGGAAAATGCACTGAAAGCAGACGGATATGTAATCTCCGTGTGAGAGATCTGGCAGGATCCTAAGCCATTATAAACCAATATATACCCCAACTTCTCAAAATGCATCCAACTGCAATCATTTAGTGGGGAGTATTTCTTGCCAATTCCATACAGTGATCAGTTTTAGCCCCAGCACGTTTAATTTTACACTAGCTAAATTGCAGATTAGTCACAAAAATATCTAATTCTTTGAATATTACTGTCAATATTTGCCAGCAGTAAATGCCACCACTTAACTATATTGCCTGAAACACAGTTCTTTTTTTCTGTGTTGAGGGTTAAGCTTTTATACTTTGTGCTGTCTTGTCCCTGTATCAGAGGGGATATGAGAGTTAGATTAGCCATTTCTATTTCATTCCCTACTTTTTGTACTTCCATTATTTCCCCATTTGTAGTTTTTTTTCCCCTGACAAAACTAACAGCCCTTGATCTTTTTACATATTTCCTTCCACAGAATCACTCTCCATTCCCAACCAACACTAAATCATTGCGGCTTTTGTTTTTTGCACAATCAGCAGGAGAGAAGAAAACCTTTTTGTGTAAAAGAATACAACATCTTGGCAATACAGATACTGTTCACATTATGCTTTCAGTTCCAGGAAACTTTTATTTAGTTTGTATTATTCAAGATTTCAGGGCTCCTTTGCAGCACGGTTGTGACTAGTGGTAGACTGCACAAGGATTTCTGCTATTTGGCTAGCTGCAACGAATATTTAAAAATCAAACTGGTCTTTTTAGTGATTCACTAATCTCTCTTCCAGTTTGCACTCCCAACATAATCATTACCAATCTGGCATAATCAGCAATTCTGCTTGAGAAACGCAAGCAGCAGATTCTGGATTATAAGAACAAATTCCTGCATGGTTTCTTTAACCAATTTCACACATGTTCTTTATTCTCTTGGGGCACCTCTCTTAGCAGTACGTGATAAAATGTTGCAAATAATTAACAAGCCCTTTTTATAAAAAGCAAAAAAACCAAACCCACAACTCCCATGACCATTCTTAAAATTGTTGATAGCTTTGTTCCTGCCTGTACTAAAATTTGATATCAACGCCGAAGAGAATAAGGGACTTTTACCTCTATGTGAGCCAGGTTTTAGATCATGCACCCGATTGTCATGTTGCTGCATTTGACATATGAAAGAAATCCCACAGCCCTTGTCCATCCATCACAGAAATCTGTGGCTATACCAAATAGAATAAGAATTCCCTGGAGCAAGGGCTAAAATGACAATGAATAGACAAAACGTGCATTCAATAAATAAATACATTTAGAAAACAGGGAAGATGACATCTGTTAAGAGTCTTCCCTCAGATAAACTGATCTTTAAATGGCAGAGCTCACAGGTACTCCTGATAGAGAACAAAAATTAAATATTCATGCTCTATTAGCTAGATGTTTTTAAGGTGATGCTGGGAATGGAATTTTCTAATTATATGCCATGCCCTTTTTCCCCCCTCCATGAAATTTTGAACTCTTACCTGTCTCAGTTCACCTTCACATCATTTTAACCCGTGACTGTCAGTCTGGCCCTTTGCAGTGGCACGCTGCTCTACACTTGCTGCGTGCACAGATTGCCATTACTGTCAACGGCATTCTCAGTCAGGCAGCTGTGTGGGCCTAACCTTCCTGAAGAAGCGCCCGCCATCCTTGCAACGAGGAAGACATCTAACCATGGGAGACCCTGCGTGAAGAACTTGACTCCCTGCCTAGCAATCCTTGAGCACCCAAATTCTAGATGACTTCAAATGGAGAGGAACCAGGCTGAGACGCCATTGGACACCCCAGCTTGACCAAGGCCTCGCTGGTCCCTCTCAGGAAAAAACCCCAATCAAATAAAAGGGCAAAAATAAGAGGCTGCTAAATCTCGATGAAATGAATGAAGCAAGGTGGCGGTCTTCCTTCATGACGAATGGCATCTGCACCCTTATGCAGTGAGGACAAGACACAAGAGTC
>NW_017728915.1:35005948-35016991 GCF_001723895.1 Crocodylus porosus | reverse complement strand
GATGCTTTACATTCTGAATATTTTTTGCCACATCAAACACTTATTTCCTTTCTTGCAATAATTTAATGCACGTGCGCTTGCTTCTTACATGTCCAGGCTGGGGTTAAGACAACATCATCTTTTATAATTGTGTAGGAAAGAGGCTCTCTTTTCTTCCTCAAAGAGCTTGTTTCTGACAGCTGGGGGAAATGCTTCTCCTGGGAGAGGCAGACACTACTTTCCTCTTTTACAGCTCTAAAGTTGAGGCAGGGGTTGTGTGTCCGAGGGGGAGGACAGACGGCTGCGGTTTGTCTCCTGATGGGCCAGGTTTTTCTCGTCCATAATTTTCCTAGGACCTGGTTTCCAGATTTGACAGAATTATTAGAATTCTTTCCAGCCTTATGATTCTACGTCAGTCATTTATTCTCTTCAGTCCAAGCTCACTAGGTTGCTTCTACTGCAGAGATCCCTGTCCTGCCTACTTCCTCCCAGTGAATTCAAAATGATGCGATCTATCCATGCGGTGCTGGCCAACGCTCCCTAGCAGAAAATCATTTTCAGGACCCAATTTTCCCCTCAACCCATTACAACCCCTCTGCCTGCCCTCTTCTGTACACTTGGTCAGGGTAGCGGTGGTCTAAGAGTGGAATCAAGCAGATTAGATCCTGTTCAATACGCAGCCTCCAGTCTCGGTATCTTCACCCTCTCCCCTTTTTTACAATCAACTTAAAGAGTTTGCTGCACAAAGTGAGAGCTGCATCTTTATCTCACTACATAATATATGAATGATGCAACCCTGCTTGTTCAAATACCATAGCAATGAACATGCGTTTTTTATTCAGTGAGTTTTTCTCTGTGTTGTAACCTTACTATATTTACATCATAATACAGCGTGCAATATATCACATAGCAGTATACTACTCAAATGTTCTGGAGGAGGTGCTGTGACAATCTGATGGCATATAACATTGGGCAGGAGAGAAATAGACTGTTCCTTTTAGAATAAGGCAATATGTCACTGCCGGCAGTTCAAGTCCTCTCTTCTCCTCCCTGCCCCATCACAGCCTTTGGATCCCGGCTGGTTTTCCTGGAGGCAATACTTCACATTTCAGAGATTTTGGCAGGAAGGGGAGGACAGGAATAACTTGTTGCTCAGGGCAAGTTCCCTCTCTACCTGGCTTGCTTTGTTTTTTTTTATTGCACTCTCCAATATGCAGCAATTTCAGATCTGGTGATATGCTCCAAATTCCCAATGGGTGGATTCATGTAGGCCATAAATAAAACTGCAGAGCCAACTCAAGATGCTCTTGGGGGCAACTTACAATGAAACCCCCAGTGCTGCTCGCTGAGAGCAAGACTCAGTCATTAATTCAAAACAATAGGAATTTTTTTTTCTGTCTGCCCAAGGAAAACACATCTCCCGATGGTAGGGTTCAGGCATAAGCTCTTCAGATTCCCGGAGACATACTTAACAATGTCTGAGTGTATTACTTCTTATAACCATGCACTCTTACTATAAGACTTGCCATCCCTGTCTCATTATATACTTCTTCCCTAAAGTGATGGCAGTATATCCCAAAAGTAAGTGTACTGACCCTTGCCTACAATAAAAAAAGTGTCTTAAAAAAGGCTCAGCACACATCAGAGTATGCAAAATTAATCCCTTAAGTGTTCAAGAGGAATGTGGTTTGGAGTCTCATGATTCTTTAGAAGGTGTTCAGATGCACTGTGGGGGAAAAATAGCAGAACATGAAATGCATTTCTTGAATTAGTGTCATGATTCATGGCTTGATTGCATTAACTGTAATACTGGTGATGGGCAGCAAAAATAGAAGCGACAGAAGTAAACTACTCCTTACTTTACCTTACCAAAATCTGATGGGATTTACCATATGCTTGGGAGTAAGGAGAAGATTGCTAAGCGTGTGAGCAGTTCTGTAGAGTAAAAATACTAATTTACAGGGCTTTACAATCTCATTCCATCTCTGCAAAGATTAAAAACATACCAGGACACATGCATTTTCACTGACAGCAGTGTAAAATCTGGACTATTGCCATTGATGTAGTGGACATTGATTAAGTTGTAATAATTTAACTTAAAATCTGATTGCTCATCTTTTTAGCCATTGCCCTTTCAACATGACACCAAGGAATGTATTGTTGTCTTAAGTGAGTCCTTGTGAGATTTGCTGTTATTACATCCGGTCTGTTATTCAAGGAAGCAGCCGCATTGCCATGCATCAATGTTTTGCTCTAAGGATAATGACCTTTACAAGAAAAACAGTCTGTTTATCACTATATTTCAACATAGGCAGCTATCATGGTATGATCAGCAAGGACTGACTATAATCCCAAGCTAGTACAAATCCACAGAAGTCCATGGATATATGCTAATTTTGGCAACCCTTAAAAGCATGATGCGGTCCATTCCTAGCATCTGACAAAGATGGTTGTTGCCTATTAAAGTTCATGTCCCTCTGAACCAGTTAGTCTCCCTACCCTCAAATCTTAAGAGTGTAAATGTGTCAAATACATGAGAGAAAGGAGCTGACTTACAGCTGAATACAGCTCAGTCCTTCCCAATATGACAATGGACTGTCAACGACCCATTCAGGAATCATGGGCATGACATGTTACCAACTACAGATGGCTGCCAAAAATGCATCGTTTCAATTTTCTTATGTAATTAGACATGCTCTAAATCCATGATACAGGGTTTTTTTTCCCTGGAGATGTTAATATAGCATCCAGGCACATCACTTCCCAAGAATGAAAACTGCAATAATATATTTACATAAATAATTAAAAATCCTAGAGCACAGTAGGTAATAAAAATATATTGCTGGGATAAAACATGAAACCAGAGAGCATTGCTTTAATTAAAAATTACAAGTATATTGCCATAAACAACTTATTTATACTTAGTTAAAAGTCTCACTATATCTCGTGCACTTGTTGAATCCAAAAAGGAAAGAAATACCTACACTGATCTCTCCATGCAGACAAATTATTGAGGCCAGTAACTATGTTTAATTAAGATCTACTGTTAATAATGGATTTCAGAGAGTGAGGCTCTTCTTTTAATTTCCCAAGGTAGAAAATGTTATTAATTTTGGCCTTTAACTTCTCATTGACACGTACACTTGAAACTTCTGATTAAAATTTCAGAGGTGGGAAAGAGGTACCCAAAATTAAACTCTTAAATCTGGCACAAAAATAACAATGATCCCTGATTAAGAAATCAAATTTCAGAAACTTCATTACTGGTCTATTAATAAGTTGTTGGATTATAATTAATATGGGGGCTTCCGCGTGTTTTTCTTCTTCCCAAAAGTTGGGAGTTGTAGGGGGAGTTGAATACTTCAGAAAAAAACAGGTTAATATAGGTTAATGAATCTTAGAATTGCAATCCCACTTGAATTGGTTTCGTGGTTCTCGCCCAGTAAGTGCAGAAGGAAAATTTTTGCTTTCAGTTACATATATCTGGTGAAAAACCATTGGATTCTTGCTTTGAGGGTCGGCTCAAACCCCTCTGCATCTACTGGATGCCTCTCCACAAACAATCCTGGACTTTGGTTGAAATGAGTACAAACAGCTTACACAGTCTAGAATACCTAAGAGCAGAATTGAGCTTGGAGCCTTCATTATATGCTCGGTTAATGAGAGCCAAAGACATTTGTTCCCAGTAAGCTGTTGATACCTCTAACAACTTCCCCTGAATGTTAACTTCATTAGATCAGAGAAGAATATAAAACCACGAAAGTGCATTGCTAACTATGTACAGAGTGAGATCTGGACTGAAGTTACAAGGTTTTGATTCTCACAAATGCTTGAAGCTGTATTTTCCTGGGTAGTATATTTTTGCCAGCTTGCTTGAGTTTTTAAGTGAATTCCATTCTCAGGCTGCAAAACCACTTCAGGCTGAAGAAGAAGGAGGAAAACTGCCTCAACACTGCAGATGCCTACAGGAACGGTTACAAGGCAAGCTACAGTTTTCACCAAGATAAGTCATTTGAATCTGATTCAGAGAGCGTTCAAAGAACAGACTGAATCTGGATTTGGACCATGGCATTGAAATCTTTCTTTACCTTAGAGTCATGGTTTCTGGAATGCAGTTGTGATATTTTATGCAATAGCAGAACACCTTGCCAGTAGCTAGTGGCACCCTCTCACTGTCGATAAAACAAATGGAAAAATATCTTCTTGGCCTTCAATGGATTCATACTTTAGCTGCAAGAGGCTGAAAGCAAAGGAGGGAGGCATGGACAAAGCCCCTCTTACCCTTCTGCGCACTAACGTTTTGCAACATGAAACAACGGACCCGGTTCGCGGCAGGGTTCTGACACGCCTCGCTGCATGCGCGCATCACAACCTGACTCGCTCCCATGCATTATGGTTCAGTGCCCGTGCATTCTGCCTTCAAAAATTGACCTTAATATATTAGTACCTCCTCTGGGGAGAACTTACGGAGCACAGCAACATCCAGCACGTAGGAAAATGCACTGAAAGCAGACGGATATGTAATCTCCGTGTGAGAGATCTGGCAGGATCCTAAGCCATTATAAACCAATATATACCCCAACTTCTCAAAATGCATCCAACTGCAATCATTTAGTGGGGAGTATTTCTTGCCAATTCCATACAGTGATCAGTTTTAGCCCCAGCACGTTTAATTTTACACTAGCTAAATTGCAGATTAGTCACAAAAATATCTAATTCTTTGAATATTACTGTCAATATTTGCCAGCAGTAAATGCCACCACTTAACTATATTGCCTGAAACACAGTTCTTTTTTTCTGTGTTGAGGGTTAAGCTTTTATACTTTGTGCTGTCTTGTCCCTGTATCAGAGGGGATATGAGAGTTAGATTAGCCTTTTCTATTTCATTCCCTACTTTTTGTACTTCCATTATTTCCCCATTTGTAGTTTTTTTTCCCCTGACAAAACTAACAGCCCTTGATCTTTTTACATATTTCCTTCCACAGAATCACTCTCCATTCCCAACCAACACTAAATCATTGCGGCTTTTGTTTTTTGCACAATCAGCAGGAGAGAAGAAAACCTTTTTGTGTAAAAGAATACAACATCTTGGCAATACAGATACTGTTCACATTATGCTTTCAGTTCCAGGAAACTTTTATTTAGTTTGTATTATTCAAGATTTCAGGGCTCCTTTGCAGCACGGTTGTGACTAGTGGTAGACTGCACAAGGATTTCTGCTATTTGGCTAGCTGCAACGAATATTTAAAAATCAAACTGGTCTTTTTAGTGATTCACTAATCTCTCTTCCAGTTTGCACTCCCAACATAATCATTACCAATCTGGCATAATCAGCAATTCTGCTTGAGAAACGCAAGCAGCAGATTCTGGATTATAAGAACAAATTCCTGCATGGTTTCTTTAACCAATTTCACACATGTTCTTTATTCTCTTGGGGCACCTCTCTTAGCAGTACGTGATAAAATGTTGCAAATAATTAACAAGCCCTTTTTATAAAAAGCAAAAAAACCAAACCCACAACTCCCATGACCATTCTTAAAATTGTTGATAGCTTTGTTCCTGCCTGTACTAAAATTTGATATCAACGCCGAAGAGAATAAGGGACTTTTACCTCTATGTGAGCCAGGTTTTAGATCATGCACCCGATTGTCATGTTGCTGCATTTGACATATGAAAGAAATCCCACAGCCCTTGTCCATCCATCACAGAAATCTGTGGCTATACCAAATAGAATAAGAATTCCCTGGAGCAAGGGCTAAAATGACAATGAATGGACAAAACGTGCATTCAATAAATAAATACATTTAGAAAACAGGGAAGATGACATCTGTTAAGAGTCTTCCCTCAGATAAACTGATCTTTAAATGGCAGAGCTCACAGGTACTCCTGATAGAGAACAAAAATTAAATATTCATGCTCTATTAGCTAGATGTTTTTAAGGTGATGCTGGGAATGGAATTTTCTAATTATATGCCATGCCCTTTTTCCCCCCTCCATGAAATTTTGAACTCTTACCTGTCTCAGTTCACCTTCACATCATTTTAACCCGTGACTGTCAGTCTGGCCCTTTGCAGTGGCACGCTGCTCTACACTTGCTGCGTGCACAGATTGCCATTACTGTCAACGGCATTCTCGGTCAGGCAGCTGTGTGGGCCTAACCTTCCTGAAGAAGCGCCCGCCATCCTTGCAACGAGGAAGACATCTAACCATGGGAGACCCTGCGTGAAGAACTTGACTCCCTGCCTAGCAATCCTTGAGCACCCAAATTCTAGATGACTTCAAATGGAGAGGAACCAGGCTGAGACGCCATTGGACACCCCAGCTTGACCAAGGCCTCGCTGGTCCCTCTCAGGAAAAAACCCCAATCAAATAAAAGGGCAAAAATAAGAGGCTGCTAAATCTCGATGAAATGAATGAAGCAAGGTAGCGGTCTTCCTTCATGACGAATGGCATCTGCACCCTTATGCAGTGAGGACAAGAGACAAGAGTCATAGCCTGCAAAAAAGGAGCACAACTCTTGAGACTCCCTCTGGGGGATTCTGGGGAAGGGAAATGCGCAGAGTGGTGGCTCTCGGGGGCCGCTACATACCCCCTCTCTCCAGTCCTCAATGCCTCACCGTTTGGTTTCCCTGTAATGAGACTCCTGTGAGTACATAATTAGGGCCCTACCAAATTCACGGCAGAAAGGGGGTGCTCTGCAGCTTCTTTTATCTTGCAGGTTCCCCTGTGCTGATTGGTGGAGGGGCCCCGCCGCTTGCTCCTGATTGACAAGAAGGTAAAAACTGTGGTTTTAATTATGATGCTGTTTTTGCCTCCTGCCACTGATTGGTGAGGGGCCTCGGTGGCCCCGTGGCTTGCTGCTGGCTGGTGGGGAGGTAAAAACGGTATCGTATTTAAAACCGCTGGTTTCTCTTCCCTGTTCATCAGAAGCAAGCCGCAAGTGCGGCCCTTCCACCAATCAGTGCAGAGGGGAACCTGCAAAATTAAAGGAGCTGCAGCACACTCCACTTCTGCCATGAATTTGGCAGGGCCCTATACATAACGCAACTTGTGGTCCACCTCTCAGCTGCACAGCTTCACCAAATCCAATTTGTCCCTCTCCACTAGCTCAGGTGGAGGGGAGAAACACCCCCAGGTAAGGGACTGAAGCTCTTTCTCTGCTATGCAGAAAGGTGAAGTTAACACTCTGGCAGAGAAGATGCAATTTTGAGACTGGCATCACTGCACGAGTGATGTGCTCATTCTAAATTTTCATCCAAACCACCAGAGACATCAGGTGCTGTTTTTAACTATGAAAATTATCTGCCTTTGGATCAGGGAAAAACCATGTTTCTATCTCTGCAATAGTGTTCTTGGAAGCAAAAGTGCTGGTAGAGCATAATAAGCTCCTTGCTATAGTCTCAAGAGATTCAGAGCAGGAACGTAGCACTCACATGTCAGAAAACAGTTTTATAATTATAGTAAACTTGGGCATTTGTTAAACTCAGTACCCAACACTGTTCTTCAGAGTGCAAGTGCATTAATATTTTTGCAGTACAGAAGACATCCTTTTCCTTGTATTGTTCTGAGCCTGAACCACAATAAAGTGCAACAGATAATGCCAAGGTTTAGTCAAGAAGCATGTATTACCCTTTATACTTGAATCTGGGGGGCCAACAATTATTTCACTTTATGGGGTGACATCAGAAGCAAACATAAACCAAGTAGGCAAAACTGAGAAACGATTCTCAGAAGCTGGTTTAGAAATGTTTATTTTTGTCCCCTCGATTCCATAAAGGCGGGGGAACCAGTTTGAGACCAGAATCACCTAAAGGTGCTTTACTCTATCATCTCATTCCTTGGAAAAATATTGTCACCTGCCTAATGCAAACTCTTTTTCTTTGTCATTTTGAAGCTCTTCATTACAGGAGAAAATAAAACTTCACTCCTAATTACCCAGATCTCAAACACGTTTAATTTAATTTTGTGCAAATGGCCGAGTACCATAGGCACAACAACCATTTGTAGTCCCTATTTTGTAGGCTTAGGTTAGAGAACATTGTACTCACCTAATAGTTTGATGCTGCAAGGTATCTGGATCTGTGGCGTTCACTGTTAGTACAACGCTGCCAATGGGGATGTTTTCTTGTTTGGTCACTGTCATTGGGTTTGGGTGGAAAACAGGGCCTTCATTTACGTCTTCAACAGTGATCTGAACTGTGGCTGTGGAACTGGGGCCATAAGCTATGTCCGGAACGAGCGGGTCTTCATTTTCTACTTTGATCAGCAGCGTGTGAAATGCTGAGATCTCGTAGTCTAAAGGCTGAAAGGCAAGTCAAAACATTGGAGCATGAGATGCATTTAAAAAAAAAATTAACATTACCTCCCCTCTGCTGAGTTCCCAAGTGACAGAATTAGCCACAAAAGGGACAGCATCTCTTGTACCAGCACTGGTTACATCTCGATGCCTGGCTGAAGTTCAGCAGTTGACATGATGATAATTACAAGTTACAAGGAAGAGTATTAAAGAGGCTCATAAGAACTGCCATTTACTGGGTCAGACAATTGATCCAGCTAGTTCAGTATTTTGTCTCTCACAGTGACAGAGGGTGGATACTGTGGGGGGGTGGGTGAATGGAGCAAGTCCAGAATTTTCTACTCCCTGCTCCTCTCCCACTGCAATAACAAAGCAGAAAACAAAAATGAGTTGCATTTAATTATTATCCATGTTATCCTTTCTGCTGGCTGAACTGCTCAGACTCTCTGAGCTAGACCTGATGACCCACGGTTGTGCTTAGGTGAAGAGTAAGCACATTATTCAATTGGAAGACAAGTCCTACCTCCTTAGGTGGAATGTGTGGGCAAAGTTACACATTACACTCAGACCTTAGTAAGGGCACTTAAAATGTGAGCAACTGCAAGTTAAAGCTTGTTAACTTATGCCAAGTGCACTCTGAGCAGCTCAAATTATGCCACTTCAGGTGAGGGTTAACTCTGGGCTGTGCTACCTAATTTGTTATAGGAAAACTTCAGGTCTGCTCCACAGAGATAAAATGAGCAGCTTGAAGTCTCCAAGCACCCCAGGATGCACCACTTCTAGCCTCCCCACCCCACTCCACCCAGAGCAAGGATAAAGCCCAAGTGTCCTGGCTTCTAGCCACACCCCTGCTTGCCAGCCCTCTAGTGGTAACGCAGAGCAGTGCCGGCAAGAAACCGTACTAACCCATAACGTACAACTGATCAACATGTTCTAACTTGAACACTATCGACTATTAACATTGACCAGATTTAGTTATCAACTATTAACATTATAGCTATTTAGCTATCGCCTATTAACACTGCACAGATTTAGTATGGTCTAAGTGTTATGTGTAACTTCGCCCTATCTTCACCCTAACCGTACCAATCTCTGGGCTGCAGGGGAAGCCATTCCTTTTGAGCTCTGCCTTGTCTACTGCAAAGATATCCACTGCAAGGCACTGCACAGGGAGAAATATGACCAATGGGAAATTTTCAATCCAAACTCTCTCAGTAGAAAATACTGCCTTCAGACATAACTTTGTTTTCACATGTGATTCTTGTCATTTTTTTCTTCCAGACATCAAAATAAATCCTGAAAACTAAAACATCTTGGCTTAAAATTTCAGTTCAAGATTTCTGTTTTGTGTGGGGTTTTTTGTTTGGTTTTTTGTTTGGGGGGGGGGAGGGTGGACAAATAATTAAATTTCCCACATATGGGAAGGAGAGAAGGTTTGCCAAGCATCTTTTACCGCACCCAGGGGTACTTTCAAAAAAAAGGGAGATATTGGTAAAATTTCTTAAGTGAAGAATTAACTAGTGCCGTATTTTTGAGAAGGTTATTCCAGTAGTTGCACCTTTTCATGCATCAAAGATCTGCTGGATACACTGTGCGGCTATAATATCGTATAAAGGCAAATAGTTCTTACTTTGACAACAGAGAGCATTCCCTCATTAGTCTGTGGATTGGTATGGATTTCAAAACTCTGCCCTGGGTTTCCATTGATAATGGTATAAACAGCTCTCCAGGCCCCTGTTGCTGGATCGTCCTCATCCTGAACAGTTAAATTCACAATCACTCCTGTAACACCTTCCTTTACCGTAGCTTGGAACTAAAAAAAGACACCAAACAGATAATAACTGTTAGTATTTTAACTAATGACCACAAAAGAAAAATCATTGTGTGAGCCAGCATTAATTATTTACTGCATCTAAAGGAAGATGTAATCCTTGCACATAACGGGATCTTGTCATCTGTAGCTAATGCATTCCCACAATACAATATGCAAGGTATTGTATTGCCATTGCACCATTTCTGATACACTGCAGATAAGTAACAATGCAATAGAAAACAGCCTTTGAAATCTTTTCAATAAGAAGGTGGGGGGGAAAAAACATCTGGAAGATAAATTCATAGGAAAGTGAATCCGGGCAATACATCCTGAAGTACAACATCCTAGAAAAGGATATATTTTTCAAAGGTGATAAAACAAAATGGGAGGTTTTGTTTAATGTATTTCTTTTTTCACTCTCCTCTCCTCTTTTTAACTGCTTCCTAGGGGTATGAATGAATAAAACATTTGACTCACAATGTGCCCCTATAGGCTGGCCCCCTGTCCTTCTGCCTGGACTGCAATGGCTGGCTGCCCTCTTGCCCTCTCCACAGTCCTACATCAGTCTCATGCATCATACATGGTACCCAACAGATCCTTCACAGATTAAATACTTATTGTTGGTGTTCTGCTCTGGCCTTTTCCATCACACTCTGCAGTCCCCTCAGCTTTATGCTGCTCCACTCCAGCAGCCTCATGGGCCTTCTGTCAGGTTCAGTGGCCCATTGATGCTCTTTCTGCCTCTCTGCTGGGAACGTCCCACAGTACCTCCATACTTGGGATCCCTGACTTGTTACCTTCTTCCTTAGGGCTAAAGAGGTGTAACCTGACAGGGAGGGCCCACAGTCTTAAGGGGCCATCCACATTTAATAATGGGGGAAGGACACTATATACTTTCATAGTTTGTAGGGTCAGAAGGGACCTGAGCAGATCATCAAGTCCAACCCCTGCCATG
>NW_017728915.1:34996757-35005093 GCF_001723895.1 Crocodylus porosus | reverse complement strand
ACCTTTCCTTCCTATCCTGTCCCTCCTGTACAGCCTATAGCCCAGTCATGCGTTGGGTCCCAGACTGCTCTTTTTTCCTTACTAGAGTGATCTTTGGAATAAAATAATTTGAGTTCATATTATTACTACAGGCAGTCCTCAGACTTATAACACAGTTGGTTCCTGAAAACAGCGTCTTAAGTTGAAACGTTGTAAATCAGAACCAATTTTCTCATAAGAAACAATGTTACAAATGGGGGATCGGTTCCTGAACAAAGGCCTGATATCCTATTTTCACCCAAAAATACCCCAGAATTTTGTACTCGATCAATTATAGATAAGTAATATAGCTGCATTAATATATTTATACTGTAAATAGCAATCCTATTGATTTGGAAGGACTTCTTTGAGGCGACTCTGCTGGACTTTTTGAAGGGTTCTTGGCTGGAGTCTTCTCAGGAGTCTTGGCTGCAGGTTTTTCTGGAGTCATGTCTGCTTTCTTAAAGAAAGCGTTCAAGGAAGTTTTGACAGATGTTCTCCAGGGAGATGAGCAATGCAGTGAACCTGTTTGCTGGGATGGCATTGTATTGGATCAAGCATTGTAAGTCAAAACTGGCATCGTAAAGTTGAAACAGGGTAAGTGTGAAATATTGTAACTCAAAACGTTGTAAGTTGAGGACTGCCTGTACTTAGTTCTCCTAACTATCACATCAAGATTAAGATTTCTGTTCAGTGGAAAAAGGGGTCGTATCCATATGGGAAGTCTGCTGTATTACTGCAGGAGTGTAGGGTCAACTAGTCTGATCCTATATGGGTATAATCTACCTGCTTTTTGTCTAGACAGTGCATTAATGATAGAGTCACTTAAATATATGAAAAGATGCGGTCCTGCATTTGGGCTAGGAACCCACGTGAGCGGTCAGACCTGGCTGACTGCTCTTCCCAGCAGATGTCTGGAAGGTTCAGGTCACCCATGATGACCTAAGTCAGCTAAGGTAAGGTATTGAAACAGTTTTATACTAATTTAATTAAATGTACCTCTTGACTCTGCAGGAGAATAAGTAGTATTACACCCATCTGGTGAATGGATATAGTGAGACCCTGAGAGACTAAAGGCCTGACCTTCAGAAGAACTGAACAGTTGCACTCCAATTTAGTTAACTGAGAGCTGTGAAATCTCAGTACCTCCCATGATTAGACCCTCTCCGGTCTGACTGTGCATACTTTTGGTTGCCAGTCATCCTGTTGCAAGTTGCCCTTTTTTCACCACCACCATCTTGCTTGTGGCTACCCTACCAGCAGCAGTGCTAGGAATACAAACCTGTTACAGAATTCATCCATTTTGCATTTGCAATTGGCTTCAAGGCATTTGCCCAAGGGGAAGCAACTAGATGCCCTTTGCTCTAATTTATAGCAAAACCTCCCACCCCTGAACATTATAGAAACATTTGTGAGGTTGCAGAATCCATGACATTAAACAAGACTGAAATTGTATAATGTCCTCTTATTACCGCATAGACCTTGCACTCTGGTTGCATGGTAGGGTCTATTTGTTCCCTGCTTCTAACATATAAAAGAGGTAACTATGTCTTTTTCCCCCCGTCTATGGTTATCTCTCTTTCATTTCTTCCAACAGATTTGACTTATGTTCTCAAGCCCTTTTTCAATTTAGTGACAGAATTTGAGTGTCTGCATTAATGTTCCTTCATTTCAAGCTTTCCAGCACCAGACCTGATTTTCTAAGAGGGGCGACATTATTGATTGGCTTCTTCTATCTTCTTTGGTAAATTTGACAAGGAATTTAAAAGCTCTTTTGATTTTGGTAGTTTATATATAATGGGTTGTTATTGAGCTTCAGTTCAGGCAGATCATTAAGCTCATTTGCAGTTTAATTAACCTCAAACAATACTATAACAATATGTTAACTTGCCTTCACACAGATCAAAAGAAAATACTATATTAAGAACCTCAGATGTAAGGCTGACTCCCAAGGGGGTGCTCCACCTCATGTAGAAAAACACTGCAACTCAAAAAACACATTTGTGCAGAACCCTGACTTGGAAAGAAGGCAAACTTTTGTTTGGTGACATTTAGAGTCCATCTCTCAGATGCAATAGGTTGCTGTTACTCCTCTTGAAATAAGCCTTTTGCTCTCAGTCCTATGATGAGGGAACTATTGATTTGTTTAATTATCATTAGTGATTCCTCTCCCATCTGCTGAGATTTGACTCTTGGAAAATAAAAAGCCTGGCTGCACATATAAATACACTGCAAGTGGACAGAGAAGCAATGGGACACTTGCACCGTGGTCTGGCTAAAATACCCTTTTATCTGAGAATAGTACTCAGCTGGGTTATCCCTCACAAACTACCCTAGCAGGGTTGCTCTAGGACAGGGGTGGGCAACCTGTGGCACGGGTAGCCTCCGTGTGTGACACGCAGCACCCTGGAGGTGCGGGAGGGTGATAGCACAGCGGCGGATAATGCAGAGAGCAGAAAGCAGAGTATCAGGTCAGACAGGGAGCAGAAAGCTGAGCAGCAGTTTAGGTAACGGGAAGGGAACAGAGTGGTATTTGGGGACAGTGCAGAGCTAATTTGTGGCCTGCCTGCCAAAAAGTTTGGCCCCACTATTCTAGTGTAATCTTCAATCACGGCCTGTAGATCAAATAACTAGAAATGAGAAGGTAGATGTGAAGGCAATGCTTCTTCTCCATCCCTGAGACTGACCGTGGGACCATGACTTGAAGCCAGAGTCCCAGGTCTGGGGACAGGAGATCTGAGGGAAGCCACAAACCGGGCTCCCCTCGCCTTGCATTGCCAAGCCAAACCATTGAGCTAAAAGGACCTCAGTCAAATGCATCCTAATCCAACTTTCACACCAGAACTTGAAGAAGTTGTGCCAGTTATAATTTAACTGTCCCAAACCAGATGTCCTGGAGATAGGGCAGAAAGCAAAAACCCATCTGGCAGTCTGCCAGTTTTGTCTCATGGGGGGAAGAAAAAACCTCTCTTCCAGCCCCCCAAACTGTTTAGTAGATCAATTTGTGGCACCCAGGAAGTAAGATAAGGATGGGAAGCATGAGGCTGCAATGGGTCCAAAATGGCTATTAGCTTATCCAGGAAACAGCGGCCACTCCTCCGGCTCCAGTTCTTCTCAAATCACCTTGCTCCATTGAAACAAGAGATCCTTCACTGATTAAATACCTAGTTATTGAGGCTCTGCTCTGGCCTTTTTCATCACACTTTGTAGTCCCGTGAGGGCTGGCTTTGGACAGACTCTGGGGCCCAAAGATAGCATGAGATAAACCCTCCATTCTCAAGTTTAAGGCAGGAAAAGAAAGAGCAAATGCAATCAAAAGTGAGCCTCCCATGCCTCACATACACTAAAGGCAAAAGGGAAGGTAAAACTGAGGGGATGCATGAAGACTTGGATGCTGCTGGCTGAGATCCCACCTTCCTACCATCTCTTACTGCTTGAAGGAGTCCCAAATGCTCTTGGCCCCATCAAAGCCACAGCAGACTAGGAAGCTGAGCATTTACAATCATTTTATTTTCCTTTAACTAAAAACAATACGTTCATCATTCTTGGTCTCCCCTATAATCATTAGACAGATCCTGTAAGAGTCAGAGTTGCACACATGCTGAGACTCACCAACCTCTCATGTAGCTACCTGAAGCAGAGGCCAGATTCTGAGAGCACTCATTTCCTACTCAAGCACCTAGGCTCTGATCCAGTACCTTGAAAGTCAATGGGACCTTTGCAGACAATTTCCACAACCAAAGAGTTAAGCCCTTAAGGAAGTGCATTCCACAGCACTTAAAGAGATATGAGCACCTAAAGCCCCAAATCATCAGGACTTGTGTTCCTAATTCATGTAGTCACTTCAGAATATCTCGGCCCTGTAGTCAGATTTTCTCAACCCCTCACGAGCTCCTACTGAATGCTGCACTGTTGGGAAACCTACCGATTTTATTTACAGTTGGGAGCCCTTTGGTAGGAAAATGTACGCATTTTATGCACAGTTGGGAGCCCTTTGGAAAACCTGGCCTTTAACATACATTTATTTAAAGCACCTCATTTATGAGACAAGCCTGGGATGGAGAAGCCAGCCAAGGTGCGAAGATTTGCTAGTTAGTTCAAGGCACACTGGAAGACTGGTTAAGGGCGTCTGGTTCACGGATCTGGAGAAGCCCCAGATCTGGAGCTGTCCAAAGGAGGGCCATGCACAGGATTAGAGGCCTAGAGACCAGGTCAGCTGAAGAGAGGCTGAAAGACTTGAGACTGTTCAGCCTGGAGAAGAGAAGACTCAGAGGGGACTTGGTGGCAGCCTATAAGTATATCAGGGGCGTACATCAGGGCTTGGGGGAGCAACTATTCACCAAGGCCCCCCCAGGCAAGGACAAGAAACAATAGACACAAACTGACTGAAGATAACTTCAGGCTAGGCATAAGGCAAAACTTCTTTATAAGTTGAGTGCCAAGCATTTGGAACAGACCACCCCCCAGAGGTGGTACCCCGGGTGATCTTCAAAAAGCATCTTGATGCACATTTTGCTGGGGTCATCTGACCCTAGTAGTCTTTCCTGCCCAAGTGCAGAGGGGCTGGACCCAACGGTCTGTAAGGTCCCTTCCAGCTTTTAAAATCTATGAAATCTCCTAACTGAGGATGATTCACTTTGGTACTCTACACTCTTAATCACTCCATATTCAGACAGCACTCTCAGTGGGTTCAATGCCAATAAGTTAGCATGCAGACAAGGGTACTCAGACCTGCCGTGGCCAGAAACCTGCAGAGTGTATGATACCTGAAGATCAAGGAGCTGCTAAAATCTGCTGGCAAAGGCAAGAGCACTAATTCCAATAACTTCAACCTCAATGTTACATTAACCGCAGGTGGGTCACAATGGTTTGAAAATGGACAAAAAAACCAAGTGTGGCTGTCTGAAGCTGTCTGAAGTGTCTGACTTAATCTCAGGGAAATGGGTTAGGGAGCACAGTGAATTGGAACATGGCTCTAATTTCTCATCTGGACACTTTGTGCACTCCGTCATCTATCTATGTGAGAATATGAGAGCTGAATTCTTACTATAAAAAAGGAATGCTGTATTTGTTGTAGAGAGGTCAACCTCTTGTGTTAGCCTAAGCTCTGTAGGCCACTTTGAAATTAAAAGGAGGCTTCCCAACATCTAGAAAACATGCTGCATTAACAATGGTTCCCCTTAAAAACCTTAAGTGAAAAGAGTGATTAAAAACCGCACATGAACTCGAACTCACGCTAGTTTTGTCAATGGAGAAAATAAAGCAAAGGATAGGCACATCGTATATCAAAGTGAAAGATTTACCTTCTTCCGGCAGGGTGCTAACCTGGAAAATGCTGCTCCAGTGTTCAGAACAAACACAGTGGCTAGAGTGTGTGATTAGATTTTGAATTAATTTATTTGATTTGTTTTAAATATCTGCACACTTCCAGAGCGCAGTTATAAATTTCAGAATAAAACTGATGAATTCAGAACTTTATTTAAACTGCTGTCATCAGCACCCACAGAACATCATCACTGAGAAGCAGAACATCTTCAGCCAGATTCATAGCTGGCACGTAAAGACAGAGGAAATATGAGCTCGTTTACAACCGCTGAGGACTTGGATCTCACTCAAAAGAGTGCCTCATTTATGGTTGTCATCATATATACTGCTTGGTTCCCTTGCTATTCACCAGGACTCCACCGTGATGGAGCTTGTATAAATACAAAAAAACCCAAATGTCCCTGACCCCAAAGATTACAAATGGATATAGACAGACTGTTTTAGGGGTAGGGGTACAAGGAAATGGCTACACAATATTGGTCAAGGCGGTTTTGGCACATCAGCCACCCAACTGGAGGTATCTTAGCAAAGGAAATCCCAAGATGGGTCTGGTAGAGCGCTCTAAGACAGCTTTGCAATGTTCATGGAGAGTTCCTTGCCATTAGGACTTGGAGAGGTGCTCTTCTGAATATTTAGATAGTGGATAATGAAGACTGGCATCATGGCCAGGTGAACAGTTGAAGTCAATACAGAATGAGAGACTGGAATCTGGGTAGGGATAAGATGGCTTTAGACAGCCCCAAGCAGGGACTGAAGAGTCCTCTGTCTTTTGCCCACACAGCAGATGACTTGAAGTAGCTTGCCTAGTGGGTTACTGTCCTAGTCACCTGCCCCTAAAATCAGTTTTGAACGGGTTAGACCTTTAAAGCGAAGACCAGAAACTTACATTTCATGTGACAGAGGACAGGAGAGAGGCAAAGCACGGCCAGTAAGGACTGTGTGGAGCAAGTTTGTTGAAGTGAGCTCAAACCAGAAATTCAAATCCAGTCTCCTTTCCTGGCTCCATGTTCCAGGAAAAGAAATAACCAGTAAACTGTAATGCTTTTTCCAAGCTTGAAAAAGCATAATGTTACTGATGTGGAGCAGTCTCAGACTGCAGAAATCTCTTGGGAGAGTGTCCTCATTGGGGGCTGAAATCTAGAAAAAACAGATCGTGGGACAATGAATCTAAATAGAAACCCAAAGTGCACTCCCCATTCAACAGTAAAAAAATTGCCTTCAGCTACTCGACTACCTGCAAACTGCATTCTCAACCACAGTGTTCCAGTAAGGGGCAAGGTTTTACTTTGCATGCATCTGTCTAGGGCAAAATAATTAATGTACTTTACAGTCTTGGGAAACCCTGGTGACTAGTGCCCAGCAGTCAGTATTAACATGGAGAAATAACCTTAATGTCTTATGACACCACTGAGCAAATTTTGCCTTACGCTGAGACACTCGTCCAACCCAAAATTAAAGAGCTGCAATGAGTAGCAAATGCAATGGGAGAAAAACGTGCTTAGGATTGATGATCAGCCCCCCCATGGCTCATTAGGATTCTACATGCTGTGATCCCCAGTCGAGAACAACCAAATTAAAACTTCAAGTCAGTTTGCATTAATCAGGCCACCATTCCAGTTGAAGGTGTTTTGTGCATTACCGTCATGGTGTTTGTTTTCCCTTTTCTATATCACAGGTGATGAAAGATGATGAAGTACAGTAATTCACACAGTACCATTAGAAGCTACATAGAAAGCTCCCAGATGCCAGGTCTATCTATGCTACTTCTCCTGGCCCTGGAGAGACCCCTCCACATCCATTTTTTCCTTCTATTTTCTTTACAACATCCGTGCAAAATACAAAAGTTCTTGCAGATCAAACAGGTTCTTGCAATGTTGGCAAATGCACAGATAATTTTTGAAAAACAAAAAGCCCAATTAAGAGTGACTATTAAATGGTTCGCAAGAGCAATGTACATACAGTATTTGTGTGTTTATTTGGTAAGAGGACAACATATTTCTTGTGAGATTATACCTGCAATTCCTCCAAGGACAAATGGAGTTTTAATGTGATCATATCAGCTTTCATTCCCAAAGGAGCCTGCAATGAGAATCTCATAAATGTCAGAAACTGACATTTAAGGTGGAATTCACTTTGACACGAGCTAGACTTCCTGGTCAATAAGCAGCCAAATAAACTGTCATTAGGATCTCATCTGGATTCACAAGCTAGGGCAGGTCTAGGCCTGGGTGAAAACAGTCAAGGAAGATAGTGCTATGCCAAGTAGCCATGATGATTCTTCAGATCCCTCTTTCTTCAAAGTCCTTAAGGCTAAGTACAGACAGACAAAAAGCCCAAGGCCGAATTGACTCAATTTTCACAGGATAGTCTAAACTGTGTAGATTGACCTGATAAGCAAGTGAACAGACATTCACTTTCAACTCCAGAAATGTGGCCATATCTCTGCAGTGGCCCAGGCCAGACACTGGGAAATGCTATAGCATGCCTCCCTGCTTGGCTGGAGCAGACAGCTTGGGCCAAGGCTAGCCCACACACCCTGCAAGGATGGAGTTTACAGGGGAGGTGCAAAGCCTCCTAAGATGCTGGGGGACTGTGAGTTAATTTGAATCTGGACAGCATCTGGGACAGCAGTTCAATAAACCGATTTAACCTAAAACCATTAGGTTTCATAGTTGGTAGGGTCGGAAGGGACCTGAGCAGATCAAGTCCAACCCCCTGCCATGGCAGGAAAGAGCACTGGGGTCAAACGACCCCAGCGAGGTGTACATCTAGCCTCCTTTCAAAGACCCCCAGGTAGGAGCCTGCACCACTTCGCTTGGAAGTCGGTTCCAGACCCTAGCCGCCCTGACCGTGAAGTCGCGCCTCCTGATGTCTAGTCTGAATCTCCCCTCCGCCAGCCTGTGACGGTTATTCCTGGTCACTCCTGGCGGTGCTCGGGGGAACAGGGACTCCCCCAATGCCTGCTGGTCCCCCCTGACTAGTTTGTAGCAGGC
>NW_017728915.1:34913313-34996657 GCF_001723895.1 Crocodylus porosus | reverse complement strand
CTCCAGCTGCGGCCTGACCAGTGCCGCATAGAGGGGGAGGATCACCTCCTTGGACCTGCTCGAGATGCATCTGTGGATCTATGGATGCATGACAAGGTGCGGTTGGCTTTCCTGACTGCCTCCCCACATTGCTGGACCCTGTTCATGACAGAGAACGACTCCAAAATCCTTTTCTGCCTCTGCACTGATGAGAAGGGAGTTCCCCAGGCTTTAGGTATGCTGCTGGTTCTTCCTCCCCAGGTGCAGCACCTTGCACTCATCGGTGTTGAATCCCATCCTGTTCTCATCCGCCCACCCCTGTAACCTGTCTAGGTCTGATTGCAGCCTATTCCTCCCTTCTAGCGTGCCCATGTCCCCCCACATCTTAGTGTCATCTGCAAATTCGAACAGGGTGCCTTTTACCCCTTTGTCCAAGTCGCTGATGAAGATGTTGAACAGTGCAGGCCTTGGGGAACCCCACTGCCCACAGGTTTATCTTAAACCAGTTTTGACCATTTTGAGTGCAGTTTATATGCACTGAGCTTCTGCTGCGTTACAGATTTGAACCAGTTTCAACCTGATCGCTTTTACTGGTTTATGTGTAATTTCTGTCCCTGGTCCAAATGTTGTAGCGTGCCAGCATGCAGCACTGTGCAGGTGGTAAAACAGAGGACCCCACCCTATGTGGCTATTAAAGAAGTACTGAGATTTTCATGAGCCTAAGGCTGTTGTCAATTTTGTGACCTTGCCAAACTGCAGCTTGGATGCTTATATTCTCCCTACATAAACCTCCCTGGCATTTTTAAAGATATTTTCTGCCTTAAACTCATCCATAACCTTTAATTTACCATATGCAGACAAATAATTGCTGTATTTTACCCTATAAGTAGCTGTGCTACTGTAACAATTCAACTATCCTTGTGTGATTTCTGTATCCATGTACAGAACACTTCAGAAGCCATTTAAATGAAAGAGCTATGTAAATGTGAGAGATAATTATAGCATGACAAGGATCTGATGATGTAAACTATGTGCAATATCACATTAAAGACCAGAGTGCAAATTAAAACTGTGAGTCACCTGAGCCACCTTTAGTAGTTTGCATTGTTTTACTGTCTTACTGCAGGCTGTTAGGTACTTTATTACTTCTAAACTGAATGTTGCTTTTAGCGTCTTCCATTTTTTTCCCTTAATACAAACTATGCTTCCATTTCCCCCGAGAAATCATAGAAAATAACTCAACTCTACCGTAGGAAAGATTTTTCTGAAGAAATAAAATTGACTGTAATCATTTTGGATGCATTTACACTTTAATTTGGGAGTGAATTTCAAAGACAATGCAATGTAAATGCAGGGCAATCTTTCAGTGCAGGCTTTGGTTACTGTCTGTATTTCGTTAAGTAATGAAGTAGAGAATGACTATTTTTGTCTATCAGCGGCAGCAGCCCATAACAAAAGTACCAAAAGTTCCTAACTACTAATTAGTGAAAGATCAAGACTTTAATTCTGCTCTCTGTTAAATTGTTATGGCTCCCATTGTCTTCAGCAGGAGCTGAAGAGCCAAACTTATCCCGGTTTATTTAAAAACCCCAAGCCACTTTGATATTGCTGATACCATATGTCTGAGTGGTAAAAAAACAGGGTAGGACATGCCTTTATCTTGTTTGGCTGTCTTTCAACTGCCCTGGAAAAGCTATCTTTAAGGATTACTAACAACATAACAAGGGAAAAATAGGTATCCGTGAATGAAACGTTCCCTTGTGTGCAGATGCCCATTAGTCCACAAGGAAAGGAGATAAATCACCTCTCTGGCACCATGCTATCCCTTACCCTGGGCCTCTCTGAGACTTCTCTTGGGGGAGGACTGGACTCCAGCCTGGGAAGAGTGGGGACAGGATACTGGTAAAAGGAGGCCAAAAAATTGAGCATCATCTTCCTCCTTCCAAAGCTGCCTCTTGGGACAGGCAAGTGCTGCTATGTAAGAGCCCTGCCCAGAGCATCTGCTCTTTCCCTCCTGTGGATCGCAGAGATTTTAGCTTCCTCCAGCTCCTCAATGGCCATCTCTGCTTTGCCTTCCACAAGAGGACTCAGCACCTATTTGGAGTCAGTTTTCTTTTCCCTCCTTTTAATTTCTGTGCACTCCTGAAAATGGAAGGGCTACATGGGACGCATAGGTGGATATTCCCAGACTGCCACACCATGGCTTTGGAAGTTTTTCAAGCTATGTTTTGTGTGGTTTGGGTTTTATCTACTGAACTTTTGTTCACACTTGACCTTAACTGCTCCTCAGCCCTGTAGGCTTTGCAGAGTCTACACAGAAAGAGAGTTCAAATATCTGTTAATCAGGCGTTGAATGCTTGCCTCATTGCATGTTACTTCCAGTGTAAATCCTCACATGTACCACAGAAATTTGAGAAGCGACATGAAAGAGGTACGTTTCTATTGCCTCTGGTGTAAAATGGACAGACACGTGGCTGCTCTTCCCTTAGGTCCTCATGCTTCCATCTATCGATGCAAAGTCCATCCCATTTTTTTCCAAAATAAGAACTGGCCTCACCGTTCCACCTATAAATGCAAAGTCCATCCCATTTTTTTCTAAAATAAAATGAAATGGCCACAAAGTTCATGAGATCACATGAGCATCTCATAGCAAAGTGCTAGGTATGCAAGTAGGTTGAGGACAGGAGGGGTTACTGGGTTCTCGCTGAAGGCAGTTTCATGATGTCATGTTGCAAAAACCTCACAGAAATAAGAACACACTTGTCTTATTTATCAGAAAATCTTCCCCATCTACCCATTGCCATTTTAGTTTGCTAGGGAAAAAAAAAAAGACTAAGAGAAAACAATGTTCTGACCTACCTTGAAAGAGCAAACTACAACTGTTCCCCTATTAAATCAAGGCAGCATTGCCTAGGGACTAGACAGGTGTCTACTTTTCAAATTTATGAGAACATTTTTGCTGTATTTAAATAAACCATGGTCACTGGTGGTCATCTCTCCCTATCCCACCCAATGGCAACCCAAGGGTGTTCCTGAGATGCTCAATGTCTTTTTTTCAATGGAAAGAACTGAGGTGGGCTTTTTTCAAATTGTTTCCAACAGCAAAAAGGTTTTCTAGGGCTGCTCCTCCACCAGCAGACACACATCAGCTCTCATTTATGCAAATCTAACTTATGTTTCCATGAGATGGAGAGAGCTCTTTAAATTCTCACCAATCTTCTTAGTATTGTGTTGGTTTTTTGCATGCGAAACACTTCAGTGTTTTGTGCTGTTGAAAAAACAGACACGTGGCTAGGCTAATGATACTATCCTAGTAATATAAACTAGGTTGTCAAGAAGTCATTGGATTCTGTGAAAGACTTTTATGCAAGTCCTTATGTCCAAGAGGCACAATGCAAGCGGATCAGTGCCAATTACATCAAACTGATTCAGTTGGGTTCTGTCTGGATCACTGTCCTCAGATCCAGATCCTCACGTCGGTGCATAAACTAATTTACTAGGATGGTCACTGCTCAGATATGCAGGGGACTGGGGAAGAGACCTGCATAGGGGCTAAAGAGGCTCTCCAGATCACTTATGCCTCCCAGCCACTGAATGGAGGATTTTGTTCCTGTCTAAGCATCTCTGTTTGAATGGCAGATAAAGGTCGAATCCAATCTGTGACAGCGAGAGCTCATTGATCAGGTTGATTGTGGGCTGCATATTATAGCAGAGGACAGTCAATTTAATGGAAGGACTGGGAGATGTAGGGGTGTTAAAAGAAAACTACTGCAGTGGCCTTGGTCGATGATCCCCTCCTGGCTATGGGTAATGACAGAGCGTCCATGCTGATGCCACTGATTATGAGGGAGGTGGGAAAGCAAGGGACATTTGCAGTGGACTTAAGTGATTAGATGCATTTACATTCTTTTTTTTTATTGTGGAGTTTATGTTCTGGAAGGTCTGCCTGAATCCAGAAAAGGGAACTTCTAGCATCTGTTTTATATACATATCAATAGGACATTACTGGAGGGGCACCCAATGCCAGGTTAATGAAAGAAAAGCAAATGAAAGAATTGTTCTGAGTGTGGCCAGGAAGCAAGTTTCTCAGCTGACACTCCAGTGTGATAAGACGAACCACGTAAAGACTGCTATGGTCAACAGTAAGAACCCTCTAACTCCCAAATTTAAATATTTATTGAATTCAATTTTTTAAAAACACACAACCAACTCGCTTTCCCTGCTTTACAGTTTGAACACTAATGCGCAAGGATTGTACATGCGAATCTGTTATTAAATATGTTGTCAGACTTCAAATGGACTATGATTATGGACAGCTTTGTATGGAAAATAAAATGCCAAGAAATGTACTCTTACAAAACATAGGAAACCAATTATTTCCACATGGTTGGTGAAGAACAAAAATTTCAAGCTGATGTGCACTCATACCTAAGAAGGAAATTATTACCTGATGGAAAGATGATTTTTCGAATTTTCTTTAACTCTTTCCTAATCAATCTTAAACATATTCATATATATTTGTGCTCTCTACTAAAACACAGAGGCCAGGTACCGACATTACACTTTTACTGGTGTAACTGATTGGAAACCAGTGTACACCCAGCACAAAAAAAATAATTAAAAAAATAAAATCGGTCTATACGTATAACAGAAGTTTGGCACACACAGACTGGTTTAAAAATGGCAGGACACAGTCTTAAGATTTTCCCCTCCTACCCAAAGGGCGAATGTGTGTTCTGTTCACTCACTACCTAAATCTGCACTACTTACAGAAAATTGCAAAATTAAGCTCAATTCTATCTTGGGCCTTTTGAATGTCCATCCCTAACCTTAAAGCAAAGGGTAAGCATTGGACACACTGAACCTGAGTCAGCTGTAACGCTGTAATGCCTTCCATGGAAATCAAAATGGGGGGAAAAAATCATGACTAATGTTATTTGAGTAGCGTTTGCAGGGTCTAAAGGGCAACTGATAATGGGTCAAATACTCGACAGATTTTTGAGGCCAAATGGCACAACTGTCCATTAACTAGCTTGACTTGGCTATTGAATGTTGCGCCGTGATTCAGGTAGCAGATCCAACAATTTATGATTAAAGTAATGCATATTTTTGAAGGATATAACATCTCAAACATTTAAAGAGCCTATTGAATACTTGCTTTGGCAACCTGTCCCAAAGTTCAGCTATTCCAAGGTTGCTTTTAAAAGCCATGGCAACATTTATCTCTATATTTAGAATGAATAAGGAAAGATTTTACAGCCTTGCAGAACAAAGAAAGGTCTGGGGATCCTTCAGATCAATGTTGTGGCACCCAGTTGTCTTAAAAACAGGGCCGAATCTCAGGGATGGACATGATGTCCCTGGGTGGTCTCATGACTCCTGCTGTGCTCTGGCTCCCTGGGTACCCTCCACTTTTCCCCTGCCTGCCATGCACTGATGTAAGTAGTTGACGGGCGATAAGGGAGGCTGGTCTCTGGTTCCGGATCAAGCCCCTGTCTACGTCTTGGCTAGTGGGTCTCTCCCAGAGCCCTCTGGTTGCAATCCTATTCCCTAATTATTAAGGGAATAGGCCCATCTGTGCCCCCAGCACACCTGTTGCCTAAGGCTATTCATGGTGTCCAACATCCCCTACAGCCATGCCTATGCCTCGCAATTGTTACCGGTTAATACTTAGGTGTGGTACTTTGCCTCCAAGCCAATTTTTGGCCCCTTCAGGCCTCTACACCTCTGTTGGGGTCTTGGCCTTCTTGGCCTCCTTTCCTTTTCTCTTGCCGCTCTCCTTTGCCTAGGCCCAATGTATTGAACCTGGCTTCTGGGCTCCAGCCCCTGTCTTATCCTATCAGGCTTTGGGTCATTGGCCCTATCTCTGCTCCTTCTTGGGCGCCGGACTCCCGGCCCTGCCTCTGCCTCTTCTCGGGTGGTGGGCCCCTGGCCCTACTCACTTGCACTCTTGGGCTCTGGATCTAGCCTTCTTGGCCTCAGGCCACCTCTCTTCTTTTCTTCTCCCACTAGCCTAGGCTTTGGCCCTCTCAGCCCCTGCCTGCCTGCACCTCGAGCCCAGCCCTTGGCAGGGCTTAAACCCTCCTCATGCCCCTTGAACAGCACCACAGCTTAAGCTCCTGCCCTGGACAGGCACAAGCCCTCTTGTGCCCTATGGCAATATGTGAACCCCGACCTCCCCTACTATTCACAATCTAATCCATTGGTTAAACTCAAAGAAAAAAAAAAACATAAGCACCCTGGATATAACTAAAACTAGTAGCCACTGACTGAACAACAAAACCCTACTCATCCTGCTATCTTAGTCCCCTGCAAGCCCCCAGCTCCTTACTTGCTGTTCTCAGGCATAACAGGAGCTCAACCCGTCAGCTGGCAACTGCCATCTCACTGCAGACCTCTTCCCCCCGCATCCTGCAGGTCCATACTGGCTGCTCTGGCTCAGGCCCTGGGATTATACCTACCAAGCCCTTCCCCTTCTGGTCAGGTGGTTCCCAGTTACCTGCAGGAATTTACCATTAGATCCCGACAGCCAGTCCCTCTGTGGTTCCTACTGCTGTTGGGACTGCTTTAGCAGTGCCCTGGCTGCTTATAGCAGGGATCTGCCCTACTGTCCTATTGCGGAGCACCTAGCCCTGCAATAGATACTCATAGCCTCTGGGTTTTCCCCCCCGGTTCCCTATGGCCCTGCTGCCAGCTCATCAAGCGTAGTGTTTCCTCCAGCCAGGGGAACCACACTGATGTTGCTCCTCCCCTTAAAATAACAGGAGCCTCTGGCTCCCTTTTACACAGGTTAAAAACACAGGGTAAAGTGGCTTGACCCTAGAGTGTAGGTAGGAATGAATCATGCTCTATCACTTTTCCCCAAAGTATATTATAACCTGAAAAATCCAAGGGAATCATATAGTACAACCCTGGGCTTTTTATATGTGCTATATAGTTTGAGGAACACAGTAACAAACATTATTTTGGAACCTTTGACGCTCTAAGGCTAAATTGTATTTTAACCATGCAAAGCCCTACCACAGGGGAAAAATCACAATATAAATAAGACATTTCCCAGGGCAGTGTCCTTGGAGTACCTGATATAAAGAAGGTGAGGACTGAAATACAAAACATATGCAATCCTATCTAAAATGTTGTCTCTTGCCCTGAGAGCACATCCCAAATTCAGAAGAACTATTCTTCCAACAAAGAGAGTTATATGCTGTGCCAACCTGCAGCTGATCACAATCTATGCTGCCAACAGCAGATGTTTCAACAATAGTTAACCTTTTTTCTTTGGTCCATAGTGCGTGTTGCCTATCAGCACCATAAATGCATCTCAACTTGCATCTCTAGAATATTTTATTCATGGAATTTAAGCAATTCCCCAAGCTTCTGGCATTTCTGAAGTTGCCATCTACTGTGGGTATGATGTCCTAGATTTACAAGCCCTCCGGCAGAGAGCTGCTTGCATTTGGCCCAGTGTGAAAACTCTTTCTGGAATCAGATAAGCACTATCCAAGGTTTCATACTGTGCTACTGGAGGCAGGAGGTACAGATGAAAGTTGATGGGTAGTTTTATATGTAATGATGCAATATTTGTCTGAATTGTATCTATCTATCTGTCTAGATTGATAGATAATAGCGCTGTGCAAAGCTTCAGTCCCTGATTTGATTCGGTGGAGATTTGGCCTGATTTAGTGGCCAAATCACCGAATCGAACCAGAGGACACTTTAATCTATCTAAACTGAATCAGAACCCTCCAAATCATTTTGAAGAGATTTGGAAAGATTCAGAGATTCAGACATAGAGACAGCTTTAAGAGTTTTTTCTCTAGGCAGCAGGGGCTCATGAATGCTACAATGCTGGTACACATGGAGCATCCCACAGAAGCACAGGGGACTCTCCAGCACACTTGGCAGGAGACCTGGAAGTGGACCAGAAGCACTTCTGGTCCACTTCCAGATCCACCAGGGAGCATGCCAGGGGCCCCCCACATTCCCCCAGCTCGGCAACTGGTGCCTGCTGGATTGGGGGGGAGGGGAGCACGCAGGGTTCCCCTGTGGCTGATCACCGAACCAGAAGTACTTCCGGTCCACTTCTGGGTTTGCCACCAAGCATGTACTTCTGTGGGACACTCCAGGCACCCCAACATTGCAGCTTTCACAAGCTGTACCTGCTACCTCAAGGTCTATGGAAAAAAACTTTTAAAGCTGTGTCTATGTCCAGATTGCTGATTCTCTGAATCAGCATCGAATTTTTAGATTTGGATTCAACACTCAGGGAAGGTGATCCAAATCAAATCACTGTCTCTGATTTGGGCCGAATCCGAATCAAATAGGGTCTGCTTCCCACACCCCTAATAGATATAAATATAAATATAGATATAGATATAGATACAGATATATAGATATAGATATCTCAAACCTCGAGTCACAGTCTGTTTTCCAAGGGAATGAGGTAGGTAGAACAAAATTTTGGCTGTAAACTCAAATATTTCAAGCCTTCTAAATATAACTCTTTTTTTAGATAAAAAGAAGCCTTTTGTTCTATAAGACGATGAATGAAATATATAGAATGTGATTTTTCAAACTGGAAGATGAACTTCTATCACATATCTAGCATATACCTATTGCACAAAATTCAATGAAATAGTATCAGTATACTGAAGTGTTGCAATATAAGATGAATCCATGTAAGATAAATGAAGAGGATACATGCTAAACGCTCTCTTTCCTTTCTGTTCTTTTCCTCTTGTAGTAGGGAAGTTTTTATTTTATCTCCAACATTTAGTAGAACACAATGCTCTCAATCTTAGAGGGATGATGTAAACTATGGAGTTTAGTACTCAACCATCTTGCTGAAGTCAAGAAGGAGAAGAAATGATAGAAGTAATGAAACCTCACTAACCTTATATATTCAGCGTGATCTGAGCTTTCTAGTGTGGCACTATAGTAGGGGTTTTCAAAGGAGAGCTTTGGAGGAGTTTTCTTGTGGCTGAAAGATTTGAAGGTGCGAGAATTAAATATAGGTGGCAAAAGGTATGGTGAGGAGTCATCGAATCAGAGAGTGGATGAATGCTCATTTAGGAGGCTGAGTAGAAGAAAGGAAGTAAAAATATGTTAAATGGATTCTCTCCTCTTTGTTTAAAGGGGACCTTCCCCACTGCTTTCCCAAAATCATATTTCATTTGTATTTGAAATAAAAATATTTTGAAAAAAAAAGGAAAAATGCAGTCTTTCTTTCTGAATGACCTTTCTGTTACCATTTCCTCCTTGGAGTGCCTGGAGAGGGAGCATTCAATGTACTTTTGTTCCCTTGCCTGTCATTTGCATTTTCTTAGCACTGTACACACAAGCTAGTTGAACAAAGCTTCCACCTCACCCTAGCTGCACATATTTTGCTGTGGATGGAAAAAAACAACCAGTGGTGAGCTTCCTTGATTAACAAAGAAGAATAAAGAGGAGCAAAAGAAGGCTTACATAGTTCACATTAAAATCTAGCCAGCCTGTAACTATGTACTGTAGACCTGAAAGATTGCTGCTTTTGCACAAATGCTCCTTATTTTCACCAGTTCGTAAGACTGTCAACATCTAGTCATCGCAGTGAATATTATCCTGGTAGGTCAGGCATTGGCAGGATGTTAGCCCTCACCAAAGCCAGCTCACATCAGTGGAGGGTTCCACCATAGGCTTCAATACAAATGAAGCTTTTTCTTCTTAACTAATTCGCTATTAGGACTGTGCAAAACTTCTGTCCCCAATTTGATTCAGTGGAGATTTGGCCTGATTTGGTGGCCGAATCTCTGAAACCAAATTGAATCAGGAGACCCTGTAATCTCTCCGAATTGAATCGGAACCCTCTGAATTGATTCAGATAGATTCAGCGATTCAGATACAGACACAGCTTTAAATGTTTTTTTTTTTTTTTTTTACATATCTCAAAGTACCAGGTGGCTCATGAATGCTGCGATGCTGGGGCAGATGGAGCATTACACAGGGGCCCGGGGGGGTCCCCAGTGCACTTGGCAGCGGACCCAGAAGTGAACCAGAAGCACTTCTAGTCCACTTCCGGGTCTGTCAGGGAGCACACTAGGGACCCCCCCCCCAGCTTGGTGACTGGTGCCTCCTGGGTCTGGGGGGCACCCAGGATCCCCCCATGGCTGGTCATGCCCCCCCACCCCATGGCCAAATTGAATTGGGGACAGTTATCTGAATCAATGAATTGAATCACTAGCCCCAATTTGGGCCGAATCCAAATCCAAATTGAAGACAGCCCGTTTTGCACATCCCTATCCTCTATCCCATTGGTTTTTAACCTTGTTTTCATTTGTGGACCTCTTTGGAAAGTTCAAATGGAGATTCAGACTCCTTCAAATGATAAGTGTCACTATTCACATACTTCTGATTGATCATAGTCATCTTTTGCAGACCCCTTAGAGACAGTCTGTGGATCCCCAGGGACCCATGGACCACAGGTTGAAAACCGTTGCTCTATGCTATTGCTCCTTTAATAGGTCTTCCCCTTCTCCAGTTGCACATACCTGAAAAAATACTAAAAGATACATATCCCCTCAGAGAACTGCATGCTGAACTCTGCCCCCCCCACCACACACAAAAGGCATGCAACAAACAGCAGTAATTAATTAATTGGATCCTAAGACACAGTCCCACCTAAAAAATGAGCCTTCCAGTTGTATGGCAAATCATTTTAAGGGACAATAAATATCAATTTATTTCTGTGTATAGCTATATGATACACTGCAGCCAGCAACTCTCTTCCCCTTTGGAAGCGAAAATAGTGCTGTCGTTAGCAGGTAGGCTGAAAAATATACTATTTCTTCTCTCTGAATAAGCTCATAATGAGATAGGTGAAACATGAGGAATGATTTCAATGGAGCTGTAAACCCCAACAGGAAAAAAAAATCTATTTGAGGTTAGAACAAAATCTGTTTTAATCTGGCTAATGCTACTTTTGTGCTGATGCTGATCATTACATTTATTACCGAGCTGTGGGATGTTTCAAAGCACCAGCACCTGACTTCAATGCTTACTAACAAAGCAATAATTTTCAGATGCTCAACTCAATGGTTAATATGTAGATATATAATTTTTAGCAAATTAAACCGTGCTGTATTCGTCTCCTGATCTTTAGGATTTATAATCAAACCCTGATGACATACTGATTAATGCCAGAGTAGGCTACCCGAACCCTACAGCGCAGCTGATCTTTTGGAGCTCAGCTCATGCCAGGATGATTAGCCTCCTGATTATTCTAAGTAGCCAGGGGTCAAAGGTTAGCTAGCACCACAGAGCACGTTTAATTCAATCAATTTGGTTACTGAAGCAGTTAGGAAAAAATGTATTCCAATTGCACTATCGCCCCATTAGAAAATTTGTGCAGAATTCCTGTGCCTCAGCTGATGAGCATTTCAGCTTAATTTCTAATTTAATATTCTACTGGGGTTTTCAACTTCAATTACTTGTGATATTTTCACTCATGAAACCAGGAGCATTGGGAAAGGGGGATAGGAGGAGGAGGAGCTGTCTCACTGGGAGAAAAAAATAGCGCCTTAATAGCAAAGTTGTGTTCTTTCTGGAAAGGGCTCGGAAAGGACATATTAGTTCATCCTGTCCGTTCTCCTATGATTGCAGGGTCTCTTGCCTATTGCAGATGTTTTATTGTTCTTTTGAGTCGCATTTTAAAAGTCTCTTGAGCTAAGGGATTTTAATCAATAACAGGGATATATACTATTCCAACAGCCACAATTTAAAAAGTCTTGGCAGTTCAGCTCCTATTTGGATGTGGATTGGAAAGCTCATTAAGGGTGCTTGTATGCTGTGTTGTAGCAAGTGCTGTGCTTCAGAGGAGATGTAAAACAGCCACTAGCTATTTTTGGTCCTTAAGGTTCCATGACATTTCTCATGTGAATGCGAATGGCCAGCAGCTCGGGAATTTTCACATGGAATTAAGCTGTGTCTGTCAATACATAAGGTTTCCCTGAGCTGTGTTTCCCTGACAGCACAGCTTGGATAATATTGCTAATATACTGATTAATACTTCCCAACGCAGACATGGCTGTTTTTTAACTGTGAGTGATGACTATTATGTGGGATGCATATTATGGATAGTTAGAAATAGAAAAGGCCACATTCACAGATTTTGGCCCCTCCAGTCAAGGCCTGGAGACTCTAGCATGCCAAATCACAGTTGGGCTGCTTGTAGTGGCTCTTCTAATGTCCTTCTTTGGCTAAGAAGCCCAAAACATTTCAGTGCTGACTACAAGTAGATGTTGCTGCATGAGAGCTGTTGTGGACTGGAGAGTGTCTGGAGGTGCTGAACCAAATTAAAGCTACTGTCCTGGGTAGAATCCCTGAGGGTGGATGGCAGTAGAAGCACTGCCTGCTACTCTCCTTGGAAATAAATTACCCTTTATGCTCAGCTTCAGAAAGCTGTAATCTCTACTTGCCTTTGCCAGTGGAGATGAACTTAATCGATAGACTGTTTTGGGCTGTTCAGGAAGGAAGAGTACTATGTGCTTGTAAAATAGTCATCTAGATGAAGTACAGACAGTCAAAAAGCTCAAGGCTGAATCGATTCAGTCTTTGCAGTTTAGTCTAAGCTGCAGAGATTAAACTGAGAAACAACTGAACAGACATTTACTTTTGATTCAGGCAATGCAGCCACATGCCTGCAGTGGCTCAGACCAGAAGCCAGGGGGCACTAAAGCATGGCTCTCTGGCACATAGCCAGCAAGGGCTGTGCGCTCACTTCTTCTTCCTGCTGTCCCCAACATCTATGGGATTTGTGGTCCAAAATTACAGCAGCAGGACTCTGCAGGGTTGCTCATCGCTTCCTCTTCTTAAACCAGTTTATGTGTAAATTGTGTCCCTAGCCCTAATGAATCTCATTGTGAAGTGACTAAAAATTTGATGGGCCTCATACCAAACTATGTGTATACTGCCCAGAGAGCAAAGGATGACACAGGTGTCAGACTTCAACAGCTCAAAAGGAGCCTTGAACTGGAATCGCAAGGTGTTTGCAGGTCAGGAGTTAGCTGCATTAGCAAAGAGATGGAGAGAAGATTGCAGAATGTCTGCTTGTTCCACACAAGTTCTAGCCAATAGTGATAACTTTTCATTTTCATGAGTATGAAATATCCTTAGCCTGTTCATATAAAAAAAAAAGTAAAGCAAACTAAATCACCTATCCCATTTAACTAAATTTAAAACATGGACAGAAGAAAACAAGCACACAAGTCACAGTACCAAAACCAAACTAAACCACTACATATTTTCGTCTTCTGGGAAGAGGAATGGAAGAACAAACCACATGTGAAGGATGGTTATGTCACCAAATGCAGCACTGGGAGATGCTCAGGCAATGTGGCGATGAAGGCAGAAAGAGAGAACCTTACTGAGAAAAGACTCCTTAATAAAAAATCCCCCTTCCACAATGTTATGCCAGTTGTAATTTATCATCACATGTTCACTGTCTTTCATGAAGCTCACAGCTTGGATTGCCACTAATAAAGTAGTTTCATGCTGATACATATTCAAGAGATAGCCCCAGAACATGGGTCTGAATCTCAGGCCCCTCAAATTCGGGAATCTTTTGATGAAGGATTAGGTACTGCCCATTAAAGAAACAAGGTTGGCTGCAGCAGTTCACGCACTTTCCTAAGTACCAATGAAAGATGGTACATGGTATATGATAACATTCTGCATTTGATATTTTCTTTCTCAGCTCACAGTGCTCTCTAGTGCCAAGATCCCTTTTTCTCCTCCCCTCAAAAATTTGTTTTGGTATGGACTTCTTTTTGGACTTTCTGCAAGCAGTGGCCCTTTACCAGCAAAGCATTTAAGGTTGTACATTATTCTCAGCACATGGATCATCCCATTGATTTCACTGGGCGTGTATCTAAAGCTACTGGATCAGGGCCTATCTTTCTCAACAGATTACTGAGCTGTCTCAGCCATTCACCAATCAACATGACGGGACTCCTGGATGGAAAGCAGTTATTGTAGATGTGCAAAATTCTCTTCTCTCAATGGAACCGTGTTCATCTTTGTATGTTTCTTTAAAAACAGAGAAAAATACTAGATGATATTCCTGAACTGTCCTGCACAGGGGCATTTGCAAAGCTGTTTTTAAGCTGCAGAGCAGTTCTTGAATGCATAAAGTATATTGCTTGACATTTTGTTCTCCTTTTGCCTTGCCAAAGCAATTTTTTTTATAAAATTAAAAAAAAAAAAAGTTTCCAGGCTCTGCATTCAAACTTGAAGCCTGCCATGCATTTTTACGGCTCTCTTATAACATAAACCCTTAGATATAGGGTTTGCAAAAAGAAATGCTGCCAGAACCCCAGGGCATATTATATACTTATTCCTCACATGGAGTGAGTACAAAATATTGCCCTTACGTTCCCTGAAAACCTTGCCAAAATATAAGAATGGTAATATGCTGACAGTAAGCAGGCTGGAATTTTTATATTAATTTTTCCCCTGGCATTGTGTTCATTTTGTGCACTTTAAGCTGCCGTGATTTTCAGTCCTTATAATTTGTGTGGGGTTTTGTTTTTGTGTTTCTACAAGGCACCCTGCATGTGACCGGCAGTTGAGCAGTATATAAATAAAATACGCCACCACAAATGATCCAAGTCAATCACCACTATTCCTATTAGCTGTAAATTAAGCCGCACCTCTTAGGATGCACTTCTTGCCTCCTTGCCACTTCACACAATATTATTTATCCTTTTCTTGGCTTTTCCAAATTGGCCACTGAGAAAACAGCCACGTTATTAATTATGTGGTCTTCCACGGCTTCGCATAGGGTGACTTAAAAGAGGAAATGCAATGGGGTCCCACCTCGTTCTGTTAGATGGAGCAATAAGTCTCGGGCGACTCAACCTATCAGGCTTGAACACAGATGGTGGGGGAGCTTTCCAATTGGACCCGGGGTGTTCCAGTGCTTAGCTTTTGCTGAATAGCCTTGAAGAGATGGGATTTAAATTGGGTGGAGGATATTAGCCTAAAGTGAATGAAGTGGAGAGTATACTTCTCGTTTATATCCCCAGAGTGATAAATGTGAGAGTGTAATTTTTTTTTTCTTTTCTGAGGCAAAGAAAATGGGAACCCAACATGGATATCAGACACATGAGAAATAGCTTATGAATTTAGATGATAGTTCAGCAGAAATAAATTGTACATCTGTTCATTCATTTTAATAAAGCAGGAAAATGACACGCTGCTGCAGCCCTTTGAGAACACTGGTATTTTTAAATTATGATCCTATAATAGTAGCATTAACATTTGTAATGCAGCCCATACTTTACGAATTTAAGAAAAATAAATTCGTAGAGTAAAAGAGCTCCGAGCTACAGGCCAGACTTCTGGCATTTCAGAGTGGAGACTTGGTGCTTCTTGACCTGTTGCAAATTAGTCCAGAAATGATCTTACAGTATCTTGACCATGCAACACAGATAACTCTCTGGGTAAGGCTGTTGACACGATGCTTTACTATTCTCGAATAACGAATGCTGCCGCACAACATACAGCTGACAGGATTTATATCTACTGACTATAGCCTAGTCTTTTTGTGCTCGTAGACAATTGCAGATTACTACTTTTGTTTGAAGTAAATCTTCTCGTAACAAATAAGGTGCTTTTGCCTCGGCTGCATTTGTAGATAGAAACGCATAGCAATATTTGCTGGGGTCTTAAAGGAACACTTCAGATCCCCCTTGTCTCGTATCCACTGATAATGCCAACAGGAGACATGCAAAGTATTCAAAGGGAGACACAAGTAGCTCATTGCTTCTGGGCTATTATTATGCTTCACAGAGATGATAATGGCATGTGAATTTAAGGTATAAACAAGGCAGGCTGCAGCAGTTATCACCTTTTAAATCCAGTGTTTTGCTTTTCAAAACAGATCACCCATGGGAAATGATAAATTAAGGCTTCAATAGTAGCTGTCATGTTTGCTTAAAAAGCCCAGTTGGCGGTATCATTAAATGTACCCTTAATTACAAGGAAGAGGTACTGTTAAGCATACAATTGTTACCAGGGAAAGGAGACTTTCAAATTGATTAGTTGTTCTTGTATTGCTTCATTGATCAACTATATAGGCCACATATGGAAAAGGGAAACAAAAAACACTGACAACCCGACAAAGATGGGAAAGATGCTGAAGTCAGATGTCAGAAGTGATGAGCTGCTTCTGTAATCCATCCTTCCCAGGTTCCCACTAACACAGCAAATGGATCTAGACTGCACGCTTAAGTGTTTAATCTTCTGAAAGCAATGAATTTCTACTGGCTATGTCTGATCCCAATATTGTAAGACAGGTGCCTTCCTGCTAAATATATATATAAGTATGTGCATGTGTTATATTGCTTGCTACAGTTCCAGCAGGTAGTCCAAAAACAATCTCAACAGGCAGTCTCAGTAAACACGACTTACTGGAATCTGGTTCCCCAGTGATACAGAAGAGAAGAAAAGAGATACCTCTGGGACACAGAAGACCCCTAGGCAAACATTTGCCATTGACAGACACCATACAGATTTATTGATTGGCGCTGCATTTTAATCATATGGCTGGAGGAAAGAAAACAGTTCCTAGAGACTATGAGGCAGCCGCAGCATGGGGTATGATAATATCCACTAATATCAGTCAGCAGAAGTGTTAAAATAAAAGGACATTAGAGAGTTCTACATCTGCAGGCCAAGTTGGGTTTATTTACTCATGACTTCAATTATTATTTAAGCTGAAAAACCTGAAAAGGTCAGACAGAGCTGCTAACGCAGGAAACATGCCCTTCATTTGTCTTCAAACAAGCACTTTTCTCTTAGCTTAGTGTAGCATTAAATCAATTAGCCAGGTACAGGGCTGTTTTAGGATGTTGTTTGTTTAGTTATTTTCAAGCCAGCAAGGAAACCCAAACCAAGCCTCTGAATTTGGAGTCAACCTGCCACAGAAAATACAATTCAAGAGGACACCTTGAAGTTCAAAAGGCAGGGGCCTTCACTGGAGGTAGGCACACATGAGCATACCCAGCCAGATACATGTGTGCAAAGCTTCGATTTGCATATAAGGATATAGAAACCTGTCACAGGCAGATCTATTCCTGCACACGCTTATGTCCTTGAATCATCCCAGTGGACTGCAGTCATTGTCATGCACCTGTACAATCCGGGACGCCCATATAAATGTGTGTGCTGGGGAGGGGGTGAGTTTCTTGGTAATATTTCAGTAAAAGTAATGGTATGCTGGGATTGAAACAAAGTTCCAGAGTTATTTTTTTCTCATAGAATCATAGAAAAGTATGGCTGGAAGGGACCTCAGGAGGTCATCTAGTCTAAACCCCTACAGTACCTTGACTTAAACCATCCCAGGCAATTGCATAACCTATTCCTAAACACTTGGGGAACAACATCGCACAACTACCAGGCACTGTGCCCAAGAAAACCACCTTTCCACATACCACAAGCAAAGCAGGGGGATGAGGGCACCACTACTCCTCTATAACAGGAAAGGGAAAGTGACGAGAAAGAGTGAAACTGACTCATCTACTTTCATTATTCACCTTGAAGTGCAAGAAGTGAATAACAATTTGCACAGGTTTCTTAATCGTCACCATGAGGTGCCACTAGTAACATGAAAAAGAATTAAGAGTTAATAGAGCTGTGTGCATATGCAAATCGGGGTGTGAACATATGGGTGCACATGTGTAAGTAAGATTTGCAGTGTACGCCTGAGGGAAGCCAAAGAAGATAAGCAAAGGCCAGAAGAAAGATGCCTTAAAGGGAAAACAGGAAGGAAGATTAAAATGTCCATTTTATCTAGTTTTTAAAAAAAAAATATGGGAATGGCGCAACAGGCAATTACAAAAGAGGCGGCAGAGAGTGTAGGTGGGCTTCTGAAAGCCATCAACATCTGGGTCATTTTTGGGTCATGAAAAGGAAACTATTGCTGTGGATAGGTGAGAAAAGGAGAGGAAAAACCATCTCTCTGGAAGGATACTGGGAGGGAGAGGGAAAAGGAGCCCTGGGGCTCCTTGGCATCAATGATGACTCCAAGATCCTTTTCTGCCTCTGCACTTACGAGAAGAGAGTTCCCCAGGTAGGTAGGTATGGTGCTGGTTCTTCCTCCCCAGGTGCATCACCTTGCACTTGTCAGTGTTGAATCACATCCTATTCTCATCCGCCCACCCCGTAACCTGTCTAGGTCTGATTGTAGCCTATTCCTTCCTTCTATTGTGCCCACATCCCCCCCCACACATCTTAGTGTCATCAGCAAATTTGAACAGGGTGCTTTTTACCCCCTCGTCCAAGTCACTGATGAAGAAGTTGAACAGTGCATGCCCGAGGACCAAGCCCTGGGGGACCCCACTGCCAACGTCCCTCCAGGTCAAAAATGACCCATCCATTACCACTCTCTGGGTGCAGCTCTCCAGCCAGTTGGCGACCCAGCGGACTGTGTAGGTGTTGACACCACAGTCCCCGAGTTTCTTAATGAGAACAGGGTGAGAGACAGTGTCGAAGGCCTTCCGAAAGTCCAGGAAGACTATGTCCATTGCTACCCCTGCACCTAAGGATTTGGTGACCTGGTCGTAGAAGGCCATCAGGTTGGTCTGACATGACCTGCCACTGATGAACCCATGTTCATTGCCCCTAAGCATAATCTCCCCTGCTGGCCTCTCGTGGACATGTGACAGAATAATTCTCTCAAAAAACTTACCCAGGATCGAGGTAAGACTAACTGGCCTATAGTTCTCCGGGTCCTCCTTGAAGATGGGAACCACAATGGCTCTCCTCCAGTCCTCTGGTACCACACCAGAGCACCACAAGTGCTTGTACAACCATGCCAGGGGTCCCACAATGACCTCCGCTAATTCTCTCAGCACTCAGGGGTGGAGATCGTCCGGACAAGCTGATTTAAATACATCCAGTCCCTCCAGAAGTTCCCTAACTAGATCCTCCCTAACCCTTGGCCTAGGCGCGCCTCCCCTGAGGGGGGCCTGGTGGGGGTGCTGAACCAGTCGCTGTTCAGGAAAATGGAGGCAAAGAAGTCGTTAAATAGGTTAGGTTTGTTGTCTGATGTGACGACCAAATTTCCTAGCGTGTCTTGCAGGGGCCCCACGTTACCCGGTACCTTCTTTTTGCCCCCTATGTATTTAAAAAAGGACTTCTTGTTGTCCTTGATCCGGCAGAAGCCAGTCCCAGTTTTATCTCTGCCTTGGCCTTCCTGACCGCCCCTGAATCCCTGAGCAACTGCAATATAGTCCTCCCTGGTGATGGCCCCTCTCTTCCATTGGGTGTGAGCCTCCCTTTTAGCTAGGAGACACTCCCAGATGCTTTTGGTGAGCCATGGGGGCTTTTGTGCCCTCCTGCTCCCTTTGATTGGGATTACCTCCCTTTGGGCTTGGAGGATCGTCACCTTAAGGAGCAACCACTCTTCTTGGACACCTGGCTCCCCTCCCCTCCAGGGCCTCAGTGCTTCCCTGACTATTCTCCTCAGCCCTCCTGAAATCTAGGGCTGCTGCCGAGATACAGGACTTGAACTTGAGAGGGGAAGTAATAAACCTAATACTTCATCTGGGAGCCAAAATTGGGGCATAGAGGATGCACCATGGTTCCACCCCACTGCAAAGCCTGGATAAAGTCCATGCCATGCACAGCATGGGGCTATACTTTTTTGGTTGCTTTTTTTCCCCCTGTGACATATGGATTGGGAACATAGTGGAAAACATTTGTAAAAACAAATAAATATTAAGTGACTGTTAGACAGCCGGCTGGAGAAAAGGCTACCCTTTAAGCAAACAAGCAGCTGGGACTCAAAGGCAAACAAGACATGGAAATAAGCCAAAAAGAGAACATACAAGGAGCTGAATAAATTATATTGCTGGACCATTTTTCTCAATAGATACCAAAATTGCAAAGAATCCCTATGAATCTGCAAATCTATTTTCACTAAAGTGTTCAGGGCTGTTTTCATCCCAAGAAGTTCAAGAGATGATCAACCTGATAGGAACTTTATTGCTTTCCAAATATGCTTCTTCCTTAGGCACTTACTGACAGTTTTACTTGACTAAGTGTACAGCTCCTTTTAACATGTTGATTTTTATTGGTTCACTATTTTAATGTTCCACAGCAGAAGGAAAAAAGATATTTTGTCTAAATAATCCTGACATTTTGATTTGTTTGCACAGATGGTTAGCAAATTTCATAGTAGCCAAATCAGTTTTAGCGTTGCTGACAAAAAAAAAAAAACCCTTAAAAAACCCCAAACTCACTTGTCAGTGAAGAAACTGATAAACTGGTCACAAAACTTCTCCCCAAAAGACCAACCTAAGTAGTTAGATAACTTATTTTTGTAAGACTGTCTGCAATTTCATCAATCCCTTCTAGTCATATAAATTGTCACTACCATACCAACTAGCACATATTGTGTAATTGCTATTAAAATAGGGTCTCGTCTGGTGCAAATTGAATATGTTAAGATCTATAGCGGGTTATCTTGCTTAATCCTAGTTTTAAAGAGGCACTCCTACAGATGCCAGAGGCTTTTTAGCAATGTGGGTTTCTTAACTCAAGGGATTAGTGTGATATTTAGCCACATATCTAACAATTCCTCCATGTATTACTTATAAAATCAGCGGTGCTAGAGTCAAACAAGGAGATTTAGAGTTCTTAGCATTTTTGCATGGTGCAGATTCCACATTCAGAAATGAATTTAGACACAGAGACATGTAACCCTTTCAGCAAATAAATATATAAGCATTTTAACATATAGAATATTTTTGCTAGTGAAATAAAAATATTCTCACTGGCAGTATCTCAAGGGCAATGCCTAGACATTAGTCTTTGCCATTTATTTCACTTATTGGTCCTGCATTCCTTAGCCCACATCGTATTTAAGGAATGAGAACAAAAGCATAGGCATTGAATCCACAGGCGAACCTGCACACATGCTCAGAAAGCCATCACTGTCGATAGGACTTCACACAGGCATAAACAGCACTCCACTTACAGGGCCTTACCCATTATAACAACTTTCATTTGTAGGTCTCAAATGTGCAAGGGTACAGCTGGACCATTTCACATGGACATTTTGCAATTTTGGGTAAAAATGTGACTATTGAAATAATCCGGCAAAAACCTAAATATTCCCATTGGAAAATACTGTGGTGGCATTTTGCTTGTCCATTTGTTCCAGACCCTATAATCAAACTGCAATCTCCCATGGTACATCATGGTCTCCCCCTCTTCCAGACAAGAGGCAGTATATCACAGAAGCCCATGATTGCTGTGCATCATGGGAGATGTAGTTCAAGCAAACAATTTTTTTTTTAAATACAGCTTTCCTGAGTTAGAGGTGCTGGGCTATGACAGGAGTCTGCCCATTACCTTTAATTAGCTCATGCTTCACACCATAGCTGTTTTTTTCTTTAATTTCTATTATCAAATGACTTTCCCAAATGCATTTCTGCTTGATATATTCAAAACGGTTACTGCTACTGTTTGCTTTGTAATTCAGAACTTAATATCTATGGTAAAGTTCACACTTCATAGACCACATTGAGGAAGCATATTAACCTTCAGTTCTTGTAGAAGAGAGCAATAAATTGTGGTTTTATGGCTTTTTGCTGCTCTCAGTGTTTGGATATTTGCTCTTAGTGGAAGCAGATGGAAGAAGTCTTTGGAGGATAGTCAGCACTGGAACGATGCTGTGGTGAGACTCTACCAGCTGTAGTGAGAATTGCTGTTATTACTGCTGAGTTGTTGCTGACTTTCCAAGCATAACCAAAGGGTTAGAAAAGGCAAGGGCTTGCAGGGAGGTTCACATCAGGATGACTCAAATCAGCTGATCACAACTAATCAAGGACGGGAAGGGAATACCAGTCTTCTGGAAAGTTAAAAAAAAAGGCCCAGCAAGAACGCAGGTTTATGATGTGTATGGGCTCAAACCAAAGAGATCTGCGGAAGCGGTGAAGTATCTTTGTGCTACTCCTCAACTGCGTACCGTTTGAACGGTCATTCCCATTCACAGAACCTTTGCCGTACTCATACATGTGTTCCTCCATTGCTTTCGGATTATAAAGGCGGCACGCTCTTGTTTTATGTACCGCTGAAATGTGTTTATCTGGAGATTAACTAGAAAACTTCATGTACTTCATGACCTTGGCAGAGAGAAACAAAGCAGTGAAACTCACCCCTCGCAAGTGAAGATAAATGTGGAACTCTGTTGCCTACTGCTACGCAGTGCATCCAACTCTAATTATGTGATAAGTGGAGAGACTCTGTGTTCAACATATTTGCAAAAGTTCTCAAACAAAGTGCTCACATGGTTCTGCAGATAGCTCACTGAAAGCAGCATGAATACAAATTATTATGCCCACAATGTGAATCTGGAGGAGTACAAGCAGTGCTGCTCTTCCAAAGACTATTTTTACTCTATGCTCCAACCTGTTCAGCTCAACGCGCAGCAGGGGTAGGACTCATCTTCCGCTGTCCTCCCCACTTTTTCCCTCTCTCTAAATTAACTCCCATTTGTGCCCTTGCAGCTGAATATTTGCCTTGGAGTTCACTCAAGGTGCAGTGAATTTCTCCTGATGGGACCATACTCAGCTCCTGCTGACTCCAGTGGAAGATAATGGAGATCATCATGCAAACACGATGGAGGCATAACTGAAAAGGGCCTTCAGTCTCCGGACAGCCGTATTGTTTTAACGCATGTTTCAGATGATCTTCAATCAGTGCATCCGTATGGCAATGCAGAAATATCAATGAAAATCATTACTGATCATGGACAGAAGTGTTCCATGTGATCATTTTTAAGAAATGGCAGGGACATAGGACTACAATTTCCAATGAGCCTTAGGCCTGTGCAAAATGGCAAGCATTCAATTCAGATTTGGATTTGGCCAGTTCGGAGGGACAGTGATTCAATTCGGTGATTAGAGGCACTTTCCCGATTTGATTCAGCCAAATTGGATTAGACGATTCAGCACAGATTCGTAGATTCGGCCACAGACTAAACAGGCAGCAGTCATGGACCACGCTGGACATAGCTGCCTCCAGCTGGTAAGTCTGCTGTGGTAGGTGGAAGGGAGAGGAAAGGGGCATGGAGGGGACAGATCAACGCCCCAACAGCGAGGGAGGGATTGCGGTTGGGGCTGGGACAAGTTGCCCAGCCAGGACAAGGGGGCGCGGGGCTCCCACCACTGCATGCCGCCGGTCCGGGAGGGCATGGGAGCGGGCATGTGCCCCCAGATCTGCGCAGGGCAGGCTGGGCTGGGCTGTGATTCGGGAAGCTCGCCCCAGCAGCCCACCACCAGGCTGTGCTCCGTGGGGCAGGTGGAGCCAGGGCTACCCTCCAGCGGCTAGCCTCAGCCGCAGCCCAGAGCACAGCCCTGGCTCCACCTGACTGGCAGTGAAAGTCGCCCAAGGACCCACTGGAAGAGTAGCTCCCGGACCGCTGGTGCACAGTGACAGGAGCCCCCCAGTCCCACCCCCCCCAGCTTATCCCAGCCCCAATCCCTCCCTCGCTGTGGGGATGTTGATCTGCCCCCCCCATGCCCCTTCCTTCCCGTCTCCACCATCCACAACAGACTTACCAGCTAGAGGAGGCAGCTATGTCCAGTGTGCTTGTTTAGTCCATGGCCAAATCTCCGAATTGGCGCCGCATGTCTCTGAATCGATTTGGAGGCTTCCGATTTGATTCAGACGTTTTACTGGGTCTCCCAATTCAATTTGTATTTGGAGAATCTGCCACCAAACTGGGCCAAATCTCCTCCAAATTGAATCGGTTATCAAAGCTTCGCACAACCGTAATGAGTATCAATGGGGTTTTAAAGGCCAGATTTTTTTAACTCTAGTGTGAGTAAAGCATATAGTGAGATTTTCAGAAACATCTGAGGGCCTATCTGCGTCTTTAGATACTGAAATGCCTTTAAACTTTAACTGTTAAGTGTCTAAATTACTTTTGGAAATGAGACTTACACTCCTAAGTCACTAATGTGACTTTGAAAATTTCTGCACTACAAAACTGCCGTATGAAATACCATGCAAACAGGAAGAACTTTAATTGCTCGGTTTTAAAACCCGGCTGATAATGAAAGCTGACTGTTAAGCAGGGGGGAAAGTGGCACAGCTTAAATCAGACCTTCACTATTAATTTAAAACAATGTGCTATTTTTGCAGGGGATTTTTAATGCATGCATACTTAATGTGGAATAAAAATATGTTAATTACAACAGAGATACTGGCTTCCCTGTGCATGGATTTGATAAATAGCTCTCAATTTGACTAATAGGTATTTTGTAAACTAAACGAATAGACACTTTGTAAATGGAATCTACCTACAACACGTATACATCTGCAGCTTTGCCCCGGGCTTAAACATGAAAGCATGCAAATAAATCAATTACGGGACTACTTAATCTCTTTTGTGTTCCACAAACTTGTTGCATGAACAGCTGGATAAAAATTTCTGCACCACAGGTAAAAATCAGGGAAAAGGTTTGAAAGGGAAACAATAAAAAAGAATGACATTCCAAGCCATGGGCAAGCTTACTTCATCAGCAACAGTGCTCACCCATCTCATGACCAGATAATATTCAGGAACTAAAATCAAAATAGAGGGAAAAGGCAAAAAAGACAAGTTCTTTTGGTAGACCACAGAGTTGGAGGGAGAGGCTGGGGCCTGGTCATTTCCTGTGCCTTTAGCGTTCTTAAATGGTTTTGAGACAATGATATGCTAAATCAGATATGTGCTGCTTCGGTGGCATAATACAGAGACAAGCAGTCAGCAAATCACTTTCTGGAAACAGGGAACTGTGAGAAGGCCTAAGACTAGTTTAGGTGCCCTGCACTTACTGCTCTACAGACAAATGGACATCAAAGCGGTCTGCTCGGTCATTTATGAATGAGTTGGTACTAGACATCTTGGCTAATGCTAGGAACCAAACTAGGGAACTCCAGAACAGAAACACAGATCTCGCAGCTTGAGGTAAAGAGCAAGTCGCACTAGGTGGTGCTCCAAAAGACTCATATCCTCTGAAGCAGAAAAAGATGGGTACACATGCCAAGGCCGTATCAGAAGGCAGCATTATATGTGGCAACCTATTGACATCTATTAATCATTTATTAACTTTGTATAAAGCTATATAGACCTTTAATACAAAGTGCGACCAAATACTATTTCTTCAGAGGGCACAAAAGCCTCAGAAAGTTAAAATATCTCTATTTTCACTGGGGAGATGTTTTGTTAAATTAAGGTGGATTTCAATTGATTTGTAAGAGGGCAAAAATAAAAATCATTAAAAAAACAATGATGGTATGCTTTAGCCGTAATAATCTTTTAGTGGACCAACTACATAGTTTGGGATGGACATAGATGAGCTTTTAGGTAACACTGTACCCTTCCTGAGACTCCTTGCCTCGCACAAAAAAAAAATATTGCTTTTAATTGGACACTTTGTTTAGAGTCTAATACATTTATAAAACAGCTATAATAAAAAGGTTTCCAAAATCGACTCTTCTGATGCTGTAGAGCTCTTGCTGTTTAAATGCCTTTTTATTGAGGAAATAGAAAGGTTTGAAAGTCCTTACTTCCTCTTTTGGGAAGTGAGACGTGAAGAGGGACTCAATGGAGGAAAGCAAAAGAGATTCAACTTTACTCAACCAAAACTTCTATAGAGGGGATCCACATGTAAGTTCTTTCTCTCACATGTGCACATGGTGGGGGTGGTACGGAGGGTAATATTTGCAATTCACATCTCAACTTCCCAAAGCCGTGCTGTAATCAGTCAAAAGCCATCTACTAACCACGCTTCAAAAAACATATTATCACACTAGAGCAGCACACCTTTTCCTCCTCCTTCCCAGCATTTGACAGAGCTTACTGTGGAAAGGTAATGCAACCTGGGCTGTATCACCATAACGATGGAGTGCTCTTCCCAGTGGAGACTCTCCATTTCAAAAGGTTCCTGGGACAGCTTGGCCATACGGTTTTACTAGAAGTCCTACTACTGGGCACTAAGGAATACAACGAAGGCCCGTGGCTTACCAGGGCCTATGTGCCTTGCAGGAACGTGGGAGGCTGGAGGTGGGTTCTTCAGCCCGTTTGCAAGGAGGGAGGAGGGCTGGGCAGAAGGGGCAAAGCTCCTATTATTACAACAATGGAACCACTGAAGGAAACCTCAGCCAATGGGCTCCACTGGACCTATGGAAAAGAAGAATACTGGTGTTTTGTCAGAATCAATGGTTTTAGGGGAAACAATATGAAACGTAGAGATGGGCTTGCCAGCTCATAGGGCACCTATACACGAGCAGTGTAATTACAGCACGCTCCAGCAGACTCGAGCATCTCATGTATCACTAAAGAATGGTGGTGGGGGTGCTTTAACTAAAGCTTGTTTGATGAGCCTTAGTTAAAGCGCCCCTGCTGCCATTTTTCAGCACGGGGATGTTGATACACGAGACACTTGGGATGCTTTAATTAGAGCCAATCTCAGAGCCACTCTAATTAAAGAGCCATCCGCTCCCTCCTCCCACTCCTGGAGCATATGCATAAATGCCCATAGCAGTCAGCAGATGTTGCACTGCTAGTCCTTGATCACAGACTACCAACAGCGGCATTAGCCAGAGACTAGCGTCCAAGTATTTCAGGCACACATCACTGCAGTAGTTTGTCACCAGTTGTGACAAAGTGGCTCAGAAAAAAACATCATAATTTTTCTTAATGCACTGGGTACATAAACAATTCCCAGCGCCATTAGCAGTCACTCAGCCCAAGTCATTCATTCCCAAGCAGTTTGAATATCCTGAGGTAGGCAAGTCAGATGTCAGATTTTCCAGAATGATCAATTTCTGCTCTTTGCCTTGGTCCATTACTTACTTCCAGCCTAGCACTCCCTTGCTACTGTAAATATGTTGAGTCCAAGGCCTGAACTGGCTAGAAAGAAATCCCAAATGTTCTTCATGACACAAAAATGTATTTCTGTATATACTAATATCTCCCCAAATTAGATTTTTTTAAGACTAATTTTAAACAAAGAAGGGCAGACTTTTCAAGAGTTTCCAGAAAACAGTTTCCTGATCTCCAAACATTTCCACTGTTACATGCTACAGTTATATATGTGTGAACTACATGCAAAGCTGGTGTCAGGCCAGGGCCTTGAACACAGGGCCTCAGCTTGGCCAGCACAGCTTGCTCATCCCAGCCTTCCACTCTGTGGCTGCCCATCTAGACAGCAAAGCTGGCCTGATGTCTTCATTAAGGCCTAGCTCTCCATGCAAGCCCTGCCACAAGAGTGGCAAGTTAGGATGAGCTGACCCTCCGCTTCCCCCATATAAGCTCCTGAGCAGGTACAAGAAGTGTCTGGACAACAGGGCTCAATCTGATCCTAGACTGTTCTGCTGTTGCCTCCCGCTTGTGCTCAGATTCTGCTCTGTACTTGATCCCCTGGTTTCTGGACCTGGCTTCTCCTCTGACTCCACTCTCTGCCTGATCTCCTGACTTGGCTTGTTCCTAGACCCCATTTTCAAACCAACCTCCTGGCTTTCCTTGTCTCTGGATATTGCTCATTCCTCCTGACACTGCTCAGCACTTTGATCCCTGAGTGGCCTCAGATCTGGCCGCCCATGACCTGGTGTGACAGCTGGCCTGCATGAATCCCTACGTGATGACTATTATGTGCATATCTGCTACCTTGCTTAACTATTTTCAGCATGGGGATGTTGATACACAAGGCACTTGGGACCCTTTATTTAAAGGCCGATCTCAGAGCTGCTCTAATTAAAGAGCCCCCGTCCCCTCGCCCCGGAGCATGGGCATAAACGCCCATAGCATCCAGAAGATGTTGCACTGATAGCCCTTGATCACATACTACCAACAGTGGCATTAGCCAGAGAGGAGCTTCTGAAATATTTTATTTAACCTTCCAGTCAAGGCCAAGTGCTTTTTACCAACAAAATGCTCTTTTTATGCATTTAAGTTCAACTAAGTTAAGCCTCTGGAAAGAACAGGGTAAAGTTTGTGAGCTGCCTTTTGATGCATAAAACCATTGAATGTATGCCACCCACTGCACAGATACCTGGATATTCAGGGGGGTATAGGAGATGTATTGAATTGAACAGGATAGACATTTTGATACAGACTAATCATTCACATCATTTTTAATTTGGAGCTTGATGTCCAAAAGTGCCAAGGGGTCTGACCCTAATCAGTGGCCTGGACCAAAGAGTATGAGATGGCTATTGCAGCATTGTACAACAGGATAGGCAGCAAGATAGAAAAGTATCACCTTTTCAGGTCTGTGTCCCAAATCTATTTTTATGATACACTGTAAAATCAGAGCTCATCAGGGGAAGGAAGGAGTAAAGATGACCCACGCATCAAAACATAAAGCATCTGCAAGAACACACCCAGAATCAAACAAAACTGACATCACCTTGCACCAAGGATTTAAGTAAAAACCTCCATTAACCCATCTAACGCATCTTGTAAACAGTAAATTACAGAATCATAGAAAATTCGTGTTGGAAGGGAGCTCAGGAGGTCATCAGACCAAAGTGGGACCATCCCCAACTAGATCATCCCAACCAAAGCTTTGTCTAGTGAGGTCTTAAATACTTCCAAGGATGGAGATTCCACCACCTCACTGCGTAACCTACTCCAGTGCTTTACTACTCTTCTAAAGAAAAATTTCTTCGTAATATCTAATCTACACTTCCCTTGCTGCAACTTGAGATCATTGCTCTTTGTCCTGTCATCTACCATCACTGAGAACAATTTAGCTCCATCCTGTTTTGAACCCCTCTTCAGGTAGTTGAAAGCTACTATTAAATCCCCTCTCAGTCTTTTCTTCTCCAGAGTAAATAAGACCAGTTCCCTCAGCCTCTCCTCAGAAGTCCTGTGCCTCCTACCTCTATCCATTTTTGCTGCCCTCCACTGGACTCTTTCCAATTTGTCCACATCCTTTCTGTAGCAGGGGGCCCAAAACTGGACACAGTACTCCAGTTGTTAGTCTAAAAGTTGTTAGACTTCATGTGAAGCAGCAAGCCCACAAAAATGGAAAACACTTGAAAAAACACTATACAAAATGGCACTTGGATTTCTTAATGCAAGCCCAGACATCGTGGTAAATACTGTGCCTACTTTTACCAAGTACTGAGCAAGTAATATTCCAGGTTAGAGCCATCCTTGGCAGAGGTGGATCTGGAGGGTGTGGTGGGGTGGTCACAATCCCTTCTGGATGTACCACATATAAGCACTCTGTGTGGGGCCTGCTCTGGAGCCCAGCAGGCGAGTGCTTCCATTGCCACTCATCCCCTCCTTTCTGCTGCTAGTGAACTCACTGGGGACGAGGACAGAGAGGAAGAGCGAACAGTACAGCTTGCACTTTCTGGGCTGTAGCGCCATATGAAGGCAGGGGCTCCAGACAGACCCTGCCCCAATCAGCTGGGGCACTTCAGCACCCACTGCTCACTGCACCGCCTTGCCCTGTTGCTGGATCTGCTACTGATTCCTGCTATAGTGCAACTGGCTTCCATTAGGTTACATCAGAAATTAATTTTGGCCCTTGGTAGTCTCTGCTGAAGAACATACATCTGAAAAGAAAGAAGGCTAAATAGAGCTACCACCTGCGTGCCACCATGAAAAAGAAAAGCAAAAGCTATTTATTGTTGAAATATTTTCAGTAGAAATTATTTTGTCAAAAGACAGCACAAGGCAGTAAATATGTATTTGTTTCATAAGAGAAAAAGGGACTGTTAGAAAATATCTTTAAAGAGAAGGAAGATAGTGGGAAAAAACACATCAATACTAAAAGAACCAATACTAAAAGCAGCCAAGCTCAAAGTAAATAAAAGAAGAGATAGCATTCATAAATCAAATAATCAGATTTTCTGCATTTGAGCTTTCTGCTTCAAAAGCTATCCCACAGAATCTGTCTTTTCTTTTCTTTTCTTTTTTTAAATATAATTGTTGTCAGCTGTTAGGAAAGTCTGCATAAAATGGCCTATACATAAATTCAAATCCATCGCGCTGCAGAAACGTGGCACGCAGTAAACATTTAAATGCAATTACTTGATGTCTTAAACAATAAGTCAAGGCAAGTGTCAATTACTTCAGCATTAAAGAGCCATCATGATCCTTTCCCCCTGCCCTTGACCAGGATGTCAGATCTGACAGCTAGACTAAGGATTGCCTCTTTGGCCACAGAACAAGTCGGTGCTGACAGCAGCCGGGTACACTGACCAGTCCGGGTACCCACAGGGAGACCACCTCGCTGGTGGAGCGGTAGTTCTGATTTGCACCGAGATTCCAGGCACCTCCCTAATATGTGCTTAAACTTCCAGGGAGTCTCAAATTTGCTCCCTAACACTGGCCTCTGGAGGTTGGGCCCCGACTCCTAATTAGGCTCAGAAAGGAACAGAGGTCTTGAGGAAACAAATCCCCAGGACACACCCTGACAGATGAGCACAAAGTGGCGTCCTGAGCCAGAGGCCCTTTCAGGCCATTGAAGTCCCTTTGCTAAGGCTGCTCATTTGTTCCAACTATGCCATGAATTGACATGAGGCCGACTTCTCTGCTAGAAACTGAGGACACACCACAAAGGCCACCAAACAAGACTCCAGTAGGAGAAAAGTTTCTATAGTTTTTATCAACCTAGACTGGGGCCTCGACAGTAAATCCTGTCTGGAAATGAAAGGCTCAGGCCTAGAAACACAGGACTGGAAGGGGGAGCTTTTCAGGCACCAAGTCCCATTCCCTGCATTTGCAGGCCACCATATACCCGAAAACCAACAGGAGTACCAGTGCAGTCTAGTCAAAAATCCCTCCTTTAGCTTTCACCTATGCTAAATGCTTGAGAGGAAAATAAAAAACCCAGAAACCCCAGCAGGTCAATGACAAACCAGTTCGCTCAGGTCCCTCTCCTCTTCTGTTGCCTCATAAACAAGAGCTCTTGTTATTGGTCCTTAAGTGAGTTACTTCATACGCTTATACCTCCTCCCATTTCCATAGCTCAGCTCCTCAGCTCCATTTGCACTCTTCCTAGACAAGAGTTGGAGCTTCCTCTGTATTGATCATACCTTTTCCCATCATTCCTATGATCTGAAATTTTCATAGACTCAAACCTAGCTCCTGCACCACGGTCACTAACGAGAACGTTAAAAAGGTGGGCTCCCAAGACCGATCCCGGAGCACACCGTTAGAGACTCCTCTCCAAACTCATCTCTCCAAGGAGCCCATCAAGTGACTCTCCATGCACATACTGACATTAGGAACCCTACTTAAGCATCCACATCCTGTCATCCTTATTTTCCTCATTTGTTAGTTCACACTGGTCTCTGGCTACCAGGGTCCCCCCAGCCTCTTCCCCCAGTTAGGCTTATGTGGGATCAAAGGTAGAGAAGATAATAAACCCTCCAGACCCTGAGCAGGAAAAAAACCTCTAACTTGTTTTCAAAGTACAGTTTCTCCCCATATACAGGGCCCACAAAAATACAATTTACCACAAAACAGGCATAATGCCAAGAATTCATTAACCCTTCCTCATCACAGTGCTCCCCCCTCGCACCCCACTGTTGGCCAGCTCAGACTTACAAGTTACTAATATGTTTCTAAGCCATCCAATCTAACGGCAATTCTTATTTAATTGAAATCCTGGAGGCATTAGGTTGCGCTTCTCATGCCTGGGCTTTGTTTCAGTAAATAGCTTGACCAAGGGGGAAATGTCTGATTACAAAGCATTACCATTTTAAATTGGTTTGTAAGTGCTCAAGAATAAGTTATATAGCATAAGAATAAGGACACTTGAATTAAAAAGGACCTATCAGTATTACCCACAAGTAGTAACAATTATTTAATCTAACTTTTCCAGCCTGGGTGGTTAACTTGTATTAAGGTGTCTGATTTTCAAAGGTGTGAACTACCTGGGGGTTGTATTGCTTTACTGGACTTTGATATTGCAACTTCTTAAAAACAAGCTATTAATACTGGGTGCCCATATGCAGTTTTTGGGGCTAATTTTATATATATGCATTTTTATATAATATATATATTTATATATATACACACACACCTCAATTTGACTCTCAATTTGACTATATAAAATCTCAACCTATCTATCTATACACACACATACATATTTGATATATATTATATATACAATATATATATTTATATTTCATATATGTATATATACATATGCACACACGCCTCAAATTGAGTATATAAAACCACAATTTATACATAAAACATTTATCTATCTATCTATACACAAACATGCATACACATTCATATAAAACCTCAATATGAATGACTTCATGTTCCTAATATGGCGAGTCCTCCTACTGATTAGTAATTATTCACTTAAAAGAGCCTACAACAATGTAAGATTTTATGTATACCTTAATTAAAAGTCCAAATGAAATAGCTCATATAGAATTAAGGGCCTGATCCCAAAAAATTATTCTAACAAGATTAACGGCCTGATGAATAGCCCACTTGAATTTGTAGAAAGGTTTCCATTAACTTCATGTGCATTGGATCAGGCCCTAGACGGTCTGTGGCATTGTTCAGTGAAGCTTTGGCAGAAATATTTTTCTTAAAAGTGCCTGGTGTTGCTGGCAATGTTTAGTAATAGAACTTTATTTTAACTACAAAAAAAAAGCTGTTTTGAAGCCTCCTTTTTCAATCTGAGACCTTGATCTGCAGTTGCTGAGGGAATAATTATTACACTGAAATTACAATCACTCTTTTCCAAATGCATCACCATCAAATGTCTAAAATTAAACCAGAAAGGGAAAAAAAAAAGCAGGACAAGATGAAAACAAGATGTTTGTAATAGGAGGTTTGTGGAGCTGCCCTTTTTCAAAACAGCATTAAATTCAGCATCGACAATGCTGGCTTCCTATCATCTGGAATTAATTGCAGGAGCTGCAGAGCTTGGAGAAATGTTTGTAGCCCAAATGCAAACCAAGTGTTTTGGGGTGTCCAACTGGCAGAGCCCTTAAAAATCATCTGTACTCTTGGGGGTTGCAAGATAGAGGTGGGTTGCCTGAAACCAGAGAACTTGGTCATCGGGGCTGAAAAATTTTAATTCCCTTCTCGCAGAGGCAGCGACCACCTATGTTTTTTCCCAGGCTCCCAGCGCCGGTCAGCAGAACTCCTCTTGGAAGAGAGAAAATTCCCCCATAACAGATGAAATCTAAAGCCTTAAGGACTTGAGCTTTCATTATAAAACTGTCAAAACCAACTGTCACAAAAGGAAAGGGCTGAAATGGTCTTCTTGACAAAACAGGCAGATTTTGTCTAAGTTTCATAATATTTTAAACCTCGGAGCTAGGAGGCTTGAAGGGAGGGGACTCTTCTTCCCCCAGGGCACACTGAATTTACAAATGATCACTCCCCTAGCCTACATCTGAAAAGGCTGGGCTAGAGCTTGGGTACTTTTTGCTTTTGGAAATTATTTTAAATGATGCATGTAAGTATATTTATGTAAGGGAGGAAGAAATTAGGATAGGTATAATTTTGGGGAAAGTAGGTCACCCTGAACTAAAAAGCAATAGGTTATGGGGCCCAGAATTAAATGAGGTAGAAAATGTTGGGTTTGGAGGAGATGAGGGCCCCTAGGGCCAAAACGCTATTCAGACACTAGGATGGGCTCGGGTATGCTTGCTGTGTGTTGGCTTCATAGAGCCCCTGAAAGCCAGAACCAACTGGTCTTGCACAATCAGGTGTTCAAGATGAGAAAACAATATTTTACTTTTAATTGCTTTTCAAATTAGCATGACCACTGAATAATCTCTGATATACTAGCACTACCTTTACTTGTTCCGCTCTCCCCTAATGCAAAATTATACCTTGAGAAACTAACTGATTTACTAATTGCAAAAGTTAATAAGACAGAGAGGGTTCAGCCTTACCTCTTTCTTGGTGAATTCGGGGGCATAATCATTTTTGTCATCAATAAGAATGGTAGCAGTTGCTGTGCCGGTTAATCCCACATCGAGACCAGCCATGTCCTTAGCTTCTATAATCAGCTCATACTTTGTACTGTCCATAGTCTGAAAAAAAATAGATTTAAAAAAACATCAAATTTCCTCTACTTTACAGTAAGAGAAAACAATAAAACAATGTAATTTAGTCTGATCAAATACAACTAAAAATAATTAATTTGAGCCAGTGTCTTACTAATACAGACATATGGCTTCATTATGTGCTCCAGTGAGTGTGAGGACAAACCTTAGCCAAATCATCATATGAAGTTGCATATAATGGGTGTATGTTTGTCAACAGTGTCTAGCCTATCCAACTATTCAGACATATGGTAAAATAGGACAGAAATTCATACACCCCCTGCTTTTCAGGATAAAATTTCACTTCAATACACCAGTATTTAGCCACGATTCATCAATGTTATGACAGTTTAGTAGTTAGATCCTAGTGCCACATGCTGAATATAAACCATATTTATTGTACAAAGCCTATGCACTCTGTACATCATCTTTAACATGATAATCCAAGTTTGCATCACTACAAGAAATAGGAAAGCAATATTTTAACGACATTATGTCTGGCACATTTACTCCACAAAAGGATGAGATATGGCCATGTTAGCACATTGCATCTGTCGATCCAGTTTATATGGTGTGATCATAATCTCTAAATCTGATGGCGCCCCAACCAACAACCTAGACAGTGCCAGGCATCAGCTGCAACAGAAACCACTATCAACCTCTCCCACCTTCCAATTTTGTCCGTGACTTAAAAGCCAACATGTCGCCACTAGTGTTATAGTGGGGTAGCTATAGTGTTCTTAATTCACTGCACTTCTGTTGGGAGGGCACAGAAGCAAGTATGGTGTCCTGCTGGATCATAGGACCAGACCATTATATACCATCACAGGAAATTATCCTTGGTGCCTGAATCTGCAATCACTGAACCCATAGTGAATTCAACATGGATTTCATGGGAAGCAGGGCTGGGACCCTAATAGAAAGAAAGATTTTCATCGTTCGTATTACTGATTCATGTAGGACCAACTTGCCGGGAGACCATATGTGATGCACTGGGGATGAAGAGGACAGATGGGACAGGTTCACAGTTAAGCTGTGGGAGTACCAGACAGGCGTATTAGCTGTTGCTCAAATACAGATCTGAATAGTTTTAACAACCCAGAAAAGTCTCATCTCTGCACAAGGGACAAAACTACAATGCAGTGTGGAGCCCAAATATCCGGGATTTGGGGGGAAAAAAAGCTGTACAAAGCTGGAACACCTCTATAGGGGCTCCTCTAGCCTTGGACTGGCCTCCATGTTTTTGGGAATGAAGAAATCTGCACATGGCATTAAGTGCTGGGTTCAAACTTGGCCATGTGTCCAAACTTTTATGGCACTGCTATCAAGTGTCCTGGTACACGGAAGAAGCATTTCAGCTTTCAGTTTTTCTGGTGCAGTACAGTCTTGGAGGCAGAGATGAAATTCATGCCCTGCCGGTGAACAGTTTGCCATTTAGCAATAAAAAGACGTTGTTCTACCTACTGCATGTTCGCAGGGTACCCAGTCTGAACTTTGGCTACTTTGTAGATAACGGCTGATTGCCCGGGTTCTCCAAATGTGTACTTTAGCTTTCTATTTTAGGACAGGACACCTCTTGTACAAACACCCTCCCATGCACGGCTCTGAAAACATGGTGGAGCACCAGCAAGAGGCTCCACGGACATCCACGGATCAGCGCATACAACACCAAACAATGTCATTGCCTGCCAACTCCTCAACGATTTAGGCAGTCCAAACTGAGAGGATGCTCGACACTAAAAACATAGTATTATAGAAAAATTACAGCTTTGAGCCTTAAAATGTTGCCAGTCCTGAAGAAAGCCTCTCCATCCCCACGACTCCATCTAGGAATTCAAATGTTATTTTCAGTGTTTGACATGGAATTCACCCAAAAAGGGAGATATTTCTATCCCTGTATATAGCTTTGTGTATAGTCAGATCACTGCAGTGTCTATGAGCTAACAAAGCTTTAAAGGACAATGCCGGGCAAAATGTACAGCCTTACAGAAAATCATTTTAAAATGTGTTCTCCATTTCTTGTAGGCTGTAGTGTAATCTCCCTGCCAAACTTAGCTTTCTTCATTATCTTGTGTGTGTGTGGGGGGGTGCTGTTATTGAACAGAAGACTTGTAAAACTGTACTGCTGCATGGTTATAAGCTGTCTTTACTCCCCCTCTTCCCTCTACAAATAGGCCCATTTATGCTCAGGGATTGGCCATTTTGGGGTTTAAAAATGGCTTGCTTTGCATTGAAAACAAGCCCATTTATACAGGGAAATTGTGCATACTGCAGCAGAAATTCCTGTGACAAGAGCCCGACGTTCAACCTCGCAATAGAATGGGGGAGGAAAAAAAAACCACATTGAATTTTGAGTAGCATTTCATATCATTATGAATCCTTCACACTTTTCTGCTATACAGCACTTTATACATCTTCTCCTGTCACCAAATATTTTCTGTGCTAGTAAAAGCAACTCCAAACCTAGCCTGCTAAGAGAAATGTATTCCCAGCAGATTCTCTCTTTACACTAAGAGACTGCATTTGAGATTCTTTACAGCATTCCTCACACCTCTTGCTTGTAATCCTAGGATTACTTTAGTAGCATAAATCAACCTATTCGCTCACTAGTGAGGAAGACTGAGGCGGGGATTTAACAGCAGCCTTCGTCTACCTGAAGAGGAGGGAGGTGGACTGTTCTCAGTGGGGGCAGAGGACAGAACAAGGAGCAAGGGTCTCAAACTGCAGCAAGGGAAGTTCAGGTTGGATATTAGGAAAACCTCTCTCACAAGGAAGGTAGTAAAGTACTGGAGCAGGCTCCCCAGGTAGGTGGTGGAGTCTTCATCCTTGGAGGTTTTGAAGACCCGGCTAGACAAAGCCTTGGCTGGGATGATGTAGTTGGGGCTGGTCCTGCTTGGAGCAGGGGGTTGGACCAGATGCGACCTCCTGAGGTCCCTTCCAACTCTAATTTTCTATGATTTATTAGTAGTTAACTGTGCCTGTATGATTTAAAGTACAGTAAAAGCTTTGCTATCGGGCATGAGTGGTGTAAGTGGGGTGCTGGTTATCTAAAAATTCTGGTTACCCCAGAGTTATACAGAAATCAGTGCCATAGTTGTAGTGCAAATACTTGATGAGCCTGCCAGATAGACTCGGGAAAGATTCCGGTTGCTGAAGTGAGGATTTGTACTGGGGGGATATTGGAAGTTGCAGTTTAATAGAGTAACCCGGTTAGTAAAATGCTGGTTAACACAGCTTTTATTGTATAAGGCATAGTTATGAGCCTCCTTTCTCCCTCCCAATAAATTCCCTCTCAACAATTTTAAGGAAATGGAAATTTATCACAATTGCTAGAATGTATATACGTTTCAATTTGTAAATGCCTTGTAAAGATTGACAGACACAACATCACTGAAGGAGAACTCTATGTGGGGGATCTGGCCAGCATTTCTGGCTTGAGAAAGACAAGGGGAGCTCTGCAATCCAGGATCTGCCAGAGTAACACTGTCCTGATATTTTAACTTGTCTATATGCATTTATATGGTATTGGCATAATTGCAAAGGAAGACTTGTTCAATTTTCCATAGTGATTGAGGGAGAATGAACAAAAGCACTGATCTGAAATTGCTCAGAGAATAATTCAGCCTCAAGATAAGATGGGAAAATGTCCTACGTATTTTGTCCTAAGAGTGATTTGACTATGAACCAAATATTCAGTAAAGAGAGTCCTGAATATTTGTAGGGTGGACCGAATCATCATCTATTATTGTGTGATTGTACCATCTATACGACAGGACATCCATCATAAATTTCATAACTGGAAAATATCACCTTATGTTTTTCTAGTAGGAACATTTATTCTTATTTCCTATGCTTTTTATATGCATTAGTAATCCCTCACTCCCTCCGATTTGTGCTTGAATGTGATATTAAATATCAAATAACATTCTACTCTCAAACTAAGGAGCTGCAGAACAGGGCATGCTTAAGCTAGAAAAATCTCTCCAAAGTTTGTGTTTACAAGCATACAATTAAAGATTAAAGCTAATTGGGTTTAAATAAGAGTATAAGGTCAAAAAGGAACTGACTGCACTGGATGACTGCAATAAATGCATCAGTCTTACACCATATGAAAGTCAACCATTGCTTCCAAAGTGATTGACAAGGCCATACCGTATACACAGGGTTGACTAAGTGACATTTGACTTTCAACAGGTGCATATGGCTGAAACTCAGCCGGTTCAGTGATTGCATTCCATGAAAAGTTAAGTTACTTATCTAAATCTCCAAGTCAGTAAAAGTGGGACTTGTTAGCTGACGAAAAATCATGAAATATCTGCCTCGGACCCAGGAAACACACACAGCTGAAGCATACTAAACTTTTTTTTGCGGCTGGTTCTTGTCAGAAACTGCATGGCAATGACAAATGATTTCAAAATAGTTTTATGAACCCCTTTAAAAACTTGGTTTATTATTGCTGTTTATAACAATATACTGCTAGCACTGAAATACTTGGTGTTAGAATGGAAATCCTTAATTACATGTTTATATTTAGGACTAGGCAAAAAGAAAAAAGTGAATTCAGATCTAAACTTTCCAAACCCTGTGCAGTGTTCAGATCTGGGGTACCGGTGCCAATCCAGCACTAGTTTCTAAATAAATAAGTTATAAATGACATGGAGGGACACACACACACACACACGATAAATCAGCTATCACTTGAGTGTGCTAGAGCTCCCGGAGCAGGGTAGGTTCATATAAAGAAGATGAGGGTCTGAACAAAACTAAATGTACAACAGTACATTGGGTAAGCACTGTGTCTACTGAATTCTGTTTGAAATATATACCCGGGGGCAAACATAATTATTTAGGTATGATGCATTTAGAAGAAAAACCATCAAAGCTATACCAGCATCTTGCATGCCTCTAAGAAAGTTTAGACTGAACTAATTAACAGCCTCCCCCCAGCCTGTGTGAAGTGTGTACTACGCTTATAAGCATAGCAGGGAGGAATAGAAAGAAGGATAAGACCTGTCACATGATAGCATAGATAGAGCTCCTATCACTCTGCACTGTTACTGATTCTCTCTCCTATCTAAATAAAAATATGTGCAATAGAAAGTACATTTATTAAAATTCTAGTAAAGCTCTAGCTTGGGGATCAAATAGCTGGAATGGACCTATTAAAGTGGAGTGCATCACAAAAACATGGCTTTCTGATGAATGCCCCATACTGTCTCTACCCTAAAAAAGAAACAAGGGGTGTTAATGTGTATTAATTTTTGTGTTGGAATAGTGCCTCGAAGCTCAATGGGAATTTGGGTCCTGCTGCGTTGGGTGCTGTACAAACAGTAAGATAACTCTGAGAGGCGGGAGTGTTATAACTCACATGTGAAGCAGGCAAAAAATGGAAAAGGAAGAAGAGCCAGAGAGTGATGTCAAATGGCCAAAGTCATACAGGAGGCAATGGCAAAGCCAAGAACAGAGTCCAGATCTGCTGGCTCCCAGGCGACTGGCTTAGCTGCCTAACCCAGAAGCACAGGGATGCAGCCTGGCACCGAGGACACATTGACAGCAGTGACTTTTGGTTGCCACTGTGATTGCAATTGCACAGTGCCAGCAGCAGCCATATTTTTTCCGCCCACCTCCAACTTGGTGCCTGGGGCAATTGCCCCATTCGCTGCATCCTCGTCACACTGCTGAGCAAACCACATCATTTCGCAAAAATTACAATCAATATCATCAGACAGTGCTAAGCTAAATGTATAAATATGTAACGACTCTGAATGAAATAGACAGGGATAATGATTTTAATCAATGAGCATTAAGTCACTGTAGGTATGCTGGTTTATTTATCAACTGTGGTTGTGTGCAACATACCGGCGCTGAGAGAGTCTGTATTATTACAGCAGGAAACCCATTCATTTCCCCATAAATTTGCCCTTTCATCATTTCACCACTGCAGGCTGATTGGCAAAGTGCTTGGTCTGCAAAGAAAGGTGAACCACAGCTGGCATGTTTTCACTCAAAGGTCCATCTAATGCCATTCTCACCAATGTTAATATTCACTGCAGACTTCAGGCCCCTGCTGGCTCCATATTACCCATTCAGCTCTGGTAGCAATGAGAGGCCAGAGAGGCTTTCAGACTTTTAAATGGTTGACAAAGCCAGCATGATGCGATAGCAACAGAAAGAAAATAAATGGTTCGGCACCCATCTATATGGTTAAAATAAACTAAATGATAACTTTTAGCGAGCAAATAGTGAAATCAGATGCAACAGTTCGGTGCTGAGTTTTATTCTTCACAGTTCAAGGAAGAAAACTAACAGCAGCTAAGAGGTACAAGCAAAATCATTTACATTTCCCATCAGAAACAAGAATAGGCCTAAATGTTGCCAGGTGCTAACTAACCCCTTTAGAGTGCAAAGTACCTATAGGATCCTTTCAGCTCAGTGGGTGCGGAGGGTGGCCAGCACCTTTACTGCTTTAAGGCTGCATATCCAACGAGGCTGAAGCACATAGGACTACTTGCTTGAACTAGGGATGTTCTGAAGTATTGTATCGAATCCAGGCATAAGGACCTAGTTCCCAGTCAATGCAACAGTAGACTATAGTGGTCTTTATATGAAGCCTCATGGATTTGTATCCCCTTTGATGAGTACAGTTGGCAGATCTGGTTCTATCACAAGTTAATAATCAGTACATAAAAGAGGAAGATTTTGTCAAATACTGATTTTAAATTCCATCCTCAACTACAGAATAAACTCACACCAAACTATTAAGTGAATGGAGATCCCGCCTCTTCCAAGATGCACCCTTTGCTTAAGATTTGAGAACAAGACTCGGATGCAGTCAAGGAAGATTTGAAGTTATCTGGTTGTGGAGAAAATTATGGACAAAAAATTTGAGTCTGGCTGTTTGTGCCTGGTCCTCAATGAGAAATCTGTGCTCTGTCACAGAGAACAGAGTTCAAAAGTTTTAGCAGTTGCCTGAAGTTGGGTACCTTCATCCAGATTTAGGCTCTCCAATAAAAGAGAAATGATTTCAAAGAGCCAAAGGATTTGCAGGTCGCAATGACTTGGAAGCGAGTTGCAAGTGCTCGGCCTGAGTCAAAGATGGGAACACTTACGTGCTTAAGTGGAGATGGAAGTTTGAAAATACTGGCCAGAGAACTTGTTCTGAATGTCTTGAAAATTCAGATAAAGCATTAAGGATTCACACATAAGATACAATACAAAAACTCTTCATAAACAGGCTGTACCGAAATCCCCTTTTTGTCACTGACAGCTGAACAAAAGATAGAGGTGGCCAACGAGGGAAAACCAGTGAAGCTGTAATATTCCTACGATCCATGTGCCAAGTGCCCACCCACTCACCTGAAAACTGAAATCCTGCTAGTTATTACAGTAATGGAGCCACTGCACGCATTTAGACTGCCAATTTCCTGCAACGATGTTTTCTGTTCATTCCAATCTAATCATTCTTGGAACAGTTTTCAGAAAACTATGACAACATATTTCTGGATAGAAATCCTGGTCGGTACTTGGGGAATACTTTTGTTCCGGAGTTGGGTCTGAATTATATTAGCAGTTGGATCAAGACAACTATTTCTTCAGAGTTCAAGACAAGCTGAATCCAGGATTTGGGGGCTCATCTATAATTTCTAGATTATGTTCCTAATCTAGAAGTCTCAGCTCATAATACGTTCTTGAAAACACTCATTAATAGAGGCTTTCGTCCACTGGAAATGATGAGGAGGAGGGGAACTGAAAAGGTCGTTAAGTGATCTTGTCATATGCCATTGAATATTTGTCTACATCATCAACCTGCCATCCAACTCAGCATGTTTGGCAATTTCTATGCTAGTCGTTTTCAGAGATTTCTTTCCAAAGGCACAAAGGATAGTTAGACACCAACTTTGATGTCCTTCAAGGACACCTAACTCATAACAGTGCCCTTGACACTCTTCCCTAGAGATGGAAAGCCAGATCAGAAGAATAGCAGTGCACTGGCATAACTCCAGAGGTGGAAAAGAGGAATACTGTTCAGAATCCTGTGTTGTTAGTCCTTCATGTTCATATGCTAGACCAAGTGCCTGTTCTTCGACACAGTAAAATTAATGTGTTATATCACCAATGTCATGGCTTCTTGGCTTTGATTAGCATATTGATGGTTCTTTAAGTAACTGTAAAAATGGTACTGGGGGCTCCATGTTAGAAGTGTGCCAGTGATTTCCACATCAATTCCCTTAGTTTACAAATAAAAATGTCTGCCTTCATTGCTGCTGTGGTTTCTTTTTCTTACTGCCTGGTAAAAATCAGCCTCAAAACTGAAAGTCAGGCTGGGCTTTTGCTTGGCTTCTGCATGGTCACCAGCTTCTGAAGGGAAATCCTACCCTCAGGCACAGTTTTTTCTCAGTAGTTATGACAGAGTTGAAAGGTCACAAAATGTGGAACGGAAGGAAGCATTTAGTCACAGAATCTCGTTAACTTCACTGGAGGAGCCTGAGCCAGAATTGAGACCAGTGATGCTCCTGTAGCTCCATAAGTTATGCTTTAATAACAGGACTAAAATAATAGTTAAAAACATCCCTATAAATAAATTGTTTGATAGTGATTTCAACAAACTCAGCGAGAATAACAACTCTGAAGGGCGAGACCTTAGCAAATCAGTGACTCTGTTAGTGCCTCAAGACCCCATCTGTAAAATGGGGATGACAGCACTTCCCAAAGTTACATGGGGCATGCAAGGTGCTTAAACAGTAACCTGAAGGAGGACATAACATTTCCATCTGACTCCAATTGAACACTAAAAACTCTTAAGTATATTTTAAGCATCCTTTCAAGTCACATTAATTCAGTGCCTAGTGACATTTTGCTTTTGTGTCCCTGGCAAGATCTGAATGATTTTGCAAAAATATAGCTGCATTCTCTGAGATAACACCATCAATGATTATTCATAACTCTATTTATAAGCGGTGTATTTATATACTTATTCATTGTGTGCTTCCATGTCTTGGTTGCTACTTACGCCATTATAACATAATGCTCACCAATAAGAAAAGCTCTTTGGATTTGAATAATTTCAGTTTGTGCTAAATCAAGGCTCATATTCATTTAAGAGGACAATTGCAAGTAGTGAGTATTGAATCTGTCCCATTAAAACATAATCATTCTTCTTGTTGACTAACAATATCAACATTCAGTCTATTGTTCCAGGGTCTGCTGCCAGAATTTTGACAAATGCAGAATAAAAAAAAAATGAAGTGAAATGACTATTAGCATAGAAGGCTTTTAAAATGATAATAATAGTAATATTAAATAATAGTAGCATTAGCATTAATTTTAAGTAATGATATGGCTGTGTAAAAGAGGGATAGAGAGGCAGACTGTATATCAAGAGCTTGAATGATAGGTTGACAAATACAAAAAACCAAACAATGCTGTAATATAAATGCTGTTTAGCTCACCAATTTCCATTTTTTTAACCTCTTCAAAGGTAGGTCTAGAGTTTAATCAAAGAAATAAGGTATTTCTGCTATCACCAAAATCAATATCTGTTAACTACCCACAGGAGAGAAGTAGGTCATAGGTCTAACTTGGACTAAGAACAAGACTGAAGTGGCTTTAGAAGGAAAAATATTGTGACTCCAAAATGACTGACACCTGCTTCCCTTCCTCATTAAGAAGAAATCTCTAGGGCTGCAAACAGACATCTCATTTGAGGTGGTCCTGACTGTCCTCAGTTTTGACCCATGTCAAAACAGGAGTGGCACAGCCATTTACAAGTGTTGCTCTTCCCAGCTGCATGCTGCTCCTCTGCCAGTAGGTGGCCAGCGAGAACACACAGCCTGACCGGCTTATCCCCGAACTGACTTGCGATAAAGTTACAGAGGCATATAGTAATACCCAGGGGAAAAGTGTTAGCACATTGTATCGTGCATACTTTGCAGATACTTAAAGCAGAACAATGGACTTGTACATCTGTAGGATCCTGTGACAAACAGTTTTCTCTCCAGAGAAATCTGACATTTATTTACAATCTAGCTGTTTAAAAATACACGGCATAAGGGCTCAGAAATTGAATTATTAAAAGTGTAGGTAGAGTGCATGCCTGATATTTATGTACAAGTACTGTATTTTATATGCAGATACAAACATTGTGCAGGCAAAAAGTTAATTAGATGCATTTACATGTGTTCTTTTGAAGTTTGTCTAGATCATTATGCATAAATTAGGCCTGTGCAGAACAACTGCATGCCTAACACTTTTGAATAAGGCAGCCCAGGGTATTAAAATTCTCAACTGTATCACAGCAAAAGGAACTCTGTGCTGACAAAATATTAGAAATCTATAGGGAAACACTGATTCCTGATCTAGGAAATAGGAGAACAGACAAGTGTTAAGTACCATCGGAAGTCTGATAGCTGTCCATGATGACCACCTCAATGTCCCGGATAAAATCAATTCATTCCCATGCCAATAAGCCACACCCAAATTAGGCTTCTGCTAAATATTCTCATGTAGTGATTGCTGCATCTTCTTTTAAAACAGCCTACCACTTCATTTTAGTTTCTAAATAAAAATAGCACAGAAGGCTTCACTGTGCAGGAGAGTATCCCTCATTATATAGCCAATCCACATGGTCGCTCTACTATTAGTGCAAAAATCTTAAACTGAGTCACCTTCAAAATGGTTTCACAAAAACCTTCCATCAGCCACAGACAATAAGTATATTGGGCTGTTTTTTCACCTGGACTAAATCTCAATCAAGCATTCAGAGTGATACATCACCTATCACGGAGCTTCTGACATATGCAACAGAGTCCCCTTGTGCTTGTATGTCATTCAGCCGGACTCTCAATTACTCTGCCTACCCAAGGAGGGTGACCCGAGTTCAAGAACATCTGCAGTAGTGCTTGTAGCATGCTTAAGAAGCAGGCACACCATTGCTACAAACATGCATTTCAACACAAAAGCAAGTGAACAATGAACGCTTGCCATTTTTTCCGGACAAGCAGGCTTTCCTTGGGTGAATACTCCTAAAAGACAAAGGATGCCTCTGCTTACTTGTTCATTTAAAGAACACCGTAGATTGTGCGTTTGACTGGTAAGTGGGCAGTGCGTTCAGCGCCCATTAGTTGAGTGTCAAATTGGTTGCTGTAGGGCATACGACTCACAGGGAGGTGTGGAGGGAGCTGAGGCAGCTTGAAGCCACCTTCCTCCTTCTGGGTTGCCCTGTGACAATGGTAAGGCCCAAACATGATTAACGAAACTTCCAGGATGACCGATTTCCACAGCGTTGCTCAGAGCATCAGAATTTGACCCTTCCCTAACACATTTCTTCCATCCCCACCTCTGTTTGGCGACATTCCTCCTTCCTGCCCACCCCCTCCCTGCAAAAGCAACACCAGGGTTTGCCTGGGGAAGTGAACTTTGAACTATATTCCCTAGTGTCTGCACCAGGAGAATCCACCTCTGCTTATGTCTGAATTTTAGCACCTTGTTGTTGTGCTCCGGTCCTTTAACATGGCACCCGGGGGCAGCAGCGAGGAGTCTCACTTCTGCTTTGTGACAGTGCGTGCACGTTACGGAGACACCGCTGAATTCAGAGCCTTGAGACTGAAAGTAAAATCTGAACTTGACTCCAGGGTGTTGGCCGTAGCCGTGTTGGTCTAAGGACATAGTTCCCATCCAGGAAGAGCATGCAACAACTGCAGATGCTTCCTCTGCCTGAAGAAGGGTGTTTGTACCTGAAAACTTGCAGAGAAGAATTTTTCCAGCTATTTGATTTGGTCTAATAAAAGATACCGGATTTACCCAAAGAACCTTGTCCGCTTATGAACTTGACTCATGCATTACTTACACAAATTCCTTACATACACACCTAAGCAAATTACAGCTAGAACCGGGGGAGAGGAAACTTTTCATGTCCTGGAGCGGGGAGCGGGTTCTGTTCTACATTGGGACAAAACTCAGAAGCTTTCAAAGATTTTTTCATGGAAAACCAGCGAGTGACTAGGAAAGCTAACAGCCTGGGGTGTAAGGCACTCACCTGGGATAAGGGTGACCCAATTTAGGTCTGGACTCCCTATTCTTCTACCGTTCCCAGGTGAATGCTCTGAACACCAAGCTATGGAGTCACTTGTACTCTGCCAAATTCATACTGGATTATTTAAGCAATATGAGCAGCAACAAGGGATACTGAGAGACGTGCGACAGGGAACCCTGTTACTGGTAGGCTTGAGAGGGCAGGCTGTTAAGGGCAGCAGCACAGGTGGACTGAGCCTGGGCTTGCTAAGGACAGGGGGCTAATGAGTGACCGGCTGGCCCCTGGGTGCACAGCCCCAGTCAGGGGATTGGGAGGAGGCTGGTTAGGGGATTTAAACCCAGCCTGGGACCATACAAAGGTAGCTAGGCGGAGAGGAGCTCTGGTGAGTTGTGGGTACTGTCAGAGCAGGGCAGGTACATAAGCTGCCCCGGGAAGCTGGGGGGAAAAAAAGACTCATGAGCAGGCAAGGCCCTGAGGGCTGCATCTACCAAGGAGGGAGACGACTTGTTTCTCTGTAAAGCGGGTGGCTTGCACTTCTTGGACTTGTGAACCAGAGGGCTGGGTTGCAGCTACAGGGGCGAAGAAGGTCACAAAAAGGTGGGCCACCGTCTTTCTTTGCTGTAGGAGCCAGGAGAAAATCCCAAGCTGAGGAGCAGACTCTAGCACTCTGATGAAGCCCCAAAAAGCAGGGGACACGCCACTGAGGCCAGACCTATAGCCCAGAGCCTTTATCAGTGTCCTAAGGTGCGTGTGGCTAGGGAGAAAAAGGGGCATAGGCTGTGATAAATGGAGCCTTGACAAGTCCTCAGAAACCCACAAGGGCAACCCCGCCAATGGGGAGTGCAAGGTGCAGGAAGGACTCGGGCGGGGCGACTGGTCTGGCTGAACAGGCCGGGCTGCTTGCGGAGCTGCTACTGATCCAAGGATCTCCCTCCCCGCCCCAGTCCCCAACCACTAAAACATCAAAGCTGTTGCAGGCAAAGAGCGGGAGGAATGGGGACACTGGGAGAAGGTAGCAGGTGAGCAATACCGACCCTACCTGTTTTACTGACTGTCACGCCAAAATAAATTACAACTCAGGGGTCAGGCCACTTGCTTGAGACGTGTGGTGTGGATTAATTGAAGCAGGGACCTGAACCTAGGTGTCCCACCTTCCAAACGAATAAAATAACAAGCAGCCTAATCTGAAGTCTCCCTGGTTGACCAGAAAGCGCTTTCCCCAAAGTGAGACAACTTTCCAATAAAGGTTTTCTTTAATCTGGCATGTTCCTGCAACAAGTTTGGTTTTGAAGGATCTGATCAAAAGCAATTTGGCCAAAAAAAAAAAAAAAAAATCCTGACCAGCTCGTATTTAAAACTTGCCTGGTATCTTCATTCTGTTTTAAACCAGCCACAATTTGCAAAAAAAATCTGTAGAGCAAGAATGATCTGCTGAAGAAATTTTTAAATAATCTTGAAAAATTAATACGTCACAGGGTTGCGCAATCTGTTTGCAGATAATTAGTGAAAAAAAAGGATAAAGTTTCTCTAAGACATTATTACTTGTAAATTATTCACTCGTCTCTAGTGTCTGCCATGGTTGGCACAGGTCTATTTAAATCCAGTCTTTGAAAAGGAGAGACATGTTTCTCCAGCATGGTAACCTATCACACTTATCAGTGAAGACAGCTTTTCAAGGATCTGTGCATTCAAGCCTGTCTGTCAGGAGAATTTCCAAGTATAGGAAAGATAAAAAGATTATATAATGAGGAACAACGCCCATAGACAAGTGAAGGTCTCCCACTGCAACTTTAAAAAAAGCAAGCCTCGGTGAGGAAAGGCCAAGACATTACAGGATTAAAATAGCCACAGCAAGGTAGATTCTCAGCTTGCCATAAATCAGCCTGGCTGCACTGATTTCAAGGGAGCACACACCAACTGAATGTACATCCTGTGTACAGCCTGCATGCTGCCATATCACTTGCTTCATCCTTTGCAGAACTCAAGGGTGCTCTTTCCATTTGCAAAAATGCCAGTAGTAAAAAGTTCAAGAAATGGTTTTCCAAATAATAATCATAAAAAAAAAAAAATACGAGCGTCCCAATGGCCCAAATGGCGATCGTGCATCTTGAAGGTGCGTCTCAAAATCTTTGCTCCGAGTAAGAAAGCAGAAACATTTCTTCTAACGTCGCAAAGACGGAAAGCATTTCAAGTAGAATAAGTCCCGCTCATTCAGAGAAGCAGTAGGTTGCGTTATTGCGAACATTAATAATAACAACAGGGGCTTACGATTGTGATCTGCTTTCCAAGGGGAATGTAAAAAGCTCTAATTAGTCAACCCAAGCAAAGCAGCTGACATTTTTCAATACACAGACTAAAATATTTTGTATAATAAGCAGAACCTGTAGCTGATCTTCGCTGTTTGTGACAGACAAATTACCTGCCGAAATTGTAGGGCTAGCAACCGACGTCGAGACATCGCTGATCTCAGTGATAAACACACGTTGGCAAAACAAGAGTCTTTCCCTAGGCAAGGAAGCCAAAGGCTCTCTCAAGCCTCTGTATCAAAGCTGGGATTTGCTCCTGCTGAACTGAATTCAGTGAGCGAAGAGGTCTTGTCTACAGACTTGCAGGAGAGCAGTGCACAGCAAGGAAAGCTTCAGGTTGTCCTACAACTTCTCCCTTCTTTTCCCTCAAATCCCCCCTACCTCCCCAAACCTCTCCCACCGCGCCAGCGTGGGGGACAACATCAGCCCGACTCTTTGGAGATACGGGCTGATCTCTCTTGATTTTTTGGAAAGAAGCTATTGTCCTCACCTCTCCCAGGACCTGGGGGTGGCCCGGGCAGCAGGAAAGTTAAGCTGCTCAAAAGCAGTGGCCTGAACCGTGTGCCGCCTTAGACAGCACAGCTCCCTGTTTCCTCCCACGTAGCTAACCTGTGCTGCCATGCAGCCAAAAAGTGCTCCATGGGGCCTAAAGGAGAGAGAGATTACCCAGGGCAGCGGGGCCAACCTTTTTGGTGGGTGTGCCACAAATTATCCCCACACCATCCTCGAGAGCGACTCCAATCCTCTTCATCTGCTGCTCTGTTGAGTTTTTTTGCTCCCTACCCAATCTCCTGCTCTGCTTACTGCCCTGTTCTCCCTGCCTGATCTCCTGCTCTGCCTTCTGCTCCTCATCCTATCTGCTGCTGTGCTGCCTGTCCTTTTTCTGATCTCTGCTGCGGGCCACGCAGAGGCTGCCTGTGCCAGTTGTGGCACCCGTGCTGCAAGTTGAGCTAGGAAATCCTCGGGTGTGCTTCTGCACCCAAGGGCTTGTTTTATTTCTCATCTTTCCCCAGATGCATTGCATAAGAGCCATTTGAACATCATCACCCCAAGCGGGATGCAGCAGTAGCAGCACCAGGGACCAGTCTCTTCTGCTGCCAAGGGCCCTTGCAAGCAGCAGGGTAGCAATTCCCACTCACTTCTGAGACTCCGAAAGCAGAAAATGAGAGAAATGGTGAAAGAGAAGCTGAGTCACCTCCCCAGCCCCGCTTTCCAGCATGGGAACCAAGGGGCTTGCATGCTTTACAGACAAGGAGTCTTGAAACCCAGCCTTGCCCCTCCAGACTTTATCACAATCTGCAGAGAGGTCGCTCAACCACTCCTGCACAATAAGCGCTTCCTCTCTCCTTTCCTCTCCACTGCGTCTACCCCAAAGCAGGTAAGAGCAACTGGGGTATCAGAAGACCACCGAGCCCTTTTGAAAACGAACGGACACTCAAAGGCCTTGTCACCAACCCTTCTTGCTGGGCTTATTGATACACATTATTTCCATTGCCGTTATGCCGCTATGCTTTCATTGCGCCCACTGCTACTCCAGAACGTATTGGGCCAGTCCTGCTCATTCTCGGGCCTCACCTAGGTTACAGTTCCCAAAAGCACCCAGCAGACCTGCCTTTTCTATGGAGCTGGGAGTCTGAGTTAACTGTTCCTCCATTCACATCATCCCAAAACCTACTATTACACCTCTCAGTTCAGGAGGAACTCTCCAAGGAAACAAAGCAGATATAAGAAACCAGTTCCAGATAGCTACGCTGAACAGGTCATGGACTGGAAGCAGATGGCACAGAGCAATATGAACTAATGCTGATGCCAATTTAGACAAGATCTACTGCCAACAAACAGCCCATGACCTCGTTGACGCTGAAACATGTGATATAGCTTGCAGCACTGACTGGATGGCATCACAAGCCCTGTGCTAACCCCGTTATATCTTTCGACAGCACCTCACAACCACAGGTCCAGAAAGGCTGAGGAAGCAGGTGGTCCTGCTTTGCATTTTCTCATCAAGCATCAAGTCCAAGATAGATGCCTGAAGTAAAGCAAATTCACTTAAGTTCACAAATGCAGAAGCAAAGCCGACACCATTTCCTGGCTTATGAGAGTCACAAGCCACTGGTAGCAATCGTGGTTGAAACAGTCGGACGGGGAAGGCATTTTCTTTTCTTCCCACAGCATTGGGACCGACATTCAATCCTGCATACACTGGTTCAGACTAATAACCCCTCTGTGTCACAACCCCTTTTTCACGAACAAACTTAGAGAGAAGGTAGCAAACGTTACGCTCATCCAGTTGAAGCAAATATCCCCGACTTGGCACAAATTTGAATTCGGGCCAGGGACTGAAGACCATCTAGTGGCACCGACGAACGACACCCCGTTGTCAACGGACAGAGGGCAAAGGATGCACACGCTTCCCAGATAACATCTATGAGAGATTTGATGCTGCTTATTTTGATGCCCAACTCAAAAGAGTGTGAATCAGGCTGGCCATCAGCTGTGCTGGGGGACGTAACGCAGGGAAAGTGCTGCACTGTTCACCACCCTGGACGCTTGCAGAAAATGAAACTTTTCCTCGGGTTTCAATTTACAGCCACCTAAAACAATATTCTCTGCCTGGGTAATAAGAGATAATAAGTTTTATGATAACTCCCTTATGCAAAGTCCTCACATAATCTGGTATCAAATGAATCAAAATGAATCTTACTGGGTTAACATCAGACTGCACATTTTTACAAATTAGGTGCACTTAGGTTATATTTCCTTCCATGTACAGTCCTATTCCCACACCGGAAAGTAATGTTATAAAGGTCAGGCTGGAAATTGTATTCTGCAGCGTAATCTGCTTTGCAAATTTGTATCAGTGGTCACAATGCCTAGGAAACTCAATTACTTCCGTGCTATGACAGCTATACATCAGCAGGCCAAGACGATGGAGGTTATTTCTAAAATTAGAACCTAAATGCAAAAGGCATTTTTGGCAATTCTCATTTTACAACTGTTGTCTGATGTTTATATTGTTAAATATTAACTGAAGCAATGACCATTATTTCAGCCATTTCATCATGCACATAGCAGTCTAGTTAAACAGGTGCAATCCAAGCTGGAGTTCACTGAAACCCTTCATGTCAGTTTGAACCTATTACCATTTAAACATAATATTTTAATCAAAGTGGCCATCTAATGTTAGTCTTAATCACTATTATCATTTTCCCTTTAATTTTTTTTTTTTTTTTATGTGAAGCTTATTTTAGTTTAGTGTGCTTTTGCCAGTAATAATATTCCAGGTAGCTTTTGAAATAAAGCATCCTGCTGAGAGTGTAATGAATCAGCAAATGATACCAGGTTTGCCCATGGACAAAAACAATTCTAGTGGCTGCTTTTATACTCTCGTTGGGTTATACTCATGGAATATAAATTGATCTAATTCAAAATCATCTGAAGAGAAATCATGTAAAATGGATTTCAATTATACCATTGCTGTTTTACAAAAGGGCTTATCTCACTATGGGGGAAAAAATCAGCACCTCCATAGGATTCACTTTCGGATGAAAGTAACAACAACAGAATTTTCCAGTTACATTTTCTCCACTCCATTTAACTCTTTGTAACTTAATCCTAAATATCTTTTGATCAGCTTCACTTCTGCCTTATTTTGATAAAAAATAATTAAACCCATTATTTGCAACGCCTGTACTTTCTGCACTAGGAAGCAAGTTTTGCTTTTGTTCCTTCTCCCCAGTCTTTCTTTTTTTTGCTCAGCTACCTGAGACTGGTTAATTGAATCTGCCAATAATGCTGTTAGCTCAGAAAAATAACTCAAAACCAAGTCTCATTATTTCCAACTCAAAACTCAGTTGTAGATTAGTTCACTTCACTTTCATGCAAAGCTGATGTTTCAGGGGCCAAATTCCCAGAGCCTGGCACTTGTGTGTGCTTTTAATACTGGTAAAACTCTTTCTGTCTTATAAATACAGAATGTCAGTCAAGCAAAATATTTTTTGCCTGTGTATTGTGGGAGGGGCGGGGGGAAGTCAGATTCTTTTTATGGGCTAATTATTTACAACTCTGGTCTGGATGGAAGATTACAATCCAAGTGCAGTATTAGAAAAAAAATTAAAAACCCACATCTGTGTATAATGTATTGCTAGTATGAATATGATGGGGGAGAGGGAAGGAGAAAACCAACACAAAACAAGTATCTCTTGAACAAATTCTTATGCCTTCACATTTTTGATCAGGTATATTTTCTTTCCTTTTTAAAGGATTTTGAAAGGCCAAGCTGTGTTAATGAAAACTCCTGTGTTAATGAAAAATCTCATTAATATCATTTAATCTATCTATATATCTATCTACATATAGATAAATATACACATATACACACACATATACACACACACACATATGCATACATATATATATAATGCAAATACACACACACACACATATACATATATATACACATGCAAATACCCACACACATATCCATATGTATATACATATACATACATGCAAATACACACATACACATACATAATACATATACATACACCTGGACTCTGACAAGCGTTTGACATGAACTGTAGGGCACTGCATTTGGTTAACACTGTTCAAATAAAAAGGAACAAAAGAAGCAACATAAACTTGACTTCATTTTGTACAATACAACAGCTGTAGTTTCTTTCAAGTGTTTAACAGCACAATTTTGTGGCATAACACTGTTACGCTAGGCTTTGTCTCAGTAAACTAAATTCTGCTTTGTAGGCCGCCTGTTACATTTTTCTTCTACCTTAGTGCTACCACAGTTTTTGTAATTCTTTTCTTTTCTTTTTTTCCTGCTTGAACTACCGTAATAACGTTCCTGTAACATGGAAAGTTTTAATTTGACTTTGTCTGGTTTCCCTTTATTCATTACTCTCATAAAGAATGCATGCTGGCTTACTGAGAGCCTCTTAATCTAGTACACCAACCAAGTGAAAGAAGTATTCCACCAGGAGAAGAGAGTCATGGTAGAAAGGAGGATCCTTATGGGCCTGATCCATAGCTCAGTGAAGCTGACAGAAAGAATGTCTTTGGCTTCAAAGGGTTTGGATCAAGCACTGTCAAGGGAGGCCAGATTAAGCAACTATTTTCTCTTTTAAGCAATGACTCAGAAAGTTTAATTGATCCAGAGACTTTTTTCCTTGCTATTATTGAGGTAGAGTGGCTCCCAACACTTTGAGTCGGCCGCATGATGCATCGCACTACATTTCTTGCTCCACCTGATCCTCCTCATGATGTATGTAAACCAATTTCCCCTTCCCTCTTGACAACCATTAAATATTTGGAGCCAGGTGGAAAAGCAGCTTCAGAAAGTTTTTGTTCTCCTTGTTCCCTGCTGAGAGCTGACATTTTGCAAGATTGCTCAATAGCTGGCTCCCCAACTGGTGCGAAGAGTCTATGGAGAATAAAGATGCTCATTAGAGGCTGAAAGAATCTCAGCCAGGACGTTTCGAGTCCACATAAACTAGAAAATAGAGACTTTGAGGAGTTTCCTAGAACCGAGTCGCCTCTGCAGTAATGAGTCACTCAACCAGCACTTGTAAGAATCCCTTATTGCAACTATTCTGTATCATATGTGAAAACAGCGGCTTTTAAAGTATGTACGAGGGACATAAATCCATGCAAATAAGGTTGTTATGAGCTCCGTCTGCCATGGCAGTCTTTTTTGTCTCTTGGTACCTTTCCATCATGTCCTGCGATAGCAGATATTATTTGGGGCCGCTCGTCACAATAAACACCAGTTTTATGCAGTGGCCATTCATAACAAGTACCAAGAACCACTTTGTAGGTAAATGACAGAATTAAAAGGCAGGTTTAAGATCAGAATGAAGTAGTAAGGCGAGATTCAGTGGCTTAGACTGAGGAAGAGAAGATTGTAAGCGAGAGAATGACTCCTAATCAGCATTTCACAGAGGGGAAACTACAGGGAACTTCCTTTGAAGATTAATATTGGGACAATAAGAAGAAGAGAAAATGTCAGTGCTAGATGGGGCTGAATTTCAATGTTAGCTATGGGTCTGAGAAATGAGAGGCAAACCTTTGGATTAATGTGGGAGCTTCTGGGTCACTGTCATGCATTTCTCCCACTTCCCCCTTGGGTCCCTTCTTGCTCGAAAGGAAAGGGGTTAGCAATTGCTGTTATTCCAGCACTAGGGCAGGCCACACTCAAAGACCACTCAGTTTTGCTGCTCAGCTCTCCAAAATCCCTATCCACCTGCTCTGAAGAGGCAATAAACCAGGGTTTTAAAAGCCTGCTGAATGTACAATGGGAGCCTTATTTCCTTTTATTCTCCTCCAAGGAGGTTTGGTCCAAGTTACAATCCAGCTCAAGGCAATAAACAGGGTTGTGGGTATGTTCCAGTGGTTATAATGAGTAATTGTATTCATAATTGAGAGGAAGCTTTTAAAAGCATAGAAAACAGATTGGGCTGACATACCCAAGCACCATGCATCTTAGATATATGACGATGAACTTGACTTTATATTATCTCAGAAGAACATATTTGGCCTCATGCAAGCCTATGATATCGTCAGATAAGTGATGGGTGCCCCCCTTCAGGTCTCTGTAAACCAGCATTTTCCAGAATTCACGAACGAATTTCAGCTTCGGAAATGCAATCCATTCTAAGGGCATCATCAAAAAGCTGCACAGGTCAAAAAGAGCTCTGATTCTTCCCTCAGTCAGAAAAGATCTAACTCTAATTGGTTTTGCCGGTCCAGGTATATCTTCGGGACATCCTGCAGTGCTGTGCAGAGATACTGGAGCTAGTTTAACTATTGGAAGCAGTGTGGCCAGACACATTAGTGCCTGAGTTCATACACCTCGCTTCTTAGCAGGACTTCGTGGTACACCCCGTGGTACACTCTGCCACTGGTACTTTAATGCCCTCCTTCGTTGCCATATGTGGATGCCTCAGAGGTTCAAGCAAAGGGTAAGAAATTCAAGTAATTTACTTGTGTGCATGCACACATGCAGTTTCCCAGTGAAACCAATGCGTGAGCAAGACTTGCAAGATCATCTCCCATGTCTTGGAGCTACTTAAAAACATATCTGTAAAAAAAAAAAAAAGGACCACGCATGGTAACTGTAAATCTAATGGGATTTGAATATAATAAATACTGAATACAGAAAATTAGGGTGTCTAATCATAATGACAATTCAAGCTTAACAGAGTAGCAGTATAATGAAAGCGTTACAAGCAATCCCCTTCTCTCATGCAACAGAAGTATTTGGAACTATGGTTTAACACAAATCTACTATTTGAACTGAGATGAACAAATATTAGTCTTATTAAAAAATCCAAAGTTATTTACATAAACTTTATTGGGAGATGAAGACAAGGAACAGAGAAACTGTAAGCTAACCAGAAACAAATACAAAATACCCTGGAATACTGCACTACTTTTAAAAGCCCCATTATCTAGGTCACTGAAAGTAAAACAAATTTGCAAAGTTTAAAAATGCTGAGTTACTATTATAACAACTAGAGCTCAAATGGTAGGGAAGCTGGAGGCATACACTAAAATAATTAGTTTAATAAATACATGGAAAGAACACATTGGAAAATGACTGTCTTTGTTAAATGTTTATCATCCTAACCCTGGTTACATCCTGCTTATCAAAGCTGGAAAGCAATTATTCATGAGAATGTAAAATAAAATCTATAGCTGATATGTATTAACTTATTAAAGCAAAACTATGGTACACAGATGAAAGTAAAGCAGAATAAAAATTAGCATCGGTGTTTCAGGGAATTCAAAGGCTGTCAAAAGATTATTAAGGCAGCATTCAGTTATCTGCAAGTACTCTCCTTCCCCCTCCAAGCTCTATCACCCTCTGCACCTTCCCCGTTTTCAAAAGTGTTTCAAGGACTCAGGGAATGAGAAACTCGCACAATGCAGTATTGCTTGCCGTCAGGAGGGATATTGCAATGGGGGAGGGAGACAGGGACAAAAAAATTGGGCAACATTGTCTCTCCTTGGGAGTGACAGTATCTGCAGGTTCAAGAAAAGCCGGGGGAAATGTGGGCTTCTCGCCACAGTATGATATATGCCACGAAAGGAAAATCAGCAAGACCTCATGTTCACTGTCCCTTGCTGTGTCCTACAGGAGCCAGAAGCGATGTGTTAAACCCTCCCGAGAACAGGAAATGCACCTGCAAACTTGGGCTAATCGGATTTTGATTTTTGGAGTTGAATGAATTAAAAAAAAAAAAATCATGATGCAGGAGAGTGAGCATGAGACTAGGGCTACTGCAGCACCTATCTGACACTACCCAACGCTGCTACCTAGAAGCAGCTACCGCTGTATGCAGCGAAGGAAATGCGCAATGTCCTCAGAGAGAGACAAAACAAAGGAGTCCCAGATGGGACTCAAGGGCCTTGTTAGCTTGCAACAATTTTTGAAAGGAAACGACAACCAGATTGGTTGCTAGTAAGCACAAGAATTGCAAATTAAATATAAACGTAATGACTGCATTACTGTAAGATAGACAAAGATCATGTATGCGTGGATTAATGTACAACGTACAATAACTGGATTAAGTCCTATGGGTGATTTCCTGTTGCAGGCTAGCCCCAGCAACTCTCTCAGGTTTGGGGCTCATACTCGGGAAAGCATTAAGGTGAAGTGAGAAGTGGCAATTTTTGCCGGATCTGGCCACAGAAAGCAGATTATAGCTGTGACCAGACACAAGTGCACAGCTGCAAACAGCTTCAAAAATGGCTGACTGGGTGAAGATCTGACCTCTCATTGCAAAATTTAGTGCTTTTTGTAATTGTGTCTGTGGAGCTCCAAGCCTGTCCCTGTTTTCAGAACGGAAGGGGGGAAAGGGAGCAGAGGGAGTTCAGTATGGTACCCTGAAGGGTGAGGTGGGTGTATTTCAGACCCACTTAGGTTGCTCCATTGCACCCATCCCACCCTTCAGCCCCAGCTGGGGAGCCATGGGAGTGAGCTCCCTCTCCTGCCTTTCCCCACTCCCATTCTGAAAATAGCGATCACTGGCAGAAAGCCACGGCCATTGGTATGGGAACCTGGCTGCAGGCTGCCAACCCGCAGATTGATCCCCCTCTCTCCTGGAACCAACTGTGAACTTCTGTTTGGTCCGGGGTAACCTTGTAACTCAGCCTGCTTTATAGAAAGTGTTCCTAATTACAGCTGGGAGCTGCACTTCTGTCTGCACCCTTAGGCGTGCACTTAAGCTCCTCTGATTTCAGTAGGATGGCAGCATCAGGATGCTTGGATCAGGGCCTTTGAGATGATGCACCTGGTTTTCTTAGGATAAAACTCTTGGCCCCACTAAAAACAATGGAAGGTCTTTCATGAACTTCAATGGAGCCAGGGATTTACCCAAAACAGGTCTAGGATGGAGCTGGCACTGTGGATTTATAGTATGCAAGGATATTCCATAGTCCTCATACACAGGCTGATTCCATCAGGTTAAAAGCACCCCCAGTGTCCCTGACTTCAATGGGAGTTCATCACCCCTTGGGAGCTGCTGAGCAGATCATGGGACCGGACCCAGCCACAGATAATAAAAGTCTAAAGCTTAATCTGTGGCGTATAGTACACAGTGGAAAAACCCATGATAAGCCCCACTTTTTTTTTTTTTTTTTTTTTAGAGAGGCAGCAAAACACAGGACTGAAAAGAGACTCAGTTTAAAGATACCTTTCAAATGACAGCAAGCTGCAAAACGCTCTATTTATCTACCTTGGAAGAATGAAGGGCCGTGTTAAATACATCAATATTTTAAATTGTGTTTCCAGGGAGTCCAAGCATTTCAAGCCCAAAGCTCAGACAGCTGGGCCATCTCCCTATCGATATTCAAATTAGGCAGCTGACCAAACCTGTCAGAAGAGGGGTAATTTATTTTTTTTAAAAAGTCTCCCCACACATGTCAAAGCCAAAATGTGCCCTCAGAGTTCAGCTGGAGATGCTACACTTACCTCAGGGCAAAACTGGTCCTTACAGGTTTTTGTAGGGTGGGGAGCGCTAAAATATCTTTGATGCCTGTAAGCTAACAGATAATTACTTCAATGATTTGGAGGGGAAAGTGTTACCTGCTAATTAAGGCATCTCCAAAACCTACCCTCTGCAGGGAGAACTAGTACAACCACTGGCAACAACTCAAATATTTTTACATGGTGTAGCCAAGATGCACAAGCCCCCACTGGCAGCCTGCATAGACCCTTTTTGTGTACACAAAAGGCACAATTAGTACACACCAGGCACACCTACACATGCATTAATGTGTCATAATTACAGTGCACTAAGTTTAGTACCTGTAATAACAGGTACTAACAATGTGCGGTAATCGGTGCTACTCTGCAGTAGTGCTGGTGAACTTCTTTTAAATGATGATAATGAGCAGTAGACTAAATCTACTGTGCGTTATTGCATTTCCATAGCTTTTGCCGTGATGCGGTAATGCGTAGTAGAATCCGACTACTGCACTTTTAGCATCTCGTGTAGACGCGCCCCCTAAGAGCATCCACATAGCAAGTCAGTGCAGAGGAACCTAAGGTATCACAGATCAGCAGCCCTGGGTGTTAACTTCCTCATGTAGACAAGCCCTAAGTGACTTGGGGAGAAAAGCCCTAGTGACTGAAGAAGGTTGTACGGTAAGGATGTACTGCAAAGCAGTGGGGGGAAAACTGCAAGATAGGGAGGGCTTGTATAAGGAATCCACTCCTCTGGCCCAGTAGAGCTAAGCTTTAATGATGCTTTATTCACTCTACTGCAGCAAGCTGATGCAGGGTCAGGCCAATTAATATGTAACTAGTTTCCTCCACTCTCTTTTTGGGAGTAGGAGTACTAGTTAAGGAGTAGCCTGTTCCCTGGAGGATGAAGGGCAGCAGGGATGGAAGACAAGGCTTTCATCCCTTCTCCAGCACCTCCCTTTAATAATTTTTTTATTTGTAGTTGGGTAAGGATTCAGGCCATAAAGAAGAACAAATCCCACAGAGGCTGCTGTACACACGGAAGGAGACACAGGAAACTATGGTGCATTTTACAAGTACCAGGGCACCCTATCACAAAATAATATATCATATTGACCCACATATTATTCAGATCAGTAACACAACATCATCTCACTCGTACTTTCCAGTACGTTGTCGGCTACTTAAATCTTTTTTCCAGACCCATCTGTTTCAGCACTCCAAAGTTATTATAAATAGTAAATAAGATGCAACGTGCCTTTGTACAATGAGAGAGCGGACTATTAATAATATTAACTTGCACTTATTGAGCGCCTTTCATATGAGGATCCCAAAGATCATTACAAACTAATGTTTGTAATTAATTAGTTAGACTCAGCTAATTAGCTGAGTCTAGCAACACTCTGCACAGTAGATAAATAGTGATATACCCATTTAATAGATGGGTGAATTGGGACAGATAAGTGGCATACCTGCGGTCGTGCGGTGAATCTGTCATCAACAGAGTAAATAGGAATAGAGGCCTAGAGTACAGGGACAGACCACAGGAGCCCTGTGCTCCATCTCTATTACTAGACCACTTCCTCTGTGCTAATTATGTGTAAAGAGCACCCTGTTGCAATTCTCCTAGCAACTTGCTCCACTTGCTTACTTCACAGTGCAGATTTATGAACTCCCAGTATTTTCCCCCATCATGCTTATATATACCGCCTGTTTATGTGCTCCGCAGCATAAACCTAAAATTCTGCTCAGGGAATACAACACATGTTATCCTAGTGCCTGGCAGACATTTCTGTGATTCAGTGCGTCTGCTTATAGATTTCAGTGCATCTTGGTTAAAAATGCCCTTGCTTTCTGAGGCTGAAGGTTGGGAAAATTGTTTGCTTCTTATTAGCAAGTGGCTCTGACTGCAATATCTAGAGCTGGATTTTGAACACGGTAAACTGCTGGAAATACCTGCATGCCAATATGGTTCAGCCGTATCCCAGCTTTTTGTACCTGCTGCAAAACTCCCCACTCTCACATTTATTTCTCTGAGTCAAAGTTTAAAGCCCTGTAAGCTCAATGAATATTTTCCTCTTACCATTTCATAGCCATCCCTGATTTGATCCGGCAGGGTTCTGTGATGCTCAAATGAAGCAGTGACATGCAAGTGTATTGACTGATGGAGGCACACTTCTTTGGCCCTTGCCACACATTACACATATTACACATAAACTATTTAATCGCACAATAAATTTAGACCTGCCACCTATGCAAAGTAATTATCATGCCATAAAAATTTCCATCCAGCTATAAAAAGAGCCAACCAGCCACAAAGTTAGCGCTTGAAAATGTATAACAACTTCATAGCTGGTTTCAATCAAGCTTTAATCTGAACGTGTGGCAGGGCCCTTATTGACCCACTGTGGTTTTTATCTAAAGGAAACTGCATGCTCTGGGTTTGGACTTCCAGATGGAAAGAAAAGGAAGCTTAGATGACTGGATTAATTCCTGTGGCAGAGACAGGACTTAAGATGTTTGTATAGTATCCCTCAAGCTTCTCATGAGCCAGGTGATTCTTGCCTTTTTCACTGGCCACATCTATACCTGTGTTTAACTGTGGAGCAGACTAGTTACCTGTGGAGTAAGGCATCAATGTCTACACATGCAACGGTATTAGGTCACTGTAAACTACTTAATGCCACAGTAAGATAGTACTGTTAGGGACAGTACTATCTTACATCGGGGTAATTTACTGCAATTAAATGCACATGTAGTCACTGACTGCGGGCAAAAATTGTGCTCACTCAGTTTAGCTAGTCAGGGGCCAGACTCCTGCCTGCTGCCTAGCCACACAGCTCTGCACTTTCAGCACCCTCATGCCCCAGCCCCTCCACTACCTAATACCACCACTTAGAGCCCAGGGCTGACCCTGTGTACCTCCTGCCAGCCTGGACCTGGTCTGCCACAGCTCAAAATGCACATTTTGTCCTGGGTGAACATGTAGATGCTGCACTTGAGAGTAGTTTACTCTGACTCCAACTGCTCTGGAGTTTATTGCTTTGCATTAATTGCACACGTAGATGCACCCAATATGATCACAAGAACCCCACAAAGAAGTTTTAATGTTAAGGAGAGTTAGACTTTGAATCACATTGTGAACTGTTGTTAAGAAATGGTATGTATTTAAGCTTTTCAAGGCCAAAGGGAGGAACGCATTTATTCATGCTGTTGCAAGCTCTGTATACATTTTAGTTCTTCATATAGAAAGCTTAACAACCATGGATTACTTGCCTCATTGATTACAGTGCTAGGAAATAAAACAATGTCAAGCATTCATTACAAAACTTTCCTATGTTTAAACGACAAATGTGCTAAAACATTAGCACAAACCACAAGGAAATCATTTGTAAGATTTAAACAAGAGTTTTTCTATTTATGTATGGAATTGACAGCATGTTACTATCCTTAATGCTACTTTACTGTTCCCTGATTGGTTGTTGAACCGCCCGTGCATGAACACTTTTGGTTCCTCATCCACCTTTACTCAACAGTTTCTCGTTCACTTTCACTGCTAGGTGGCAGTATGACGACATGAAGTTGTGCATGCTGGAGAGGAACTCATTAGCATGTTCATTATTTCCAATCTAGGGAAGAGTAATGATGAGTAGTATATTTTCTGTGTGTAGTTCCATAAGCACTAAAACATATGCTGATGTTTTACTACTGAAGTCACTCTTTTCTGACGAGTTTAACTTCAGTCCTGCAAACAGCGTTGGCAAACGTAAAGACATTAATCACTTGTAAGTTCATAACACACTGACTAAAGGGCTAATCTCAATGGAAAAAAATGGTATTAAAGAAACAAAAGCTATGTCTTAGGCCTATTGTACTGAAAAATTAGCTCTAAGCATTATGGTAGTTAGCATAGGATGTGAATGGCAATAGAAGGGCAAAATTAAATGGCAAGCCGAGATTTGGCGACACATCTCTAAAGAATTTCTTCGTATTGTTTTTTGGGATTTGCACAAAGCCAAGAGTCATTCAAGATAACTCTTTAGTGCTAGATTACTACTTTGCACACAGCCACATGAATCCCAAGAGGAGCCAGAAAGGCACTGTGGTCAGATACCTTTGTGAATCATAGCTTTTCCCCTTCCTTCTCTTTCCCTCTGAGATTGAGGATAGTGGAGAAATGTAGTAGTTTCCAGTTGACTTATCCTAGCAGCAACTGATGACACACTGCACTCTCAATTTGTGCTGGGAAAACGAGAGCCCAGTACTCATTCACTTCCCTTCCTCATTCAGCTGGGTAGGTAAGGCAGCACCTGGTCCTTGCTTACTCGCAAGTGCCCAGGCCAAGATGGAATTCAGACAGGCAGAGGAGAAGAGTTCTTACTGCCATATGAATGTGTGCAAGTCTAAGTCACAATCAGTGCAGTAGTTATCAGCATCATATCTCAATATTTCCACCCTGATATTCCCCCAAAACAAAGCTCACATTTATTCAGGATTTATTCTTTTTATGCTGCAAAAGAGAGACTATCCCAATTACCACAATCAAACTTCTGAACTTAGACGATCAACATCCAAGAACCTGAGCCACCTCAAGGATATTGTTCTCTCCTTCTTTGATAAAACAGGCTACAGCTCAAATACGTAGCTGGGTTTTGCTGTGTCCCATCAAGGTTACCACATTTGGGTCTCTGTTATAGCAGAAGGGATTGCCTATTTTAGAGTCATAACACTCCATGGAAAACAGACATTCAAATCTGGGACTCTTTGTAAGAGGATGTCAGATTATCTCAATAGCGCAAGAAGCTAGGATACTGTGGAAGGAGAAATCCTGGGAAGGGAGAGAAGCTCAAGGGGGACCCGCTTTTGCAACTTATCCCAGGCGGAGTAAGGGACGTAGTTGGGGACCAGAGAACCATGTTATGCTTCCGGAGTCAGTACCCACTCCACATGGGCAGCAACCACACCCAGAGAGGGGCAGCTGGGGAGAGACTGCAGCGTCATGGTAGACAAGATGCCAGAAGACTCACCCACTCGTGCCAGTCCATGGCGAGCAGCAGACAAGCACAACCAGGTGGCACAGCTGCCTAAAAAAGTACCAGTAGGCAGGATGCTGGAGCTATGTGCTAGAATGTTTGGGCTGAAGAGAAGCCAGATCAGGAGTGGCACAGGCTGAGCTGAGAATTGGGAGAGGGGCTGCGCAGTGTGCAAGTCACTAGGAGATGGCCTTTTTTTTTTTTTTTTTGTATTGTTAAGGGAAAGTAAACTGAGGAAAAGTGACTCCGGGGACACTGAGAGACTTTACAGCCCACCTCATTTTATAGCTGGGAGGGGCGGGGGTTAAATTGATGAGCATGTTTGTGGTTTGGTTTTTTTCGGGGGATGACAACAGATTCAAGCATTAGTTAATGTTTCAGTTGGGTCCTCTGCAGAACTGTTATAATTGGGAAAATTGATAGGGGGCATTGTCCCCTTGTTGATTTAATTCTGGTCTGTTTTAGGCCTATTAAAAAATATTGATTTTGAGTTCACATGGGCACCCTGTCAGTGGACCCAGAACATGGGTAGGACCCCCCCCCTTTTTTTTTTCTTTTTTTGAACTTTCGAACAAGAGTCCAAGGCCCCACTGAGGGGTTTTTTTGTGCACCTGACATGGATCCCTGGAAGCCTAGATAGGGTTGCCATACTTGGCCCAAGGGGGGTACCCCCAAGATAAGAGCATCCCATGATACTGAGAAAGTGGTAAGGGTAGGGTGCAAGGGAGGTGGAGCCCTAGGAAGAAACACCCAGCAGAACTAGCTCCCTAACAGAAGTGAGATCAAAGACATGGTGGACAAGAAAATAATATTAGAGGATGGCTGGGGGATAGCGTGGCTCCTTTTATACCTTGTTGTTATTTCACCAGAAAGACACCAAGCTGAAGGCGACCTAGGCCTTCCAGCACCTACCCCTGACAGATACAATAAGAGCAATATACACCTTGAGTTGCACCTAAAGGAGGATAAAAAGTCAGTGAAATTCACTGAGCTCTGTGTTAACATGCCCCTTGCAGCCATCCCCACTGACAAACGAGGCTGTCGCCCACTGAACAAGCATTAACAAGGATCACGTTCCAATGCACCTCATCAGTGAATGGGACAGCGCATTTTGGCTGTACAACTGGTCCAACACAAAGGTACAAAGATTCAAGAGAGATCTACAGTTGTTATACACTGCTTAGATAGGCAAAAAGGCACACCTAATCTTTGAGCCATTTAGAACTCCAATAACAAACGGTGATTCAAAATTATACATACATTTTAAGCCTGTGACCAAAAGATGGTGAGATCTCCTTCTGGTCCCAGGTTTGTTATGCTGCAGAAAGTCTTTTCTCAGTGCATACTGATCTGAAGCGATACTGACTGGGGGAATCACTCTCATTGGAAATTGCAATTCAGTGTTGCCCTGGGAAAAACACAGAGGCTGCATCCATCTCCTCCAGTAAAAACAGGAGTTACAAAATCTTATTAGCATACAGATGGATTTGTTTCCCAGGCCATTTTGCTACCTTCTGAGTGGCTTCTTATATGAATTGGAACAAGCAAATTAAACCTGAAAGTTCACTAGAACTTGGCAAGAAGACCAGAGTCCTTGGGACAGAAAATGGGCACATACAAGAAGAATCCAAGGACCTCCACTGGGGTAAGAAAGCCAGTGAAACACATGTTGATTCAAAACCCTCATAGGCTACTCACAGATTTAAAATGGGCCAGCATAGACAAGAGCCTTTTGCCCATAAACAGGAAGAGCTCCACCAATTGTCAGGAAGCAATGCAACCAGTGCAAATCTTCAGCTAGTGTCCCAATAAATCAAGGTCTACAGATACTCTCAACATTGCTTCATCACAACCTTTTTAATGTCCTAAAAGGGCAGATATGGGAATGGGAAATAACCAGCATGCTATCTGATATTATACAGACCATTTTCTTTGATCAGGAGCCTCGTGTTGGGTTTTCAGCTGGTGAAAATCAGCATTCCTCATCTGAAGCCAATGAAGCTATCCTGGTCTGCACCAGCTGTGGAGATGGCCCAGATGTCCCTTCATCGGACAGATGCTGTCCTTCCTCCGGGCAGCATTAACATTACCTCATTGATCATTAGCATTAAGTCACTGATCATGTTGTAGGACTAGTGGGCAGCTGCTTACACCCATTCCTGGGATGCCTGTAGTAGAACCATGGCAAATGATCGCTTTAACAGCTAGTCCAATATGAAAGCAAGCTACTACATTTATCTACATTGCTCCATCAGCCTTTCTACATGAGATTTTATTTTTTTTCTGAATTCTGTTCCACTCAAGCATGCAATATAACTGCATTTCCTTTCACAATATGTAACTGTGGTAACAAAACTAAGCCTAAAATTTACATACAGTACATTAAGATACATAATTTACTATGGAAACATCTTCAAAATATTTTGACAGTTATGGGAAAGCAAAAAATAGTATGATTTTTTCAAACAGTATAAAATATTAGCTTATGACATTACTTGGGAATGAGCACTGTTGTGGACTACGCTACAGTGACTTGCTACATGGAATTAACAGGCTAAAAATGTGTGGAATAGTGTCCAAAGCCTTATTTAGATAAAAATAGCCTTTCCATAACTATGTGTGAAAAAACACTCAGTAGATATGTCTGGCCATTAACAATCTGTCAGCCAAATATTCAGCAATTGTATTTCTTTCATCTTTGCAGCTAGGCCTGTCTCTTGTCAATGAGACATTGCAGCAGTAGTCAAGCAATCCAGAAATAGTGCCCTAGGTCGAAAAATGAACTGAATCTGCTTCAGTCGCTAGAACTGACAAATGCAGCCATTGAAAATATAATACCTTAAACCCTGGTTAGTGCATTTGATGACTGGCTCATTAATAACAAAGCAAAAGTGCTTCAGGGATTTATTATGTTTAGAAGACTGGCGATTACATCCTCATGATCCTTTTCTAGATTTAAAGGTGGCAGAGAAATGACATTTGGGATCAGGGAAGAATGACAGGGATTTAGCCTTGCTGGCCCCTTCCTGAAGATAAGGTGACTTCTTTTCCAGCTCTCTGCAGTTCATCTTTAAAATAAATTAATATTTTTAAAGGCCAAACTTGTGGTTTCATTTTTCATTTTGACAGCTCCTGAAATGCAGATAGATTTTACATCCGATAAGGGTTTTTTCCCCCTCTGGTTTTAGTTCTTGGTCTCATTCTGCTCCAGCACCATTCTGTAAGACAATGGCTTTTCAAATGACCCTGGAAGAAGAGGGAATCAGAAAATAAAGCTCTACCAGGCAAACCCTCAGCCAGGTACCATGTTTTCCCTCCCACCCCAGCTTGTTTTGCATATATTTCCTAGAACAAGATTTAAAAAATAATCAGGATTTGCCTAAAAAATTTGGTGAAACCTGTCTATTCGGTAGCCTGATGACCATCAGCAGGCCATCAGATTCAACTGACCTCCAGAGTTATAGGATGAGTGTCTATAGCTTTAGCTAAAGTAGTAAATCTCTGCAGTTTAAGTCAAAAGCTTTCAATAGGAGTTTGATGTATATATTCCATTAAAAGAAAAAAACTTAGCCACCTACTTGGCAGAGTACAGAGCCATATCATCTGAAGATCAAGCACACGCTAACGGGTAGGTTACAATAGCAGAGACATAAAACTAGACATCCTTAGGTGGAGGAAATCAGCTGCTCCACTTGAAGTCAATGGAGCACAGCTCCTTTACAGCTGCTAAGGATCTTGCTCAGCTGGCCATGCAGAGTGTGGCTGACCTTGTGCAAAGTTGTAAACCAATTTCTCTTTTTTCCTGAAAGGCTCAAGCATCAAGTGCTGAACCAACCTGGGATCAACATCTCCGTGGAGTGTGACGTTACCTTCCTCATGGCTAAAATTTACCAGGGAAAGGAAATTATTGAGAAAAAAAATGAACACTGCAACAAATTCATCCTGGAGAGACCAAGCGCTCCACTGGTGGTGTGTCCCTGAGGAAAGATGATTGAGAGAGGACACTAAGGCAGCGTCCAGACCAGCATGGCCATGCAGTATGTGGCACCGCAGACATGTCTACGGCACCACATATCGCATGTTCAGTTGTTCTCCATGCAGCAAGGGAGCAGTGTGGAAGGTGTTTTTGAGCCCTAGATATCCAGGGCTCAAAAATACACCAAAAAAATAAGTGGAGTGGCACATGTAACATCAGCATGCACCGCCCAGAGCCAGAGCCTGGACAGCAGGAGCTGCACTTCGCTGCCAGCCAGGCTCTACACGGCAAAAGCGATGAGGCTGCAGCCCTAGGAAGCCCCCCAGGACCCCACGTAAGGCTGCCCAGTGCTGGCCCCAGCCTCTCCTACCTCACCCAGGGTAACTTGCCACATGCCAGAGTGCGTGTGGTATGGATGTTCCCCAGGGACAACTACAAGGTGTGCCACCGGTAGTTGTCCCCAGGGAACCAAGCGCCCGCGCTCATCTGGACGTGGCCTAAAAGACAAAATCATGGGTTCCAGTAAGTGTCTTGGAATTTTGGAAACGGAGTTCAGGGAACGACCCTGAAGAGCATGGCGAGAAAATAAAATAAAGAAAAGAAACGCAAAAGGAGGAAGGGAAATCAAGCTGAGCAAAAACTCAATCTCTACCCTTGCATCAGCTCAAGGAGGGAGGGGTGGCAAGTGGGCTGAGGGAGTCAGTTCCACTACTCGCAATGTTTGTTTTCTGCAGAACGGATCGCCCTTGCTAGCACTACCTACCTACTCGGGGCCTCCCTCCCACTCTGCTCACCCTTGAGAAAACGAGTCCGTGGGGACGAGCAGAAAGAAATAGCATCAGCAGCAAAAGGAATGCTCAAGGCAAATTAAATGCCATCAATTTCCCTGAAAAAGCAAGGGAGAGAGCTGCTGAGGTTATTGATTTGAGACTGAAAACTTCAACCCTCACTCAACCAAATGGCACCTTTACCTTTGGTGGGGTGAAAAGCACGAGCAGGGGCCACTTGCCTGAATAAAGGTGCAGGATCCAGCCTAGGAAGAACAAAGAGGGAGGAGTGGGCATGCCAGCATTGTATTTCACACATCAGCCATCCCACCACCACTCAGTGCAGCAGCCGAGTGGGGGAGAGGTTGCATTCTTTTACACCCTATCGTGCCTGCCAAAATGAACAAAACAAAGCCTCCATTTATTGGTTTCTGAAGGGCTTGGGAGTGAGAAAAGCACAGTTCAAACCCCTCTGTGGGAGTACTGATTACAAAAGGAAATTGGGATTAAAAGGAAAGGTCTCCAAAGATATATGTAAGTAGCATTAGAGGTGAGGGCCGTATGTATCATTGGCAAGGAACTTGAAATAAAATCAACATCATTGATCTGTGGATTCTCTTTCTCTCTGGATCAAAAGCACAGCGATGCAGTCTACCTTTTGTTGTAAGGAAATAAGAGCAGTAGAGGGAGGAAGGGAGGTCACACATATTAACTACCCACTCTAATAAGCTTTTGTGAAAAACTAAACATTGCAGGAACGTATGGCAATCATGCAATAAGTCACCAGTGGTTAGGGAAGAGAGAGGAGGGGACCACAGCCACAAAGAACAGCATAAATTAGATTGCATAAGCAAGCTCCTAAACAAAATATAGTTGGAGCAGAAGAAAGTACCCTTCTTTGAGTTGGAAACGATCTATTTTCTCTGGATGATATTGGTCAGACTGCACTGTCCTAGCTTCCAGCTTCTGACGTTAGGTTTTTATGCCATTTAAGCCAAGGGAGTACTGGACCCTGGCTTAGGCCTTGATCCTAAAACTGGCTGCACGCAGAGATTTTCCATGGGAGTGGCAGCCAGGACATTGACAAAATGGAGCTAATGACATTTTCAAGTGTGGCTATAATAGTAAAATGTCTAAGTCAGCAGGAATCAGGCCAGACCCAAAGAAGTCACTGGCATCACAGCGTTGGTGCAACTCAAGTGTTTAGATTTAAGCATGTGCGTATGGGCTTTGGGCTTGTTACATGCGACTCTGTAAGCAGCACACATGTTAATCTATGCAGGAATCCAGGGGCTAGGAGCTCCAGGAGCCACCCAAAACTACCATATATCCAGCTAATCCTCTGTGGGATCGTGGCACAAGCACTCAGCCCCAGGCAGAACAGGGTCCATGTACTGATTTGACTTCTCTCAACTCCCTTTTCCAACCAGTGCCAGGGCAAAGGGATGAGGCACACGTGATGCACAGGGAAACAGAAGTCAGAGTGCTCAGTTCGGTGGCAAGCTTTCTTCAGAGTTTTAGGCACTATTGCCCATTCCTTTGCCTCTACTGTCAGTCACATTCAGACACTGGATCTTGGTCGCTACTCAGTGACCATCACTGATTTGATGACTATGGAAACTATCAGTAATTAGAGATTGCTGATACAGGTTTCCCTTGCCAACCACTGGGGTTAGAGGCCTGAAAGTTCCCATGGTTGGCAAAACCCTGGTTGGCAAGACAAAAGGTTTATGGGAAAAACAGCAGCTGGTGGGCTGATGCGTGGCCACGGCTACTAAAAAGTGTATACCATGGTAGCCAAAATGGTATATAGAATATTAAGCGTGGATACTCAAAACCATGGTTGGTGAGGGAAACCTGTACAAGAGATGGTCCCCTGTGAATTTACATCAACATGGCAATTTTCCAGGCGTACCATGACACATCTTTTTTTTTGCAAAGACAAAAAATAACCCTAGATATATTTTCCTTAGGAAGCCTGAAAATGTCCCACCTATTAGATTATAGGTTTAGTGTGTGAAAGGGAGTGATTTATTTGCCAATAACAGGATCACTATTGTAATTTTCTGATGGAGCATATAGTTTCCAAAGGATTTTTTTCCCTTACAAGTGACTGGAAGACCATTGTGCATCTAAAGGAAGCTCTGTGCATGGATGAAAGTCATTCTAAGCCTGCTGATACAGCACAATTCTACAAGCTTTTCAACAGATTTGTAGAACTATTCTGTGACATGGAAAATAGCAAACCTGTTTGCATAAGGGCACAGAAAAGCAGATTAGAGTCCTAGGATGATAATAAAATTACATTGAGAATTGTGTTTAAGTCCATCATAGTACAAATATGCTTAGAAATAATGGACACACATTGGCTTGATTTTTCAAAACTAGTAGGGACTTGATCTAAGTGCAATAAATTTGATTTGAAATTAGTTATTAAATTACAATGTGGCTTACTAAACAGCAATTAAACTTTAATTTTATTAATTTGGTGGATGTTGATCTGCCACAAACTCATTTGTTTCATCCAACTCCTATAAAGTACATAAACTACTTTTCTGAAATATTTTTTTTTAGTACTCTTTTTTCACAGAAGCCTGGAAAAGGCCCCTGTATGTATCTAACAGTTCACAGCATGATTTATTTACAAGAAACCAACACCATCTGGCTCTAAGAGCATACTCCATAATGGCTTTGGACAGTGGTCTATTTGTCTATGCTGTTGCAGTAGACACCAAGGACATCAGGTGAATGTAAATACCTGACTACAGGTATCAAAGTAATAAAGAGTTACCTTGGAAGATAGGCCACTTTTCATCAAACTGATGACTACTTAAGAGTGGATTTTTCTTCTCCATGAGACCATAATAAGATAACATTATTTTGTGATTATATTAGAGTTTCAAACAAACTATAATACTACAAAGTAGGGTGCAGATATACCACCACTGACATCAGTGGGTGATTTACTATTAGAATGATAGAAAATTAGGGTTGAAAGGAACCTCAGGAGTTCATCTAGTTCAATCCCCTGGCTCAAACCAAGACCATCCCCAACCATCTCAAGCCAAGGCTTTGTCTAGCCGGGTCTTCAGAACCACTAAGGATGGAGTCTCCGCCACCTTTCTGGGTAACTTGTTCCAGTGCTTTACTACCCTCCTTGTGGGAAAGTTTTTCCTAATAACTAACCTAAACTTCCCTGGCTAAATGGGAAGAGAGCTGTGCCTGATTCTGCAAACTTTGATCTATACAGGTAAGGACGATTACTAGCCAGTTCTCAGAAGGCAAGTTAGTATTGCAATGGCACTTCTCAACCAGCAAATGTAGCCTCAGCTTAATCTAAAGCTACATGTGTAATTAGGTGTAAATCAATCAAAATCTATTTAAAAAAAAATAAAGCTTCTATTATCATGCACCATTTATGAAGCCATTCATTCATCTTAATTTGCTAAAATCTTCAATCTTCTATGCCACATATACAAAAAAGATCAGTTGGTCTAATGTTGGGCACAGTTACAACAGGAGAAAAATGAAACACAGTGTGTCCATGTTTTTTCTTAAATTAAAAAATGAATTTGTGGGTAAGTCCTGAATATGACTCAGACATCCTAATTCTCAGATACAGTTGTAATTGCAGAATATGTATCTTCTTTTATGGTGATTTCTTAACACACAAGGGCTTCTGTTTGTTTAATGAAAAAGAAAACCTGTCCTTTACATTCAGTTCTCCTGACTGTTCTACGTATCATTTAGCTCCACGGCAAGAAAAAAGAGGCACGTGCATGGGTAGCCTAGGTTTGGAAATAAATAAATGTCAAAATATCTTATTTACTCAGGCTAAACTATACATTTGAAATCCTAGGACACTTCATACGAACAGTGTAAATTGACACTTTTTTAAGATACTCAAGTTGAGTTATCTTAGTCAACTTGCCAGAAGAACATTGGCAACTTGTAGGGGGTGCACACGGGTGCACATCCACCCCCTGAGATTGGCTGCTGCTGCCAGCAGTGCCTGTGGGCGGTCACTACTTGCTACCCCCTTGCCCCGCCACCAGACACCATGGGTGGTCGCCAACCACCAGTCGGCGTTCACCACACTCCCCCTCACCCACTGCTGCGGCTACCTGTAGGAGTTCCCCACCGCCACGCCCCTGCTGCCACCACCACTGCCAACTGTGGGTGGTCACTGTGCCCCCCCAGCCTCCAGGGGCGTGTGTCATTCATGCAGGAGAATATTAATTTAGGAATACAAACACCAAGGAGAATCAAACTGTTCTGTATCACTACTTGATGTGATTTCAGCTGCCACTGATAGTAACAGACTGAACATTATGTTCCATGAACTGGAATTACAGTTTATTTGTGATGTGTGGAATCGGAGCTGGGAAAGAGAAGGGGACATCACCAAGAAGAACGGTAATTCTGCACTGGCAAGGATCAGCTAACAAGCACGTAAATCCATTGATCCATTCTATGGCCCAAAGAAATGGGGCTAGAACATGGCCTCTGAATATGAATGAAACCAGCATAGACTTGTCTTGGACTTATACTTGTATTGTGTATTCTACAAACAGCTGGGAAGACGGTTCCTTTACCACTATCAAGAAATTGTGAGGTTTTTTTAAAAGAAATTTCTGAGAAGATATAACTGGCTTAAAGGAATGGTTTGCTGTTTGACGAGCAATCTTCCCATACTGCTGTAGAGGCAGTGTCCAAACACGTAGGTGCATATGACCGAATAGATTTGGAGGCTGCGAGTAACCATAAGGATCATCTTGACCTCCCGCATAACACAAGTCTGATAAAGTGGTACAGTTTGTGCTAAGACAGTCAAGCGTTTGGGAATGTATTTTTCTTTAAGGTGGCAGTTTCAGAAAGTATCAGCTGCCATCATGTACCAATGTGGCAGGCACTGGGCTTCCTTCTTTGGAAACAAAACTCCTTCAAAATAAAGATGAAATATTGAAAGTTGCACAGATCTATGACAGACACCTGAGCTAGGAAGAGTAAATTCACATTTAAATTCAAGTACATTTAAAATGATAGAAACAGCGCCCCTCTTTCATGTCTTCCCCTCTGCCTTCCCGTATCCAGCTTCCTAACTCCACCCTGTCTGTTTTCTTGCCAGCCATGAGGTTTTGTTTTCATCAGTGCCATAGCAGTGAAGTTTGGCACCCAGGGGAAAGCCCACAGTGGCAGCCCACCCTCACCCTGCACACAGATCCAGGGTGCCCATGCCACCCCATACTTGCCTGGGAGTATAGGTGGAGAGAGAAAATCTTATTTGGGGGGCAGCTGAGTAGAATTTAAGATATCTCTACACACACAAACAGACACAGCAGGTAAGTGTGTGGGGGGGCAGAGGGGTGGGAAGGGTCATGGGAGGGCAGATCTAGGCCCCCTCGGTAAGGGAGTGGGGCAGGGGTGAACGGGATGCCACCATGAGTCATGGGAGGGTCGGCGCCTGGGCAACTCATCCAGGAGGGGGCTCCCGGGACTGCACGCACCCCCCCAGTGTAGGCATGGGGGGCACATGCCCCCCCCCGGATCTTTGCACAGGGCAGATCCGGCTGCTGTTGCAGCCTGGGACTCTTTCCCCACAGCCTTTGCCCTGGCAGCCATGCCCTGCTTGCCCCCACCTTGCTATGGCACTGTTTTTCCTTCTTCATTTTTTGCCTTGTACCTAGACTCCTTCAGTGGTAAAGGACCTGCAAGGTCATCTGGCCCATGAATGCAGGAATGTGATGTCCAGCGCTTATCCAGTCTCCTCCTGAAACCCTTTAGTGAAGCTTATTCTAGTTTCCCTGGGCAAGCTTGCTGTTCTAACACTGAGGAAGATTTTCCTGAGATTGAAGCTAAACCTATTTTGCTGCAATTTAAAGCCACTGCTTCATACTCTGCCCTCTGTGACAACAGAGAACAGCTGCTCTCCTTCTTCTTTATAGCAGCCTTTCAAACATTTGAAAATACCTGCCTCCCAGTACTGGCTGTTACTCCCCTCTCTAACAAGGAAATCCTTGTGTTTACTTATTCTTTCTCACCATCCATTCTCTTATAAGAGGGCACCTAGAGCAATAAAGGCCATTTAGGGAGCCTAATCTACGTTAATGGAATTCAATCACAAGCAGCACAAACTATGGTGCAGTGCTGTACCGAGAAGGAACGAGGCTGCTTTAATATGACAAACCTCTAGTTACTAGTTAATATAGGGATTAAATAAAGAAATCCCCTGCCTACAACTCTGGTCTTTAAGCCTTTTATTCAACTGAAGTTGTACATGATTGAAATTAAGGGTTTAGCAACCCAGGCTGGCAAAACAGCCTTCCAGTTATGTCTGTCCATATGCTTACAAGCCACAAACACAGGGGCTAAACCTGTTTTGAAAGTCCAGTGTGCTTTGCCAAAAGTGTCTGCAATATAATTCAAAGACAAAACCACTTGGATGAAGCAGAAGAAAAGCCAATGTTTTCCACAGCCCAGCTCAAACCCACCACTCTGGGTTTAGGATTTCTTAATTTACCAACTCAGTTACCAGTAACACAAGTGTTGAGTCACTGTCAAACCAGCCATAAAGATACACTAGCTGTGGTTCCTTCATAGCAGCAGTTGCTGTTGCTTGTCGAGCCTCTCTGAATATTTTCCTTTTCCTGCTGACATGAGTGGACTTGGATGTGAGTTTGTAATAGATTTGCTAGGCTGTAGGTAGGATTTTTGTTTCTTTTTTCCCCTGTTTCACCACCAAGCATCCTATTTCACTAACGTGTCCCGGTAGAATGACACCAATGGCTTCAATAACAACCAAGGATCTTGTTCGTTATTTCCGATGACTTGGAACACGTCAATTTAAAGGGAATAAAATATTAACAGAAAAACAGAGTAAACACAGAAAACAGACTCTTCAAACCCTACGCTCAACCACAGGCGAGGAGTTCATATCCTGAGGTTACCCCATAATGCAACATTAGCTCAGACTATCCTGATCACTACACTTCCCAGAAGTCAACCTCAGGCTATTGCTCCAAGACATTTATCCAACCCAATTCCCTTTTTGCCTTAGCTCCTGCTGCATTTCCAACTGAATTAGAGAGCTGCATTGCCATTGCATTAATGCCTCATCAAATGAGCTCTGGCTGTGCTAGAAGGTGAATAATGGTGGCAATTGTCAATATTTGGTTACTCAAAGGATCCAGGATTTCATGTTGGGGAGAGAAATCCACTGCTATCCACTGCTATCTGCTCATTTAATGAGGCTGTACCTGCAACAGTGAAGAGGGTAAGAGAGGCAGGGAAAAATGAATTCAGCTGATACTTTTCTCCTAAGAGACATCTGACTACCTGACCAAGTGTGGCTGAGCAGTACCTACTACTGGATGCCATTACTCCTGATGGTTTCCTTTCTGCTCTGGGGAAAGGTAAGGTGGACAGGCATACAGAAGGTGTCACAGGCATAGATGCATGTACTCCCTTTGCACAGGGTGCCCAGAACTGAGGAAGATGCTGCAAAATAACATGCAAACAGCTTGTGGAAAAGGGAGGGGAGAAGAGCGAGAAAATGAAGTTGTCTCCTTTTGCCAGCACGGGCTTTTCTCCTTTCATTGTAAGGAAGTGGCAAGGAAGTCTGATCTTTGCAATGAAAATTGCCTGCAAGCAAACTGCCTTATAACTGAGTTATAGATTCTGGTTGTAGGAGGTCATAACATTCACTTAAGATGGCAAAACACCTTGACATGGTGATTTTCTGGAGGACTTTGGGCATGTACAGAAATGTGAAAGAATTCTGACTAATACACACGGTGTAGCACAGATGCCATCTCCTGCACAGTTTCCTTGCTATAATGCCGTTTTTAGCGGTAACAGCTCTGCCCTTTCATCTCTAAGCTTCCTGTAAACAGAGATGGCAAACTGTGACTTAGTGCTACAATTTTGTACCTTCCCAATATGAACAACACTTTTAAAGCCAGGATGTAATTACACCGACATTTCTACTGCAGCCCAAGCCCCATTTGAAGCCAGGTCTGCAGAGGCAAGAGGTAAAATAACCTCCCCACCCTGCCCCGCTTAAAACTAGTGCATTAACTTATTGACCTTCCTAACCCTCACTCTTATGTCCCTCTCTATTTAAATGATTTTCTACTGAATTGCTCAGCAGCGCATCTCTGCTATGGACTGAATATGTAGAGACACAGCAGGTGGCTTAAAAATAGCTGCAAGTATCTTTGGAAAAATATGTGGAATGTATCCAGCTTGTTTAGAGAGAATTTTAATGACACCTACAGCAATTTACAGTCGACAAATTTTTGTGTTTCTATAGTGCAGAAATACCCAAAGTGAATTATCTTGTTTATCACTGAGAAAAGGACAGTAATTAAACATACTAATTTGGAGAACAAAATTAGATTCTGGGTAAGGCAGTGTTCAAACAGGTGCCATCCCAAGGATATTGGTTACACTTTGAAACACCACGTGTGAATATTAAAAGCAGAAAATAAAATGGTGTCGTCCAGGAAACTCAAACTAGAATGCACCATGCACTAAAACACAACAGTTACTGCCCTGTTTGTATGAATAAGAGTGCACGCATTACATCTCAAAGCATTTTCCCTGGTAAGTGGCAGGACTGGTTTTCTCCACAGGACATCATACATAGCAACAGCACTTAATAAAGAAAATACACCCTCTACTTAAGTCTGACTACCAGTAATAGTCAGCAAACAGACTTCCGCTAACAAAAATTGCAGCTTCGTGAAATATATATGTTACAATACGAAGTAAAAACTTCTGTGCGCTATACTTCACTTGGCTGAACTAAACAAGAGATATATTTTTCAGTCTCAGAATGCTGTTGGATTCAATCCTGTGGTTTGAAAGGCCTGTGCATACTATTTACCTATAGTATATAACAGGTGGGCAAAATACGGCCTGTGGGCTGGATCTGGCCTGCCACCTGGTTGGATCTGGCCGGCAAGCAGATCCCCGCCAACTGACTGCAGCTGCCCTGTAGTGCTCTGTATGGTCCCATTCGGGGCAGCCTGTGCCATGCTCCTTCCCATACCTGACCACAGCCCTGGCCCCGGCCACCATGTACAGTTCCCGGCGGGGCTGCCTTCCACCCAGTCGACCACCTGCAGGTGGCTGCTCATCGTACCAGGGGGGTGTAATGGGTGGAAGGAAGCTGGGAGCTGGAGCCCCGCATGCTGACACAGGAGCTGCCTGGCTGCACCTTTCCCCCAGCCTGGCTTGGTATCTGCTGCCGAGCACAGCCCCACAGCTGCCACCCTCCCCTACGCTACCTTCTGCCTGGAGCAGCACAGCAGGAGCAGCAGGAGGAGTAGCTGCCAAGCAGTACCCCCAACGCGGAGCACTACAGGGCCAGTTGTGGGCTAAATTAGGGGGGTAGGGGGTAGACCACACCTGCACCACTCCACCTGGGCAAGCTCCGCACATGTCCCCTGCCACCCTCCTTTTTACCCCTCACCCTCAGCTGGCTCCCGGGACCTAGCATATGGGCAGCCCCCGCACACACCCACCCTCCCACATACACAATATGCAAGAATAAGACTTTAATATGAGCTATTATAAAATTGCCTCTATATACACTACTCAAAAACACCTACATCAGGACAGAAATTATTTTTTTAATAGAATTATAACACTTTATAGAAGATGTTAGATTTTTAGTATATGATTTGGTTTGTATCTATAATTTATAAAAATGATCTCTCCTGAAAGATTTTATGCATCTAAAACTTGTTAAGTGGACTGCAAGCTGAAATAATTGCCCACCCCTGGTATAGAAGTAAATCATAAAACTCCATGAATGTTCTCCATGAATCCAGCAGGTGGCTGGCAGGTAAGTACACTTGATATTTCGGGAAACTAAAGCACTTAAACAGCCTCACTGCAGACAGGTTGAGGCAGTACAGTGACCCTTACTAGGAGAGTGACTTTTAATGGATCTTCAGTACCTCCCACAGCCACTTCATGCCATCTCTACTTATAAACACAAAACACAAAGTATATCCTCCTAATAAAGTATATTCTCCTCATGGGTAAACAGAGGGTGGGTGAATGGAAATCTATTATAACAGGCCTTTAGGGAGCAAAAATTATACTATGTTATTTTTTGCCTTCAAAAGGTATTATCTTAATGTGCACCAACATGCTCCAGGGACATCCCTATAAAATGACTAACTACTTAGTGAGAGGTGGTTGTTACAAAGCATGAATTTCAAGGTTGGTAAGCCATGGAAGACCACCAGTAACTACAGTGTGATATGAATGATAAAATGCCTCAAGTGTGAAGTAACACTGTAAATCTAGAAATCCACTGAAAAACTTTTAAAGATACAATAGCTAATGTTGGCACTTTCAGAATGGGAAATGAAGTTCCCTACAGCTCATGGCTAGACCGCAGTACCATGAACAACATGAGTCTAAAGAACTAGCTTGGCTTTGGCTATCACGTCGTGTGGTAAGCGAAGGCTCCTTGTCCTCTGTCCCCAAATCCTTCACAAAATATCCTGGCCCGACCCATCACCTCTTGTTCACCACTGGGAAGCTGACTCCCGTATCCGCTTGGCCAAAGATACGAGTCTCGACTGCCTATTCACTTTCAGACAAGTCCTACTGGGCTTCCACGCACAGCAGCTCCTGTAAACATTCACAAGACCACTTCACGATCCCTCCTTAGACCTCTCTCTTGCTGTGATGACTCCAAAAATAGGAAGAAGTAGCTATGTTACGCTAAGATTGCTGCCTTGCTAATGACATCACATTGTTCCTTTGTGCTCTGCTTTCTGTCTGCATCCATCTCTTGTCCATCTGTACATCACACTGGGGCCTTGGTCCATAATTAAGAGAAGCACGCATTACAACAATAATAGTAATTAAGCATAGTAGCCAGTGTCCTTGTTAGGATATGGGTGGCTACTTCCATCTCCTTAGGGGTCAGCAGCGATAGAGCCCAGTCTTGATTCAGTGACAGATAATGATTCACCGAAGGCTCTTTGAGACTTCCCTGTGCAACTGGAGTCTACCATCATACTGTGAAAATGAGACATCATACTGATCCTAGGATCACACTTTCCAAAAATCACCTTCAAAGGCATTGTTTGCCCTGGGGTTGGCAATAAAGGAAGAAGACAAGTACTTTATATTTCAATCCATCAGAATGTAGTTAGAAATAACTTTAAGAAAAGGCTAAAGCAATTCTGATTGTTCCCAGAGGAGCCCAGGGGACTGTATCCAAGTCTCTGATGGTCCCGTTCAGTGACCTGGACATTTTCATCAGCATCCAGTCTTCAAAAACCTGTTATTTCATAGGCATCCTCTGTACTATGACAACAGTTTGACTTCACTGATACTAAGGATGTTGCCAACTCCAAATAGTGAACCTAGCCTATGGGATTGTGACACGTGCTTCCAGCAACAATGGGAGAGTCATGCATCAGTGGCATGAGTTTTCACTTGACAGACCTGCAGGCCTGCTAGGAAGCGGTAACAGCAGATTAATGAGGCAGCCATTTAGACATGATTCACTTGAGAACTGAACTGAACTTTAGTGGAGATTTAGATTGGACACTTCAACTTGCTTTCACTGCTCATCAGTTAAATGCAAGTGCCCCTCAACGCTCAGTTGGGCATACTTAGCTGATTAAAGCACGACTTCTCCTGTTGCTCTGGCGCTCCTATAGTATTGTATTTGAATACAGCATAGTTGGGGGCATGCTAGAGCAGCTTGCTCCCTGCAGTGATACTTCATCTGGAAAAGGACATTGCATAGAATTGGGAATGTATTTATACTTATTTTACTGTCTCCTTTTCACAGGTGGGCCAGTTCTCCAGCTGTCTCAATGGCAGAACTTACTTTACCTGACTTAGTAGACTAGTGTCATTTGACATGAAAAGCTGGATGGACATCATTAGCAGTGATAGCAGTAACAGCATTAGTAAAGCGTTAATGGCCTATACAGAGAGAGAGAAACAAAGGCATTGTCTCCAAGGCACGAACAGCAAGCCTAGGCATATGGGAAGCAAGAAAAGCTGGACAACTTGCTGTGCCTTCTTTATCCAGGTCAGAAAGAGAGTGAGAATGGGAATATGGGGATACAATGGGAATTGAGTATCTACCACTCCCCATATGCCTTTGAATAACTTAGTCCACATCTGTGAACAGTTCCCAGGGGGCTGGGACAGACATTGCATAAACCGGTTTGACCCAAATCAGTTAAGTCTGACACTATATTAAACCAGGTTGATCTTAAACCAGTTTCAGCCATTTTGAAGCTGGTTTATGTGCACTGAACTTCTATTCTGTCACAGGTTTAAACCAGTTTCTGATCACTTAAACCGGTATGTGTGTAATGTCTGTCCCTAGCCTAAGAGGAAGATGTAAAGTAGAAAGGACTTTTGGCTAAAGTAGGCTGAAAGGAGGAAAGCCTAAGGGAACTACAAGAGGTTTCCATGCACAGTATCAGATACTAGCTCACTGGTTGGTCTGGGTTAGTTGGTCTGGGCTGGCCTATTCTGAGGCCCCAACTTCCTTCTTCATACAGAACAAAAACTTCCACAGGACATTTGTGAGCTAGTTCTGACTGACACTGTATTGTCATCATCAGCCTATTGTGGTCACAAAGTGCAGGAAACCCTGCAATTCAACAAGCAGCTTAACTCTCAGTGCCTACCGCGAACATGCATCCAATATAAATCACACATTAAGTCAATATTACGACAGATGGAACCCATTTGTACAGTGCTCGGAAGGCAAGGACCTTCATTTCATTTGTGCATTGCATCTTATTAGTTACAGGTCATTCAGTCACAAGATGTCTCTAACACCTAACGCAAACCAATTATGACAGTGCTTTCTACGTGAGGATGAAAGTGTTATCGGCTTGCCACCGACTGGCAAGCATTGCTAAAGGCATCTTGGTTAATATGCTATTTGGCCTGATCTGATTTGCGCCTCGCAGAGCAGTCCTTGTTTCAGAGTTTGACAAGTAGGATGCAAAATCTCCTGAGCAGTTCTCATTTCTAGAAGTGACAGAAGTATATAGCGTTCCTGAAAGGAGGGACGCAGAAGGACTCGATTCCATTTGATGTGCCATCTTATGTCTGTTTTTACTGCATTTAAAAATTCCATTTCATTATGTTCATAAAAGCTGAATCTACCGTGCTGCTGAGCCTAACAGCTGTGTTGCACATAGATATTGATACCCAGAGGCAACACTCTTTTATGGGGCATCTCATGGGAACAGAGAGAGACGCTTCCAAATGTTTCAACTAAGCAGTAGTTGGGATGACAAGTAAATATTTGAGCTGTACACACATGTACTCAGACGTTTCACTTTTGATTTCTAAATAAAGTCTAGAAAATGCGTAGGTTTTCCCAAAATCAAATGTGTTGCGCCATACAAACTGAAACTTATTACCTGTCTTTTACAGGCAATCTGTTAAAGCAGACAGCTTAATCCAGGCCTACATCAGAGTAATGCAAGATTAGGTATAATATTTATTATCCTACCTAAACCAAATCTAAAATAACTACTGCTTCTCGTGCACCAGACACTCACTTTTGACATTTACTTGCAGTCTCTCATGATTTAGTTTTACAAACAGGAAGACTGATTTGGATCAATCATATTTGCTGCCTCCCAAACAGCAGGTTTCATATTTGTAGCTCTGTATTTATTGATTCTGTCCGGACCCCATACAGCCAGATGTTTATTTGATACACTTATTCTGATGAAGCTAAAGCATGAAATGCCAGGAATTTCACAGTAAAGCTTTTCCTTCTGAGTTTCTACGATGGATTGTGTAGAAACATAAAAGAAACTCTCAAAATGGTGGCCTACGTTTTGCAAGTGCATTTTGTAGCTTCAGGTATAAAAGTGAAAAATGTACTCCCTGGTATACCGTTTTTCATTGTTTTGACTGCTTAAATTACCTAGAAACCTAGTTCAACAGTAAGAAAAATATATTGAGCAAGATCACTGATTTCTTTCCATGTTAATTACACCATTAAACATCTGTAATGCATTTAATAAGAAAAACTATGCTCATGGAGATTAATTTAGAATTCTGAAGACATTTATACATGTATTTTTCTTTTTGCAATTTTTTTCTGATATGTTAGTAACTATTTTAATTACTTTAAGCACACTTCTTATCTGACTTTGGACAAATTACGTAGGCCGTGTCTGTTCTGTTGAGCCAGGACCCTTCTTGAGAAAGTAGCCCTTGTCCTTGTTCTGCACACGCCCAGTTAGGCAGTGTAAACAAAAGAGGTCCCAAGTCCTAAGTGTCCACACCAGTGCCACTCTCAAGCCATCCACCTTGGGAGAACATGACAAACGGGATAGGGGTTTACTTTCAGGACACTTCTACAGCACAGAGTAGACTCAATTATTCAAGTCTGCTGGACCATGCTGCATCTCATGTATTCAATGTCTCCAGACTTCAAAATGGTGGTGGGGGCCCCTTAACAAAAATTAGTCAAACAAGCTGTAGCTACAGTGACACCACCACCATTTTGAAGTGCAGGGGGCTTAATACATGAGACACTGCAGGTGCTTTAATTAGATCAGCTCTCAGAGCCACTCTTATTAAAGCGCCCCCTCCCATAATCCTGGAGTCTGTGTAAAGACTCCCACAGTTATTTATGGCTGCCTACACATGGGCTCAGGGGTTGGGTATTTTAATTAGAGTGGTTCGTGGAGAGCCACTCTAATTAAAATGCTTCACCATCATATGTATTAAGCCCCTGTGGGCACGTCCAGATGAGTGTGCATGTGCCTTTTGCCCCGTCTCAAACCCCTTTGAGGCAGGGCAACAGGCATGTGTGGGAATGAAAAAATGTTTGTGCAGAGCAGGGAGAAAATTAGACCCCTGGATATCCAGAGGTCTAAAAAAATAAAAGTTTTAAAAAGTGGAGCAGGACTGTCCGGGACCATGCCCTGAGTCAACCAGAGGTTGGGTCCTCCACAGAGATGCTCTGGCTGGCAGAGCATCTCTGGGGTTGGCCCCTCACCCTCGTGGTAAAACATGCGGCCTGCCAGGCTGCACATTCAGCACCAGGCCTCCAGTGCCAGTGAGTAAGGGGTCAGAGGGCCCTGAAGGAGGGGGGAGGGGATAATGGGGGGCCCACTCCCCCAGCCCCCCTGACCCCTGCTCTGCCATGCCCCTACCTCTAACAGCC
>NW_017728915.1:34857566-34912721 GCF_001723895.1 Crocodylus porosus | reverse complement strand
GGGGGGCTGGGGGGAGGCATATGAGCCTTGCAGGGGGGATGGTAGCCCCTGCAGGGGCCATTTGGCCCCTGTTGGGGGGGCTGTACCCCTTGTGTGGGGGGGCTTAGCCCTGTTGGGGGGATGAACCCCTCATGTGGGGACCAAATCCCCTGTTGGGGGCCCAAATGCCCTGTGCGGTGGCTGAATCCCCTGTTGGGCCATTGTAACCGCTGTTGTTGGTCTGTACCCCTTATGTGGGAGCTGAACACCCTGTTGGGGGGCCATAACCCCTGTGTGGGGGCCATGGCCCCTGTGGGAGGGCAGCAAAATATATATTCATGAATTCATTTATTTAGAGTTCACTTTATTATGATAAGAAACTCGCTTTAACACTGTAGATATATCAGTATAACCTTGTCCAACTGATTGCTGTTTCTGTCTCACTCTCTCACTCTCTTTACAGTGGTCTTTTGTTTTACTTGTGGAGGAACATGGATTTGGGGGTATTTTACAGAGTGACTTTGGGATTTTTTATTATTTTTTTAATCAGGGATTTTTCAGTTTTCCAATTGGGAACACCAGAATTCCTGCTAGGGAGGCCAGTGGCAAGCCCCTGCTTGCTCAGAGCTGGCACCTTGGACCCAGCTGGTTGTGGCTGACTTCCTGGCCATATGGAGCCAGGCGGACATGCTTTGACAGTTCAAAGCAGGCCACCACACCTATTTCTACCGGGAAATAGCTGCCCAGATGGTTGGGCAGGGGGCACACATGGCAATAGTGCCACGCAGAGGCCAACCCCACAATCACAGTCCACTGGCAGCTGGCCCAGAGGGCCAACTGCCTCTACTGGCTGTGCAGTCCCATCTGGGTCTGGCAGGTGTACAGCAGGTCACAGCCAGGCAGCATCCCCCACTGCCGGAGTGCTGCAGTGGGTAGAGGGTGCAGGGAACTCTCAGGGCTGCTTCAGCAGTCCAGCTGGCACAAGGGGAAGTGTCCCCAGGTACCAATTGTCTGGGCCCCAGAAGCTCCTGAGAGATGGTAGCCCTTAGCTACATGCCAGGGCAGCTTTTAATACTGCTGGGGCCAGGACAGGTGCTGGCCCCAGGCTCTAGCTCCCCCTGGCTGCAGATCCAGGAGGAGCCAGGCAGGGTTATTTTGCCCCAAGTGACACAATTTGCTCCACACCAAAGCACATGTCTGAGCATGTGCACTGAGGCAAAAAGCCCCAGCTCAAATTTGCACTGCTTCTATTTGAGCTGCTGCAAGCGCATGTGTTTGCATGTGTGGCCATGCCCTGTGATTTTAAAAATGGCTGCAGAATGCTTTATCTAAGCCTCATTCAATGGAGTTCAGATAAAGCTCCCTACCAGCCATTTTTAAACCTGCAGGGGCTTACACATGCGATAATGAGGTCAGGCTGGAGTGTTGTAATTAGAATGCAGACTGATTAATTGAGTCTGCTTTTATGCATTCTAATTAGAACACGAACCAGCACATGTATAGGCAGCCTATCTTCCTAATGAAAGTTCTGCGAGGTTTAATGAAATCACTTTAGAAATCTTTGGATGAAGAAAGCCACAAATACTAGGGTGACAGATGTGTGTCATCAAATAGATAATGTTGAAAGTAATATTATGATTGTAACTTCCCGCTGCTAGTTTTTTGCTCATTTCTTTGTTAATGGATTGTTACAGAAGAACACTAGTAGCGAATAAGAAAAGTAATTTGCTAGGCACAATGCACTTCAAGTTATATTTTAAGTGTTCTACAGGGAGCATTGCAAAGACACAGAGAACAGCCATGAGCTAAATTCAAAAAAGAGGGAAACATTAAGACTGTAAGTGACCTACGGCGTTTTAAAAATTCCACCCCATCCTTTTGAACCGCAGGGCAGGTGAAAGAACGACTCCAAATCCCAAATTCAGAGGATAAGATCAAAGAAGAGGTCAGATCTGGAGAAGCGGAGGCTGTGGTGGGAGGAAAAGATAGAGTTGAAGTCAGAGAGGTTGAGGAAGTCCCTGTAGAGCATCTAAACCAGAAGGATTATTCTGAATCAAATTATGCCACAGAGCATTAACAGCAGCCAGCGGAGGGTGATACTGTCTGGTCTACCCTCAAAATCAAAAATCTGCTCGCAATATGCTAAAGGAACATTTTTTTTGTGGGGGGGGGGCAAGGCAGGGGGAGGAGGGGATGAAATTTTTTATTGGACCAGCTGCATGGCTGGGATAAAGGTAGGCAAGAGTTCAAATGCAAGACGTTCTTCATCAGATCTCAGTGTGCTCTCACTTACCACTTAGATAGCTAATGAGCTTGAGGTGTCTTTCCCAGTTCTGACCTGTCATGCCGTTATCATAGAGCCAAAACCTTGCCCGTCTTCCTTGGGTGCTCCAGCAGGATCAGAGAGGGGCGCACCCTCGTATTTGTGCCTCGCTACAGGCACAGTGCAGGACATGGCCTCCAGCCTCCTGTGAACGCTAGGAAGGAAATGGCTGGCACAGAAAGGGAGTGTTTCTGGTTCCAAAAGGCAGGCACAGACCGGCTTGGAAGCATAACTGGCAGCAGGGAAAGCAGGACACACGTAGCAGCTGGAAGCGGTGCCGTGACTATGTCATCCCTACGTGTTCTCTGACATCCAAGACCTGGACAGCTGTGGGGCAGCTGGTTAGCAATTATAAAGTTTCTCACTTTGGTTTCAGCTTTTCAGGTATGCAGGTAATTTTCTCTGTAAGATTTCAAAACGGCATAGGATCCAGATATTTCTCCAAGAGCAACTGCATTTAATGCCAGTGAAAAGTAATCTATTTACCATAAATTATGGGATTATGCTATACTAGGCACCCCCAAAATATCCATTTTTCCTGTAAGAACCAAGTGGGGAAAATTGGCTCACAGCTGTTTATTTGTGGCTGGGACTAATTATGCTAATCCTGACGGGGTATTTCTCATCCTACAGCTTCAGGATATGGCCTAGACTCTTCGTTGGTATAAATTAACATTGCTTCATTGTCTGTCAGCGCCCTTCTGGCATTTAAAAAAAATAGCTTCAGAAAACACTTATGAAACATCCATTCATTTTGTTTAGCTTGTATCTGAGGATCAGATATTTCACCTAGGCAGAACTACTTGGGTTGGGGCTGTCATTTATGTTAAATTTGCACTTGACTGTACCTGTGGGGACCAATTTCTTTTCAAATGTAGCAATGGAGAGAGAGATATCAATGACAAAGAGAGTCTATTATGCCTAACTAAATTATAGTATTTCTGTAGTTAGTTTTGACTAATAAGAAATATTGTCTCTGTCTACAAGCTGCCTCTGGTCTCAGAAATACTTGCAAGTAATGTCAAAGACAACTATTAATATCCAGTGTAATGTGTAGTGTACTTCTCACAGCTAACAAAAGGTAACAACCTTTGTCTTACAGTATATCTGGAGTACAGTCAACCTAGACAATGATAATGCGAACAAACTAGGTAGCTCTTTAGAAGTACTTGCTGATTCAAAATCCCAAGGATTTCTTCAACTACAGGACTACTATTTCTATGCAGTACAAAGGGTGAAAAACACTAAATGTAAGTGTTGCTTATGGCATTCACCTTGCTGTGAAACCTGCCTTCTGTTTATTGGAATATGCTATGTAATATTCTCTATTAGACTCATGTATTAAAAAGACTGGATCAAAACTGAGGTTTTTACAGATTAACATTCTTATAAGCAATCCCACAGTTGGCCCCCACCTAGAACCAGAGAAAATGAGGGGTGGCTCACATCTGGTCCAACCCCCTGCTCCAAGCAGGACCAGCCGCAACTACATCATCCCACCCAAGGCTTTGTTTAGCCAGGTCTTAAAAACCTCCAAAGGATGGAGATTTGCACCTGTTGCAGAAGTCAGCCAGATACCTGACTGTAGGTGCAGCTCAGGTACTTAGACATCTCAGTGCTAATAAATGTGCCTGAAATTACTTTGAGGAGTATAACTGTAGAGTATGTTGGGATGTTATTGAAAATCAGAACCCAAATCCATAAGTTTTGTGCAGATTATCGAACTGCAAATAGCTAAATTAACGATCTAATTACAGGCATGGCCAAACAAAACAATTGCACTGACCAGAGGCAAGGGTGGAAACGACTGCGTGTGTTGTAATGGTTTTCTGCATCTGCTACGCTCTGCACAAAGTGGAAGCTAAACTATAGTTACCCAAGTAGTTTTAATTCTGGGTGCACCCAGTTTTACTGACTGCTGGGTAAGAGTGGGCACACAAAACAGATCACCAGGCGCTTGATCCTCAGTCATAAAAATTCCCGTTAACCCTCTGTTTTTCAGTCGGAAAAATCTACTCGTTTGACCACGGTTCTTTCAGGTTCACAGTTCTGTGAAAAACATTAAAGCCTGCCTATAAGTAATGAAAAGACCTCTTATGGACAGTGTCCTCTGGTGAAGCCAATCAGCAAGCGGCACACAGAGATAAGCACTAGCCAGCTTTCGAAAGGAAGCTGTTGCATTCCGCTTTGAAAAGAATTGTTTCACAAGCAATTTTAATGAAGCACTGGCATTGAATCATCAGTGAGTGAGTTACTGCACATACTGAGTACTAATCATCGATGCAAATAAAAGCATAGCCAAAGATGATCCCAAGTGCATTTCTGCTCAGACAGCTGGATAAAAATTATGCTTTTTTCTTCAACAGACTTGCTGTCGTTGTCTGTCCCGATACCTGCCTCAAACCAGTGACAAAAATAATTTATAATCCTTCTCTTAGTACTGTAGAGTGGGCTGTAAGAGCCAGTGTTAGAGTCTTTTCTGGCTTCTTTTAACAGAGTCTAACATTCAAAGTCCAGGTACAGCTCTCCAATTTTACTTCTGCACCCCCATTGGATAATTTGGAAAATGATATCATAAGTAAGTGCGCTACTTGTCCTGCAAAATCTACAGTGTGAGGCATAGAGAACCCTGCAGAAATTAGTTCTGCGGTGCTGGCAATTAGGAAAGCCATTGCTTTACTTTGCAGTTTGGCAAATCAGGAATCACTGAGAAACAACAAGCTTGGCAAGCCAGTGATGATACACTAATAAAACCCTTTGTAGATGCCAAATATGCAAACTTTAAAACATATGTTTGTGACTCTTCTAGTACTTGAACTTAGTTTTCAAATAATCTCAAGCTGTTAATATTGGCGGTGCTACACCATGGCATGCTACACTTCCCCAACCTCCTGCGCGTACAATTTTCTGTGAAAAAGGTTATGGTCACTTTTTTGTTTTACTGACCAAAATGATCAAGAAAGGAGACTGATCAGTCATAACAAGGCCAGGCAGCAAATCTGGTGTCGTATACATAAATATGTTATCCAGATGAAAACTAAGCTCTTTTCATATCTATCTCGTTCTTTTTATGAAGAAAAGAGTTTATTGAAGGGACCACAGGAAAAAGCACACCATTGTTCAGCATCTTGTCTCAATCTTCCCTTGACATTTGTAAAACTATGGGGTGGAAAAAAAGGGATGCGGCAGCAGAAAACAGAAGGCGAATGTTAAAATAATTATAACAGGTTCGGTTCTGCAACATGAATTAACAGAAAGAAACAGTAAAAACAGCAGGTTTGCACAGGACAGAACTACAGTTACGTCGAACCCAAGAGATGGACTGTAGCTCGTACTGAAGTATAGATAACAAATAGGGTGTGCAGATGGTGCAGTAGAGGCAAGAAAACTATCACAAGGTACAAGTGCAGGCTAAGTCCTTTCTGACTCTCACTTTATGCTAGCGACTTCCCGTCACCTTCAGCAAGTTCGCGGTTTGGAAATCCTTCTGCCTGTGCATCCATAGCAGTTCACTCATCAGCTGAGTATGCAGGCATTAAACCAAGATATATGACTATCAAAAAAACTATAAATGTAAGGCAGTCTTTGTGGATGAGGTCTTGGGAATGCTGAACTGTTTCCTTGTCGGATAATGGGTACTATAAGCCTTAGCTGCACTAGGAATAGTAATAAAAAAAAGTTCTAAACTCAAGTTAGCTACTTCAGACTAAATAACTCAAGGCAAAATCCTAGGCATGACAAAGCAATTTGCAGGTCTCACACACGCTGGTGACTTGAATTAAAGACCAGGCTCCACTACAGTTTTCAGCTTGATGTGCAAACTAGCAGGAAAACTCTGAACTGCCTGGTCGTGAAGAGCATCTTGAGAGCATGCTTTTTGTTTTCCCCAAGGAAGGTGTAGGCAGATACACGCACATATTCCTTCAATGTTGCAATTATTCCAATGACATCGTGCAGTCTGTACATGCATTTCATTTTCTTATTGCAATCCCGTTTCGTGAATCCGGAAAATGACCGGGCTTTGGTGTGTTCATACACAGCTTTTATTTTGTAATCCCACCAATTGTTACTCCACCAAGTACATTTTCCTTTTAGTGTGTAGGGATTTGTACACATAATTCCTATTACCATTAGCCTGAGTCAAGCATGTATAGCCCTGTGCAGCCAGATGAATACACCCCTAAATTGGTTTCTTGGATTTGGGATTTTACTGTAGCTGGCTGATGGGTTTGTTGTCATTAGATATATTTTCTTGTCTTACCTTGAAACCACTCTGACATATCTGACATATTAACCTAATCCTACTGGTTTTCAATGGCTGAAAGAATATTCTGGTAAAACTTCTTATTGAGTTGGGTAGCACCTAATATATGGACTCAAATTTTGGGGTACTTCAAAATAATTCTTCCATACGGCAGGACGGTTTCATTCACTTGAGCAGCAAGTATAAAAGATAATTTCAGCATCTTAAAATGCAGGGATAGCTCTCTGTATATCAGCCAAATACAGAAAGCTCTTCACTTTCCTCATTATATATGCTATGCTTGTAGCTATAAGAGAGGATAATACCATTATTCCAAATCTGGACAAAAAACGAACACAATCATGATTGAGAAATCACAATTCAACTCATATCTTGCTATTCTTCAAAAATCCCTGTTTAGAAAAGACTCTTTGTTCAGGAAAATGCTTAGGCACGTGCTTAAGTCCCTTGTTTTTTCAGTAGCTTAATAATGCGATTAAGTGTCTTTCTGAATCATAGCTCACTAGTGGGTGACTTACCATACCATCTACTGTCCAATCCTTTTGTCTGTTCTAATAGCTATAGACAATCATTTAAACATGTATATAGTATTGGTAGTGTTGGAGTGATATTATAGCTGTGTTTGTGGGAGAACAGAGATCTTTCATATCTGCTTTCCTATAAGGAGGCACTAGAAATAATGGCTCACCCTAGGCTCCACACTTCTGTTGAAGATGTATGCAGCGACCACAATGGCTATTATGAATCCATTATAATCTATCATAGAAATATGTATTCTGACACACTTTAAAACATGCATTATTTACTTGATGGAAGCGTCTCAGGACAGTGCATATTACAGGCTGCCATGAGATTAAAATGGGCATACATAATAGAAAGAAGTATTTTAACTAAGTCAAGGAATGGTGGTTTTAAAATCACTCCGATGATTTGGAAGACTAAAGCTAGCAGAAAGATCTAGACTAAATTACTGACTAAAATTTTGACTACTTCTCCAAAAAAAAGAAAAATGGAGTTGCAGGACCAAGAAAACAAATGGTGCACAGTCCATGATTCAGTATTTTTATATAGGCTTTTTACATAACTGGTTTTGTTCTAGACCACTCTACAATTCATCCTGGACCTAGGCTTTAAAGGAATATTGGGTGCATTCTTATGCCTGATTTTAACCCCTCTTGGAGAACAACCCGTTCATATTTTGTCATGCAACACTAGCAGTTTCTTACACAGATTAGTAATAGCAAGTGTTAATAATTTCAATAGCAGCTTGGCCACTTATGTAGAGATAGTACCTCAATGCACCACAGCTGAGAAGGCAGCAAGATCTAATACATTTTAGCAAGGGACCAGAAATTAGAAGTGGGCTCCTTTCCTAAATCTCCTACTAAATCACTGGGCCTGGTCCAAAGCCACTGGGAAGACTCCAGTTGAGTTCTTGAGACTTTGCATTTGCCCCTATGGGACCACAGACAAATCCCATTTGTTCTTTGCTTCAATTTATCCTTCATACACTGACACATAAGGAATATCCCATCAGCTCCAGTTAATTAAAGCTTGTACAACTCTTGAATGGAAGGTGTGACACAAGTCAAAACAGCACTATTTCCCTAATTGTTTCACCACTTTTCTATTTTGCTGATAGCACTGTCTTCAGCATTGTTTCTTCTTCTCTCTTGATAGCAAGTCTGTATCCTGTTACCAGTCCAGCAAAACACTCTCAGAAAAAATAACTTTTCCCCCACCTCGGCAATGGAGCATCACTTGCAAGTCAATCTAACACACATGGTCCTCATTTTAGATATTTGCTTGTTTAGTGAGGAAGGAGGGGAGGTGGGGCAAAAAGATCATTGTTAGTCATTCAAAGGAAAACCTTTCTGGTATGAATGCCTGAAGTTAGGCATCTAAATCCAATGCCGGGACACAAAAGATGCCTAATTGTCAGATAGGCTGAGGCACCCCCTCATAGTCACTACTGAGTTTTTTAGGAATTTTGGAGATGCTACAGCACCGGAGTTCAGGACACTTATTAAGATACCTCAAACAGTGATGTTTTATTTATATGATGAAATATGGAATAAGAGACCTAGTTTAACCCTTCAGGTTGGAAATTTCCCCTTGAGTCTGCAGCCATCCAGTATCTCACTGCCCAACTATCCTGCCTACATGACTATATCTGCACCATACACAAAAAGCACCATTGGGCTCAGGTACTGCATTTGATCCCCAGGTTATTGCTTGGATGCAGAAGGCAGAGAGAGAGAGAGAGAGAGAGAGAGAGAGAGAGAGGGTACTAGGCTATCTCCATATACCTGCTGCCTCCCCAACCCTAGTAGTCTTATCTGTGTTGGGGTGGGCAGGGTGACTCGGTCTCCTACAACGGCCTACAAGGAAATGCCAGAGAGATGCGTTCGTTCTGTCAGGCTCTGGCTCACTCTTAGTTCTCACCCCATGGTAAGAGGTTTGATAAGATGGGTACTCATTACGAGCTCATGCATGACACATTACTTAGTTGGCTTCAACGCGTTGAAAAGAAAGCTTGCAAACGCACGGCTTCAGCGCATTGAAAAGAAAGCTTGCAAATTGCTTCCAGTATTTCCCTGCCCAAGGAATGTCACAAAAGCAGCTAACACTAAACTATATACGAGGTGCGATCCAGGACAGGGAATCCGTGAGCAGAAGAGAGAGGCTAGAATGGCTTCAGCATAGGCATTGTGCATACTCAGTGAATAACTTGAGCCCATTTTAATACTAAAGATGCAGGTTGCATCACTTTCTGGGTCAGAGGCTTCCTACTTATGCTTTCAGGGCTACTTTAACTTCACAGGCTTAAGCCATTAACGCTAGTGCTAACCTGAGCAGTAGTCCCCAAGGGTACAATCTCCTTGGCAGAGGGAGCGTTGTAGCAAAATGCCTGAAACTGTACATCAGGGCAACTGTTCAGGCTCAGTGTGTAAGCAAGTAAGGTTTGTATTTTGTTTTCCTTTCCCACCATCACCCAACCTTTCTTAAAAGCTTGAAACATGACTTTCCTTCTGGGTTTTATCTATTCTAAGTGGGCACATACTGCTTCCACTCACCAGCCGTTATTTCACCAGGTTCATTTCTAATATCTGCACTACTTGGGGAACAGGACCAACACATTATCCTGCGTAAAAGCCTAGCCCTGTTGAAGTCAGTGGGATTTCACCTCTTGAGTTCTTTCTGTATCTGCTGGAAACACATGAGAAACGGCTCTATAAGTGTCACCTGGGGTGACCTGCATACAAACCAGCATGGGATGCTGATCTTGGCAGCAGCAAGAGAAAGGATTATCAGGGTTTGCACAAGTGCCAGAGCTCCTGGTGGCTGGGCAAACAATAGAGTGGAGACGAGACTCGCTGCAGTGCCTTAGATTCAGGGAATCTGTTAGTACAACATGCATGTGTATTACTGCACACAAACCAGAGTGGGACAGGGCTCTTTCTTATATTCCCCCACAGAAATTGTGCTGCGGGCTCCAGGAAATCCCCCTCTCCTTTAACGGAGGTTGGAGTCTACGACAGGACTCCACTATTCGTTAGCGTCCCTTTAAAGTGAGCAGATGTGAACAAGCGTATTAAGTCTAGGAACAAATCTGGAAACATGATTTTGAGCTAACTGCCTGGAGCAATTTCTGAAACAATTTCCTAGAGCAGAGCAGAAACTTGAATGACTCGCAAAGTATAAAACAATATGGATAAACTAACATTTCAACCCCATTTCTTGTTTCTGTTCTTCTGCTGTACTTATATGGACTTGCGTGGGGGTTTTTTCTGAAGCACCTAATTTATATCTTTTTAAAAGACTAAAAATAATCTGACACTATCTCGGAGGAAACAAAGTTTGCTCTAACACTTCAAATTAAAATAAAGTGACACCTCATTATCTGAACATCTGGGATACTCAGAAATGAACTGTTTGGGTTATTTAATAACAAACTTGACAAACGACAGTTCTTCGTTGAAGTCACTGGGGGTGAGCACCCTTTTCAGAAACAACATTTCTCCCCATTTATTTTTCTTATATCAATGATGTTTTCCACCTGATTTTGCTTTCCATTATATCTCCTGCTGTACCCCTATTTAGTGATCAATAACTTGTAGGTTTCTCTGTATTTCACATGGCTTACACAACTTTACCAATATCTTTCCTAAATGTGATCTTTTTAAAATAAATATTTGAGTATTTTGAGTGGTTAAGCTACACATCTCAAATTCAAATTAAATAAAGCAAAAATCAGTTATAAAACATGGCACAAGAAGCTTCTATTTTAAAAAAGCTAATTTCCCCGTTAAGACATACAATTAAGAAACTCCTTCAAATGAAAAATTATTATTTCACCTTCTCCAACCTCTGCCAATTCCAGATTACCCTTAAAGTATATACTTGATTTAAGAAAAAAAAACAAACCCTCTACCTTTAAATGTCTCAGTCTCCTTGGTAATTCCCTTTAGGGTATTATTGCAGTGGCTATAGTCTTGATAGGAAATGTTCTCTGATATTTTCCTTTGTTCTGTTTCATCCCATTACTCCTAGATGCAGAATACTGAATTGAACTCCCCAATAATTCAACTCACTACTCGGCATTTTGTTATGCATTACTGCATTTGAATTATTTCCCTCCCTTTAAGTATCTGTGGCCCAGGATATTTTTTTCCCCAGAGGTTTTGTCCAGATCTGTTCAGGAGTGCAAATCTTAATCCAAGTCTGTTACTGCCTCAGGATCTCTCTCAATCCCTTTGTACTATTTCTCTAACTGCTCTGATATTTTAAACTGTTTTTAAGATGACATTATTCCCCTAAATGTTTTCAACTTACTCAAAGTGAGCAGTTTGCCACAGAGAGAAAGAACTGCCAAAGCTATCTTTGGTTAGTAGACTGGAAATTAAGAAAGGAAGGAATAAAAGAAAGAGACAGAAAAGGAAGACGGGTACTCATCAGCTACTCTTCTTTATTACTACCCATCCAACCACTTTCCTATAAATTGGGAATGTACCAACAACCATCATACTTCGTTAGCAAGGACAAGGAGGCATGAATCACTTTGTTAGTAGGTCGACATTCTCCTCCTCTCCCTAGGCGGCAATCCTTTGGAAAGATTATTTGCAGATATGGGAAGTGAGAAGCACAAACGGAACAATTGGTGAGTCTCTGTCAGCTGCAGAAATCCTATTGGTTGTAAAATTTGGGGAGAAAAAATGGCTCAATCGTTAACAACTAGCCCATAACTCAGCATCCTGATGAAGGAGGGTGAGGAGAAAGTGCAGAACAGGGAGCAGCTCCCCTTGATCTAGGCTCTCGCATCCAGCAACTTCCATGAGGTCTTGACAGGCAGCCAAAGGAACAAAGCCATGGGATACATGGCGAAGATGAAGCATTGTCTTCTGGCTACATGAAGATGGAAAGAGTTGTTTCTGGCTACTATTGCTTCCTGGGTGTCTGCCCTAGGTAACCCCCATGGAAAATGCAATCCCTGAAAAACATAAAACTTTTAGTACTTGCAAAAGTTCCTTACCTCCAGTGACTCGCAGGGCAAAGGAGGAGAACGCTGCTACTATTTAGAGCTGCCACCTTGAAATCATGCACGTGAGACTCTGAATGCAGCTGCAATTATAAATGGGCCCAGCCTTGTTTAACAGCTGTTAGCAGTGCTTGAGCACATCGAAACGATGATGCCAGATACGGCTTGTTCCGTTTCTTTCCTTTTCTTGCTTCGCTGGTGAGTGGCAATACTAGTTCACTTCCCTCCTGCATACAAGGGCTTTTGAGAGGTGATGTGGTGCTTTTAAAGAGGGGGTTTGCTTTGGTTTCAGGGGAAAAAATCCAGGAGGGAAGGAAAGGAAACCCTTGGAAAGATGGAGTGACTTAAGGCAAAGGCAGGAAATGACTGACCTATACTACTCATTTTCAAACCACAGGAGAACCAGCGGGAATTTAAATAGAAAATTTGAGCTGACATGTGCCCTAAAACATACACTTAAGATAATCCCTGAAATTATTAGTGTTCCTTATTAATTACTAATGCACCTGTTGTTTTTTTAAATTAATGATTTTCAGCCTATGTGGGTTGCTAGTGACCCGTCCAGGCAATGTTAAATCTTTATTCTTGGGTGAACTACATATCAGCAGTCCCCCGCAGTCGAGAATGATCGTCTCCCAGGATTGCTTTATCTGCGGGTCTGAAGACGGTCAATGAGGCTGATTGAGGATCAACAGACTCGGTTATAATTTGAGCACGTGTCCGGAAGAGGGCTGCTCGTTTTCAGTTACCATTGCTGAATCACGCTCCTGTCTTGTCCAAGTGCTAGACTATTAGCAGTACAAAGACTAAATGCTTAACATGATGGATGCCCAACTTGACCGGCAGCAGTTCTTGACCACCTGTAACTGTGACGCTTGTTCTTATTTTGTTCCTTACCATTATCTGTTTCCTACTCTCGTCTCTTCTTTGTTGTCTGACCTTCATCGCATTGCATTTTCAAAACAAGCCCTTTTTCCCCCCTCTTCCCGTCCCAGAGCAACTATCAGATTTTTCAGGGATCGCTATTATGTTAGCATGTATTGAAACAGGATAAATATTTTCCATGTAAAGTGTTTCTGCATAATCAATTCCTTAAAAAATTTGTAATGGAATCGAAAAACATTCTTAATAAAAAAAAGGTATAAACATATTTTAATGCTTTCTGCAGTACATCTTATGATTCCTTTAAAAGATACTATTATTCTCTGACACATTCTGTACAGAGAAGAGGAAAATGTTTTAAAAAAGTTGCCACTTACCCCTGTTTACTGAAGCATTTAGAATATTCTATTTGATCCATTACATTTATCTGTAACAGTTTAAATTATACTATATAATTTATCTGCTCTGAAAAGACAGACTGTGGTCCAAGCAAGGCACAAGCCTTTGTGCGCTTATCAGTTTTCTCAAAATGTCATCTAAATTCATAATTTATATTCCAAAAATCTGTGTTGGCTTTCTGTCTCCATCTCATGAAACAAAAATTACATACTTCTTTCCATCATTTCAGAGATGAATAAAAGAAATATGTTTCACTTCATCCATTGGAAACTAATATCCTCAATGCAATTTAAATCCCATCTGTTCAAGTAGGAGTAACTTATCAAGTCACCTAAGATCAAATCATCGAACTTCTTTGCCACCCACATAAAATGTTGATATGTTGGGTCACGTAATCAAATCCCATTTGCCTCATATGGATTCTGATAAACTAAATATAATGTGTAAACTAGAGGGGAAAAACAGACTTTATGATCTGATGCCAGTAGAAAGAAATACCAAGAGAAAAGTTTCTGCTGAAAGTTTTGAGCCCTGCTGCTTTGCATTCTGCCTCTTTCTCTAAGTAGAAAGGAAGCTGGCCTGATGGCTAGAAACAAAAATGATCTGTTGATTTACACAGCCTTAAATAATAACTTTGTTTTAAAACAATTACATCCACCCCTAAAATTCAGTTGTGCACCTCCCCTTTTGTAACTGCCTTAGCAAAGGCCTGGTTTAGTTAAATCTACTGCTTTCCAATATGATGCCATTGTCCTTTTGGTGTTCAGGTCTTTCTAAAATGTCTGGCACTAACAATGAGACAGTTCCCCCTGTCACCATTTGAAAAGAAATAAATACAGGTTTGTTTCCTCTTTTTCTTAAAGCGTGTGTGTGTGTTGCAATTATTATTTCAAGGAACTCTTTGAAATGCCATGTGCATTTTCTTGCTGGTCTTTCCCCTTATTTCCTACATACATGAGAGCACTGAATTTGAAAGGATTCATTTGATCTGATGGTAAGTTCCTATGGAAAAAGCTCTGACCCGTCCAGATGGATGAGTGGGGATACAAGGCCACTAAGCGGCTAGAGGTTCCAGCTAGTGGAAATCTGTATCTCAGGGAGCACAAATCCTTTTCCTTTTTCTCCAGGGAGGAAGTGAGCGGAGCCAATTGAGAGAGATGACACATGGCTGAGAGTACTTCACTGTAACACAGGGAATACCTTCACCTATTCCAGCATGTACTCATGAGAGAACTAACTCACTTTACAGGCAGCCAAAGCCAGGGCTCGAAGGTAGAGGGCAACACTTACCTAGCCAGCTGCCAGCATGTCACTAATCAGGTTTGTTGCTTAGTTGCTATCTTAAATCCAGCATACGCTTTTGATGTATGGCCTCATTTTACAATTGAAATTGAACCAAGCTTCTCAAAAACAGGAAGACACGTCCCATTCAGGCTCCCAAATAAACCCTTTCTTACACTGATGCTAGAAATCACTGAGTTACCCATGGCAATAAAGCTTGGCATGTGCATAACTGTTTTCAAGATCAAGGCATAGGTCATCTAATTTGCTATAGGGCTGAGGACCCAGCAACTTCCGCCAGGTGGGTTATACAAGTGGCTATGTTACTTTGGGACAACAGCACCACTGTCTTTTAATGAGACTTACACAACTACTCCACCAAGGTGGCTTTTGCAAATCTTACCAGGGAGAATTGAAAATTGTTTGGGGGCTTCAAAAGGGCTTTGGGGCTCCTGGGTTCTAGGGACCTAACAAGGAGTCTGCGGGTGCTGAGAAAACCAGTTCCAAATGGTTCAGAAAATCATTTAGGAGCCTAAGGGCATGTGTAGACAAAATGAGGGCTCTAAATTGAAGCGGTGGGTTTTTAAACACACCGCTTCAATATAGGGTCCTTTAAATTCCCATGTTGTGCACGCACCAGAACTTACCTGCCACTCCGACAGCGGGTGGAAAGGCTGTGCAATACGCTGCCGCTGCGTGCAACGCCATTAAAGCGGTGCAAAAGCGTTTAACCCGGTTTAAAGAGCCGTGCACACGTGCCCCTTGTCTCGTATACACACAGCCTTAAGAAGCAATATTTGGCATTTTGCTTTAGAGCATCTTTGCTCTGGACCTTTGATCTCCTGTATCAACAATCACAAAAATTGTGGATGATGCCAAGAGCAATGCTCATACCAGGTCAATAGTTAAACTTCTTCAGTGATTTAAGATGTGAAAGACTGGTGCAACTCTTTAAATATTAATCACTGAACTCTGTGGAAAACCAAATCAGCCATGTGTGAAAGCCTAATGATGAATTTTTTTCACTAACAAAATAAAACTACTGAATTAAAAAGAGTCCCCGTGGCAATTTCCATTTAAAACACTCCTCCTAGGTTGTAGGTGAGCATATGTAGGAGGGGATTCAATACAACCCTAGAATTTATCTTTGCCATCTAATTTAAAAGACAAAGGGAAAAAAAGTCTTTTTGAGATGAACACCTCACCTACAACTTCTCTTGAGGTCTTTGATCCTTAATCATTAATCCCACCCATGGTGGGGAAGAGATACCAGTAGACAGCAACAAGTCCATCTGCTTTGTGTCCTGCATTCACACTGCAATTCAGTGGCTAGCTGGGGAGTACAAAAGATACAACTGTATTTAAAAATCACTTTCCACTGATGTAGATGCTGACAAAAGAAGCCAAGTTCTAGAGACTCAGGCCATGTATGCAAGTCAATTGTAAAACATGGGATGCACTGTCCCAAAGTGATGTTTTGCCTCTGGCAGACGGACAATAGCCCGTTTGCTATTTAAATCTGTGACAGGTCGCTAGGTAAATTCACCCGGGCATCACCTGCAAATGCTTCAAAACTCTTAAGGACCAATTCCATTTCAAGAGGAAAAAAAACCACCCAGAAACCAAAAATTGCGCCGCTATCTCCACACCGCTGTTATTCGGTGTCTGTAACAGATTAACAACTGGTGCTTTTGCCAGCCAGTTTCTAAATAGATTTTCGGTGTGTTTGTGGTTCAAGTCAGAACTTTTCTAACGCATGCAGAAAAACAGAACAGCTCCAGAAAAAAAAAATCTATTTCAAATTGGTGTAAGTTTAATATCACGCTGTTTGTTTGTTGGTTTTTAAACGAGCCTGCTGCAATTACTTCTATTGCAGCTGCGAGCCCTCGCCTCTGTTATATTAAAAGCAATGCCTCCTCCCTGTCATCGTTACAAAGCACTAACTCAGGAAATGGAAAGTTAACACAGTGCAAGGCCTGGCGGGTTTCTACCTTTTAATGCAGGCTGGTACCTTAATGGCATAATTGGGCTGTAGTGGGCGAATCCAGTCACAAGTATGTCATAGCTCATTCCCACGCTTGGCAACTGCTGCATAATTCAAGCCTCTCATTTGATGCCCACTGTAGTCAATGACTGTGACTTTTCATTTGCTTCACTGAGCTCTGAATCAGGCCCTTATCCACTTCTCGAAAGGTTTTACCTGAGCTTTTAACTTTCGGATATTTTTTGCCTTTGGAGTTGCATGTTTCTAATAACGTTAATGGGGGAAGCTGGGCACCCAGATACCAAATGTTGCTCTTTGCCTCCTTCCCCTGAACGATGCTACTTACCTCAGCACTGAACATCCATTATTTATGGTTCTCTTAAGTGGTAAAAATGTTAAATGGGAACCTTTTCTCTGTGTGATGCAGCTTGCTCCACTTTCTCTCACGTGCTTTTTCTTGGAGCAAGAACATATTTAACCATAGCATCCAGAGGCTACTCAGTGATGTGCGGGATGTCAGAAATTAAGGGGAAAAGAAGATAATAACAGGTAACAGGATTTCTGCTGCTTCTTATTGATAAAGTGATGCTGGATCCAATTTCCTACTGACTCTGAGAACATCGTCTTCCCTGAAAACGATTCCCCCCTATCCCAACCACACCAACTTTTTCAATGCTCAGGGCCAGTCTAAAAATCCCTCTTTGCTTATGCCTCCTTTGGGGCACCATTTTCCTGCCTTGCTACTTCCATGCCTGCTTATGTTCTGTTCAGTGCTTGTTTTCCTGCTCTCTTCATTGACTGGCTATGCACCTGCTCTTCCCCGCCGAGCCCCTGGGCAAGGACATAAATGCAGGATTCATTTCTTGGTAAGCAAACGCTTGTCCCTGCCAGAAAACCTAAGTGCTCACTCCTTCCCCTACTGCTTCCCTTGAGTGAGGAGCTAAGTGCAGGCTCCTCCATGCTGGGCTTCAGTGCAAGGAGGTAGGTTCACGATCATCCCTGCCCTGCAGCTTTGCAGGGAGCTGAGAGCTTATTCCTCCCCCCACTACTAGGAGTTAAGTGCTACAATAACTAAATGAGCTATTTACAATAATTTAATATGAAATTAGCTATTTACAATAACTAAATTAACTATTGAGCTATGGGGGTGGGGGTGCAGCTGGGAGCCTCGAAAGGTTGCAAACCAGCGGACTATGCGGTGCAGTGCAGTACTGCTTAACTGGTACTTCCAACAGCTTGGCTCATGGTTGTCTACCGACTTTGAAATGACTTGCAAAGAGATGCCAAGACAAATCGAGAAGCAATACAGAAGGCTGGTAAAAACGAGACCCTCTTGCACCCATTTCTAGTCCTTCAGAACTACTCACTACCCACTGCAGCCCATGCATCTAGAAGTCGAGAGGCCTAATCCGGAGACCATTGAAGCTAGCAGGAAGATTGCCACTGACATCATTACATTTTTGAATAAGCTCTAGGTAGGAGGAGGTGCAAGACAAAGGGGATTGAAGGGTTCTTTCATTATTATCTTCTTGTCTCTTGTTTGCGTGGAAGTTAGACTTCCTTATGCACCATGAAATGGGCATCACTGGTCCTACCACAGTCCAAGTGGGGGCAGGGTAATGGCAGTTATGCATCTCTTCCGAATCCCAGTTCTCCAAGTCTTCCTCAAAACTTTGCAGAAAAGCTGCCTACACACACGTCACTCAGGTTCAAAGAACTTCATGATAATTCTGAATTTAACGATAACAGCGGCAAGCCCATCAGCACTTCTGCCATTGAGTTACTGCTAATTTCAAATATTTTGTTTCTTTGCAACAATTAGGTAACCATAGCAACAAACAAACTGAGCTATATGGGAAGGTGCTGAGGTATGGAAAAAAACTTTGTGCTTATCTCTATTCTTTTAATGTTTTAACCTTTCTTAAAATTGCCAGTGCAGCTGTCAACTATTGAAAATCCGCACATGATTAATTTAGTACAATATTATGAAGACACAGAACAACTTCTGTACACACACACTAGAAGAATTCAAATCCTCTCTGAAAACTGCAATCAAAAATAATTTCCAATTAAAATACTTTCTGTCAAGAAGAAGAAAATTAATTTAAACTTTAGCTCGAAGACGAAACGAGAACGAGCAACGTCACCTTTAATTTTCCATGAACTGTCACTTCGATTCTCTTTTGAGGAGGACTTATTTTGAGCTGATATAATTAAAATCCTGAAATGGCAGTTTTAAATATACATGACAGATGTTTATTAAATTGCAATATATCCAGAATAAAATTTCCTCCCCATTCCCTCTAACTACAGTCAGATTCTGAGGTCATGGTTTCTGCACCATGGGAGCAAAACTAGAATAGCGACTTTTTTTTTTTAAGTGGGGTCATGCCACAGTTTAACTAGGATTGCACCATCTTGCAGGGATCATTTCAGCATTGTGGAGTCCACTCATATCCAAGTCCATTCTTAGATGATCCAGGTGTAAATGGGTACCTGTATTGGGTTGGGGAATTGCTTGCTCAACCAGTATTTGTTTCCCCAGGCCAAACTCCCTCCCCACAGGAATCGAGGTAAACAAGAAACAAAACAAACACACCAATAGCATAGGGTCTTTTTCCAGACCTGGAGAGAGTTCCTGGGCTTGGTGCTGCAGCTGCTAGCCCACAGTCTTCCTGCTCACTTTCTCTCGTTCCCTCTAGTCAGTCTCCTGGACTCAATCATGGTCTTCTCCTAAACCCCCAAGAGAGCAGTAACTCTGGCGTGGTGCTCGGGGCTCGTCCAGGAGCCTATGCGCCTCCTCTCTCCCTCCATTACATTCAACTTCCATTGCACTCATAGATTGCTATGGGCTGGAAGGGACCTTGTAGATCACCAGGTCCAGTCCCCCTGCCCTAGGCAGGAAAAGATGACTGGGGTCAAGTGACCCCAGCGAGGCAACTGTCCAGTCTCCTTTTCAAGATTTCCAGGGTAGGTGACTGCACCATCACTGGAGGGAGTCTGGACACCCTGACTGCGAAGGGGTTTTTCCTGTAATGAGGCCAAAGTGGCCTTCCAGGAGTTTGTATCCATTGCTCCGAGTCTGCCTCAGAGTGCCCTGGTGAACAGCCGGGCCACTCAGTGGCCCAGGGACAGTATTTTGTCTCAGTCTTACACCTGTAGCCCCACAGCCCTCCCATCTCCCCTGGTCTCTCTCTGGACATTTTACCTCCCACCAGGCCAGGCAGTTATTTTTGCCAGTTGGCTCAGTTCATCAAGGCAGGCTTGTAATTACTCTCTGCCTGCTTTCAGCTGAGCAGTAGCCCCAAGGCATGTAGCCTGCTACAATAGCTCATTCTGTTGGCTAGAGAATCAAAGGTGGCCAGCCACCCCACTCCCTTGTGTGCCATTGGCCATGGAAATTGGCATGCCTCAACTGTGCTTAGCCTAGCGGGGACACTAGGCATGGGCAGACCTGATTTTTTTAAGAACATACAAAGTGCTATCCTGGGTCAGACCATGGGTCCATCTAGCTAGGTACCTCACAGTAGCACAGAGTAGCACAGAGAACATATGAAGGGCTTATCCAAACTAAACTTTCCCTTGCCCTTCTTCCCCTATAGCTTCCAGCTTTCAGAGTCCTAAATTGTCTTAATTTGTAGGTTGCAACCAAAATTATAATGTTTATTACCCATCAACACTGGAAGAATTTGTTTGATCTTCTTTTGAAATAGATTAAATCGTCGGCCTCTGCATCATTTTCTGTTCAGTTAGGTAATCTTAGACTGAAACTTCATGCAGATCAAACCTGTAAAATAATTTCCATAAAGAAAAACAAAGGCTGCATGGAAGTATAAACTCAGTGGGGTGAACAAGGTCTTAATCAGGGCAGGCCTTGGCCCACTGGAAACTCACATAATTAAGTCAATAATGTGCAGCGAAAGAGATTGAAATTCTGAAGTGATGCATTTAAAGAGAAGTGAGGATCATGCATAAATTCTCGCTGCTTTGTGGCATCAATGCATAGTCAGAATGCATTTGTTCAGTGGGGACATGAACTTACAGTCTGATGTTGTAATATGGCTTCATTTCCACTTTCCACAAAATACTTTTACTGGGTGAACAATATCTTTCCTTAATAGCAACTTTATAGAGGGTCCCAAGGGCTTCGACTTCCATTTTTTCCTGGAGAGGCATCTCTGCCTTGTAGATTTCCACTGAATGAAACTGAGTTCACATTTAAAAAACTACATAATTTCTGTGCTGCAAGACAGATCAAGTGTTAAGGTTCTGAGACAGTACTCTAAAATAAAATCAGAAAAAATGAATTTTATGGGTAAGTAGCAAGGTCTTGACCACTGAGCTAGCCCAGTGTGAGCTTCCAGAAGTGAAAAATCAATAATTTTAGAAACATTCACATGCATATCAAATAGAACGCAATGTTATTTAAAGAAAATAGCAGCACCTCTGAGGTAAGGATGACTTTTTTTACTCTTCAGTAATCAACTGCATTTTTATGCTGCTGTAACCCTTTCTGTTTTATATTTTAAAAGTTTTTAACTTTTAAAACTTTTACGTGTACATATATATGGTCCAATGATTCTGAATCAAAAACAAAACTACAAGGCTTTGGCTAGGCCCTTTGGAGTTTTTCAGCTACATTTGAATTAAGATTTCAAGCTATTTATGTTGTCTTGTATGTAATGCTGAAAAATATTGGAGCAGGCAAAAAAAAAAAAAGCTGTATTAATGTATTATAAATGATCCCCAAGTTGAAGCAATGTATTTTGAGAAATTCACTGGTCCAATGAAGAGAGGCATTTGATTGACATCACACCATTATTTAATGTCTGCACAGGTGTAATCCAATGACTGATCCATTTCCTGGTCACTCCAAAGGGACAACATTTTTGTCAAATGTCTGTGAATTTTTACCTGCATTTAACTGCACTTAGAATCAAAGGATATAATTAGGTAAAATACACATTATGCTATTAATCTGTCTTCTGCCTCTGACTGCCTTTTCTGTTAACAAATAAAAAGCAAAAGGTCCAAATAAAAAAAGAAAAGAAAAGAAAAAAGCTTTTTTTTCTAAAGAGGTTTCTCTTTTGAATACATTTTAATCAACAGCAAAGAGCCTTGTTTTTGCAAAATGTTGACATTACTAAATAAAAGAGAAGTTACCTTAAGGTTCTTATACAAGCCAACTGAACACAATTAGATTCAGAGGAAAAGCTGCCAGCATCCATTCCTAATTCATGTCGCTGTGGTTAGATATCCCAGCACCCAGGAGAGGTACAATCATGCAGTATTCGAAGAAATAAGAGTTATATTCAACTTCCTCCACGGGAAAGTCTTTTAAGGAACAGAATATTTAGGCTGTCTTTGTTACATAATTATGAGAAGCCTAACCACAACAGTGTGCATAAAAATGAAGGGCCTGATTTTGATTTCTGTTATAGCTGCAAGAATGAGAAGACCATCACTGAAATTCATGAGGCTGCTTTACAGCAAAACCAACAGCAAATCAGAACCAGGGAAAGGGTATCCACCCTAGGTCTAAATTCCTTTGACTTTCAAATCAGTGGGGGCAGTATTGGGGTCTGAAATCAGGCAGTGCTTTCTTTCCCCCCTAACAGTTAGGGAGCGCAATGGAAGACTAAGATTCTCTAATTCTGTACTAGGAACACTTGTAAATGAAATTCTCCTTCTTGGTACCGACTCATTCTTCCCCTTGACACAATGCCAGTACAAGACATAAGCACACATACTTTAGTGCATTTCCAACAAACTTAAGGGTTAAGCACATGGAAAGTCATCAGGAGGATGATGCTTCAATGAGCAGAGTCCTGATAGCGCAAGCACATCTCCCTCAAGGGCACATTTTAAAGCATTCCATGGCAGACTAATGACTTCTCATACTTACACAAGCATATCCTTATTCCCCCTGTGTATCATCTGCACAGATCAACAAGGGAGCCTACTCTGCACAAGTCTGATCTCAAGACACTTAAAAAATAAATAAATAAATAAAAAAGGCTGTCAGATACTGCTGTGGGTAGAGGAACTCTATAGAGGCACAGGATGCCAAAATACAGTCATGGGGATTCCCTCTTTCCTGACCAAAGTGATGACTATCCTGTGCAATACCTGGTACAGAGAACCACATTACATAGATTTCAGATTCTTTAGGATTGTAAGAATTAGAAAAGTGGTCATCAGCAGACAATTCCACTGGTTGAAATAAGGTCACCAAATTATTTCCTAGTCAAGGACACTCTTGAGGACTGGAGCACTTGCGACCTATGTATTCCGAGTTAGTTAGATATCCCATGAGAAGCATCTATCAGAAATGGACTTTTTTCTGTCTTCACTCCAATATTCTTCATCAGCGCTTTTTCAGGGCTGCAACAAAACTATCAGAAATAATATTACCAATATAATCCTCCCTCCCCTCCACTGCCCAAGTAGAAGGCCAAGTGTGTTGCTAGTTAATCATTTCCAGGAGACAAAGACTGGTAGTTCAGTCCTTCTTATAGAAAGAGGAAGGGATACTAAGAGAAAAGGTGTAAAGATATAATGGATATCATCAGTATGTCTATATCTAAGTATAGATATAGACATACTGATCACACACACATATATATGCCCTTCAGATAGATATATGAGATATATTGATGTGTACACGCACACGCATATATTAGGGCTGTGTGACGCTTTAGAAGCCGATTTGATTCAGAGGAGATTCGGCCAGATTCAGCAGCTGAATCTCCAAATCTGAATTGAATCGGGAGACTCATTAATCTCTCCCAATCAAATTGGAAGCCTCCAAATTGATTCAGGGAGATTCAGCCATAGACTGTACAGGCAGGAACTAGGCAGTACCAGTAGGAGCAGGTGGGGGAGCTAATGAGCCCCAGCTTGAGCTGGCAGCCCCGAGAGAAGCCGTGGCGGGCTGGGGGATCGAACCGGGAACTGAGGGAATGAACACGGGCTTCTCCCCAACTCCTGGTTCAACTCCCCCGTTCAAGCCTATGGGCCTACTCCTATAAGGTGCTGAGAATTTTGGCCCATAAATCCAATTAAGCAAAACGCTTAAGTTCTTACTTCAAATAAAGTATGTGAATAATTTAATTGATTTGGGCTGGAATGCTCTGTACCTTGGAGCCCCAATTGCCATTTGAGGGAATCAGTGGCTATACTGGTCATAAACTGAATAGTTCTGTTTTTTCCTTTGCCCCTTTAAAATCATCCAGAGGTTACAAAAGGAAATGAAAGAAAAGCAACACCAGCCAAAGAAAAAAAGGACAGCCTACAAATCGGGAAATCTAAAGAATTCTCCAGCTGTATTAACTCAGATATATTTTAGATGTTGATTTTTTTAAATTTCTGTTGTCCTTTTACAATATGGTCCTTAACGTGTTACAATAAGCAATAAATAAAGGCCACAGAATATAGAGAATATTCTGCATCTTGAGCAATTGAATATTCTTGATGTTGAGCATTTGAGATTACAACCTTAACACTGTATTAAAGTTGGGTTTTTGCTTATTCTCCCCACTGATTTGGTAGCTCCATTCACTGTCACGAGAGGAGAAAAAAAGATCAGTATCTAAAGGCTCTTACAGTTGAGTAACTAGGGCAGCATGCTCTGAAAGGAAAGAATTACTCTTGCTTATATTAATCTGGTGTGGTGTCAGATACTGCAGAAGTCAGGCAAGATGAAATGCAGACTTGAACTCTGGACTTTTTTAGTATTAGTGATTTTGTTTGACCTGCGACAAACTGTAAATAAAGATAATATCAGAAAGGATATTTCTTAGTTCACACAGACTTCTAAGTACATGCCTGAGTGCCTGCAGCTACAATCCTTCTACAGTTCTTTAAAAAAGAAACATAGAGGAAATAACCTACCCCAACATTTTAGCTGGAATTTCCAAAGGGGATCTAAGTGAAGTAGCCAACCAACTTTCATTGACGCTTAATGGAAGGTGGCATCTCACTCTTTCAGTCCGCTTTGGAAATCCCTGTTTAAACTATCAGCAAATAGCTCACACAAAGGAGCATCTGACTCATCTTGACATCCAAAATGTTGTAATCCCTAGTCCATGCCAACTCTGTCAGGAGAATCAGCGAGTTCTCCTTCTGCATCCACAGATTGTGTCATCTCCTCGCAGAACAAAGATCTGGGAGCAGAAGCCGTGGTGCATGGCATTGTTCCCTCACATTTGGTTTTCATTTGCAGTGGGTGGGTGAGTAATTAAGGAAAATTCCAGAGTAGCTTTCACTAAATATAGAGGCTTCCACTGAATAAAATTAATTTGCAGTCGTGATTAGACTTTTACCACCATTCAGAATGAAAAAGGAGAGCCTGAACATATTTTCAGTAGAGAGTCTCATAGTGGTATGGCAAGGGACTGAATCAGACAGGTCAACAAGCATTAAAATGTTCTATCTTCCACCTACCCATTGTCGGTGTTTACAGGAAGATCCATTCATGTTACCTTATAAATATTAGACTTTGCAAAGATTGAGGCGCACACAGTTCTAGTAGTCACAGCATGTCCCTCAACTTAGGTGCAGTCCTGTTTAACTTTAGACTGCCTACCCCAGGAAGGAGTTAAAAAATGAACGGGTAAGGCATTAAGCATTTTCCTAAAGTCAATGTCAAGACTTTGGGGATACCTAAGAGTTGCTCAATACATGGAATGAGGCATGCCATGAAGAAGGAATTCTGAAAGCATGGAAATGCTAAGAAATGGTCAGCAGGAAACAGGGTGGGAGGTAGGAGATGAGAGGGAGGGAAGGGTCCTGAATTCTTTGTTAACTGTCTCCATTCACTTCCGAGTCACAAAACCTACTTTTACTTCTGAGATGACTGCCTGATGTGTTTTTGAAGGCAAATAATCCATAACACATGGTTGTAGGAGCGGTGCCTGCCTTTCACCCAACAGGTTAGTGTTCAGAGCTATTCAACAAGGAGGTGGAGACTAGGACTCTAGACCCTCCTCTCCTTGAGTGGGTTTAAACCCAGAGCTCGCACTAACCACACTCATCCCTAGTGTTTTAGGGCTGAGTTTATTGCTGACAGCGCGAATTGGCCATGGGGTTTTATCCACCTCACAGCTGGGGTCACTCCAGAGTTGTATATAGGGTTCTTGAGCTTTCAGTTAGCACACTGAATCATGAAGGGGAGTAGATAGAAGTGTTGGGTGCAAGTGGCTGTTCAAGTCAATTGTGAACACGGGGATAGATATGGATTCCACACTGGAGGTACAAAATGGATTTGGACACTTAAGGGTCACTTAGGGTGTTGATGCCATGCAAATTTGTATCATCCCTTGGACTTAGGCATCCAGCTCTTGCCTAAGTCCTAGTTATGCGCAGACTGAGGCAACTTGAATCTGGTCCTCTGCATCACCCTTTTCCAGTTCTATGTGCCATAAAGCTAAATGCTCCTCCTAGAAGCACACAAAACTCTTTATGGACCTACTGGCTGCCTTAGGGTGTGTGTAGACAAAATGGTGGCCCTAAATTGAAGCGGTAGGTTTTTTTAAAACACTGCTTCAATTTAGGACCCTTTAAAACCCCCATGTTGTGCACACATCTGAACTTACCTGCCTCTCTGGCAGCGGGGAAGGGAGCATGAGCTGCCGGCAGGCAGAGCGGTCCCTGGGCTGTGGGGGGCCTGGTGCTTCCCTCCATGGCAGTGGCAGCTCCACCCCCAGGAATTTTAGTTTGCTGCACTCAAGTCATTTAAGGTGCATTACACTGCTGAATTTCCTACAATAGCTGGAATTAATGCACAGTACACCACCGAGGCATGCAAACACCGACACCATTAACGCGGTGCAAAAGCATTTAGCCCGCTTTCAAGTGTCATGTACACATGCCCTTAGGTATGCTGAAGCCACCCTGATGTAACTGGGAGCAGGTGTCTGACCATACTTCCTAGGCTTTTCCTGTCATCCAGATTTTGTACTCTAAACATCCCGGCAAGAGGAAGTTCATCTTACCCAGCAGATAGCCTGTCTGAGAGCTGCAGATTGGCTGCAGAAAAAGAAGCCGCTCAATCCATCCTTCAGATCACAGAGGTTATTGAGATTGATGCACAGAAGCCTCCTCTTGCCCAGCAGCTGGTATGGCCATATTCCTCCTCTCAAAGAAAGACTGAAAGACCCATGAAGTACAGATCTCCCGAGACGAAATTCCTGACCTCCATATGCCCAGCTGCAGGAAGTGCATGTCTCAGCACAGCTTTCCCAGTTCCTAGTGCCTCCTGATTTAGCCAAGCCATGACAAACCCTGTGTCCTGTGCACTAGTAGGGAATAGAACAGCAGTCAACTAGCAGGTTTATGCTGTAAATCTGCCACTTGAACTCTTGGTGAGATTATTCTTGCCACTTGATATATATTTTTTAAAACCACCATTTCTCTTGTTAGATTTTACTATTTGCCCAGCCCTGCAGCTAATATTTCATGCAATTTTTAATAAAGAAACTGTAACCAACAGAGACAGTGCCCCAGTTACTGGCCCCTACTCAAGAGACTATGGACAGCTGCGATCTTGCTAAGAGCAGCTCTTTGTCAGTGCCTCGCAGATGACTGGGGCTTATCTTTCTCCAATACATCAGTGTCAGAGAAACTCATGAGTTACTTGCACAGGTGACATGCCTAGAGAAGCAGTGAACTGTCTGCCACAAACGTAAGTCCTGCCAAAAAGCCAGCCTTAGCTCATGAGCAAGTTAATGTCCACTGCTGCAGCTTAAGCAAATGGGTAGCTTGAAAATTAACCCCATTGCTCTGGTGACACCACTCCAAGAAAGTGAGCTCTTGTAGAAGCTCTAATTGTCACAAGATGACATTTGGTGCTATGCCACTTGCTCAGTATCTTGCTGTTTGTGATAGATGGAACTAATGCGTTAACAAAACTAAAGAACAGAGACAGCTGATGACATGGTATGAAGCTCTTACTCTGAACTAAGAGAAAAACCTAAGTACTTTTCTTTTCTTCCTTGTATATCACAGAGGCATAATGAGCAAAAGAGATGGCTGCCTGGGTGAACGAAAAGAGAAAGAGGGGTTGTTTAAACCCTGCCCCTCAGGCACTTTGCTCAGAGGTCTAGGGAGGCAATTCCCTCCACTTGGGATCAACTGCCTTGAACTTCCTCCTAAACATGCCTATGGCTTGCATGAAATGACCTCCTAAGGTCACTTCCAGCCCTATTTTCTGTTATTCAAAGCCATTGCTTTCAAAGAAGAAAGCAGGGTTCGCTCTAAAAACACAGCTGGAGGTAAAGGAGGAGTTTGTGCTACGGCAGTCCTGGTAATACTCATTTAGTAGATATAGCAGTCAGCCAAGAAATGGGAGACATTGGTTCAATCTTTCATCTGTCTGATGGATTTGTACCTCCATCTCCCACCTCTTAGGAGCATGCCTAACCATGACCAGGCTAATGGATATTTGAGCCAGGACAATCTTACCCTTTCTGTTGAAGCTGTGCCATTGTACCAAAGATAATTCAAGACTCACTGGAGCAAAGCAGGAGCACAAGAAGGTGCGTGGCTCTGCAGCTTTGTGGTTAAGGCACTCCCATAACAGCAGACTGATCTGCGTTCTAGTCCCCGTGTCTAGGTTTTACACTGGAAAAAAAAAATCACTGGATTAATGACAGAAGCAATTTTGGGATCTGTCCCAGGTGAGCCAGAGTCATGTTTCTCTTTGTGCTTTCCACTGGCACCTGAAATCCTGCACGCTTTGAGTGCATTACTTTAAGCCTCGTGAATGTAGACTAGGATTGGCACTAAGATGCTCCCCACTCCCCACAGCCATATGGAAAAACCAGTTTAATTAACTTGGGCTCGGGGAAGGAGCAGGTGGTATCAGGGAGGAGGGCTGGTGGCTCAATGGAGAGGGGGTGTTCGCAGGACTTGGGGCTGATGCACCCATGGGGGAGGCTGGCCCAGTCAGTGGCAAATTGAGGGGCTCAAAATAGCCTGGTCAGGGTTGGATGGGGGTTGGGAACATCATAGCCTTGGGGATGAGGCGAGAGGCCCCATGGCTGTGCTGAGAACGTGTACAAGCATTCACGAGATCAGCTTAACTCTTTCTTAGACTGGGTTAACCTGATCTCAGTCTAAGTAAGTTCACCTACTTGGGCCAACTAACTTAGTTTTGGCTTGCCATTCTGGGGGTAATTTAAGTCCTCTACATGTATGGGCTGTATGGTTGGGCATTTAGATCAACCTCACCCTGGTTAGATTGATTGAAACGTAACACGCCCCCATACCCGTTGCTGCTTATAGAACTTTTTAAAGAAAGTGGCGGTCCTTTCTCCAGAGCCCAATCCTGTCAGAGCGTGTTCTGCAAGTTTGAAAAATGTCTCCCAGATCAAGCCAGTCATGGAGAATTTCTAGTTTCTAGATCCTGTTCTGCTTGGGCTTAAGCTTAACATTGCTCACCGTTGTCAAGACTGGGGCATTTGTACAGATGTACTCCTCTAGGCACCTTAGGAAATTCAGAAAGCAAGCGCTTATGGAATTTAAATGCCTTCAAGGTGAAGTGACAGCTGGGCAGTTGGGAGTGGGGGGGCAGTTTTGGATTTTGTGCCCAACTTCTATCTAAATCCGACATTACAAGCCTACATCCTGTTTTCAGATTGTGTCCTTAATTCCTAAAGAGACCTCTCTCTTATTTTCCCTGCCCTGGCAGTACCAGATTGATCAGCAGGTAGAAAGCAAATGAATCAGGCCCTCAAAAGAGGTCTATTTCAGCATCACCATCACATGCAGAAACATAGAAGGGCTCTTGTTAAAGCAGGAAACTCCCCCTGGCTTTTGAGAATTTTGTTTTATTTTCAGGCCTCAGCAAGTTTTGCAGCAAGGCAGTGGATTTTTTTTTTGTTTTACACTAGCTCAGTGATAACTCGTGGAATTCATTCTGCAAGTAGCATGTTAAGAAAGATGAGGCCTGATTCTCCGCTGCCTCGAATGCCTGTGTAGCCATTTACAGCTGTGCAACATGACCATCAGTTGGGGACGAAACGCCACTTCCTGCCTGAGCGAGTGGAGAACAATGATTTTACTCCTTCTTTCCATAGGGTTAGGAACTACAAAAAATAAGACTTAACACAGTCAGCAGCTAGATGCTGAGAAACAGACAGTGTGTCCTGGGTTGGTGATGGGACTGCAACGAAGCCGTTTGCTCTGCCCATATCCTAATACACCCCTGTCCCTGTTGTCAGTATACATTTATACCAAATGCCAATTGCTCCAGCATCCTGGATCACTCCATTCACTGTGACCACATCTCCCAATGCCAGCTCCGGGAGGGTACAAGCATCCCCCAAGACAGGGGTCATAGTAGTCAACAACAATTTTCTATGTCATCCAATGATTTCTTTTAGTGGCTCCATGCTGGAGCAGTTACGTGCAAATCATGCTACAGACTAAAATCTGGGTGTAGCATTTGCAGAACTTTCTAATTTAAAAATAGGTAAGTATATACACTCATCTGTTGGATATTGCTCAGCTGTTATAGTCTTACATGGTGTTATTATCTTTTTTCAGGAAATCCATTCAGAAATTGAATATGTTTTATGATATTGATATTGTATGCTTTGTCCAGAAACAGCAAGTGTCCTTGAGATGAAACAGCTGATTATGAGGCTCCTGGTGTGTTATATAGTTCATCTATCAAAGATTTTAATGGAAAAGAAAATTCACTCCCTACTAATGTCAGTCTCTTTTTTAAAAACGCACTGTGTCGAGGAAATTACCTGTTGAAGTCCCTGAAACTAAAAAAAAAAAAAAAAAAAAAAAAAAGAAGATAATAATAACATAATGAATGGTTTGGAAGAGTTTTGCCAGCATGTGTTTATTCAAATTAGACATTTTTTGCCTTTTTTTATGCAGAATTTCTGCAGCATTCTGGTGATGGGAACCCTTATTGTTCTGCAGCTGAATGATACTACTGATGTTTTGACATATCAGGCTTACTTTTCTACACCTCACAGAATGCTTTGTATTATTATTATAATATGAGCATGGGCTAATGAGCTTTCTCACTAGAAGCACAATGGCAAACAGACTGAGATTTCTGGGGGAACATGGTAAAGTAGCTTCCTTTGCATTGCTTATTGTAGAGCTTATTGTAAGCTCTAACTTTAGAAAGCCCTTGTGTACATGCTAAACTTGGAGTATGCGTCTCTTGAACGACTGGTGCCTCCCAAGACTGGGGCGGCGGGGGCACCATGACGGCGAGTGGTGAATGGGAACTGCCCACTGCTGCTGGTGGCAGTGTTGAGTGACAACTGCCCGCAGCCACATTGACAGCAAAGGGGGAGCAGGTGTGGGTGATGGCCACTCACAGAAGCCAGTGGCAGCTTCCACAGTGACCAATCTCGGGGGGGGCATGTGCCCCCCCATTTGTTGCCTATGCTATGTCTCTCCCACCATACATTAATTGCCTTTGTAACTAGACTTCCCCCACTCCCAATCACCTTTTTATCTGATATATAGCATTGTGTCCAACTATTATGATTTTTGCAATCAGTTACATTTTAGAATTTTTTTAAAATCAGCAAAAACCAATTAAGCAGGACTCTGTGCAGAACTGTGAACCCTTCTGCCCCAATTCTAAATGTAGTATTTGGGCTTTAATATATATAACGGAAAGAGAGTATGAACTTATTTGGGCTTTCAAATTTTTTAAAACCAGGTTTAACTTCTGTTTTTATACAATGTGATATTTCCATTAACAGGAACTAATACATATTGTAACAACAGCATTACTATAATATATAATGGTATATTCTTCTTCTTCTTGCAGCTTTTACAGCAACTTCTACATGAGAAATTTACAGTTATTAGATTAAATATCACCCAAGTAGGGGTGATCAGAAAATGGTTTTCCCATCACAGGAAAAAAATTTGATAATTTCCCCCTCAATCAAGACAAAAAAAATAAAAATTGCAAACAGTGCCCAATTGTGTGACAAATTAACTCTCATTACTTGAGGGTTCAAATGAAAGTGCTCCCAAGTGGAGTGCCTTCATTAACTTCTGTCGGATTGGGGCTGGGCTCATGTAACTCAGCCCTGTCCCAGTGCTGTCTGCACGATGGGAGGAGGGAGAAGGGAGGGAGAGGGAGCTCGGGCTGGGGTTTGCCCAGCATATGCTGGACATGGGGTAGGTGGCTTGGGGGCCCTGACAGATCCAGAACCACAATCTAGATCCTCAAAATCCTACTCTTTGATTTAAATACTAGAAAATACTAAATCAAGAATCTTATATAAAAATAATATAACTAAGTGATGTATGAAAAGAGGTATTATAATTGCTGCCAACGTATCTGAGGATATAATCATCAAGAATAATGTGGAATTCTTTAAGAAGGTCAAACTAGACTAAGTGCTAAGAAAGTTTCCTGAAACTAGAGAGCTAGTAGATTGAGGAAAAATATTTCAAGAAGAATGATGGTAGGTCTATCTCTTGAGATATTTAAAAATACCAGGAAACCCATAATGCAAGAAACATGCCCAGTATTAGCTAAGGGAATTAAGTGAATGCTCTGTGGAGATCTTTTGACTATTATAAACGAATGGAGACTTACAGAGGTACCACTATATTGCCTTAGGAAATAAGCTCCAGCTACTCTATTTACTACCTTGTATATGAAAAAGGTTGCATAAGAGTATTTGATAGACAAGACAAAACGAGACAATTATTCTAATTCAGAGGCAATATACTTCAAGATGTTGTAGGTTTTTCCTACAACCACTGTAAATATGAATATTTCGTATAATATGGAGATCAAATGTGAACTACATTTGCCAAAAAGATTAATATCTTTTCATTAAAAATGAGAGTGCACTGTTGGTTCAACATTTGCATTTAGATCGAGTAAGTAATAAGTGTATTGACTGCTTAAAGATGCATGGTGCCAAAAAAGCGGAAGAACAACAAGGAGGATAGCGTCCACTTGCAGAAGTGGACAATAAAATAAGGGAAATGCTTTTATTTTGTGTTCTTGCCTTCAGAATGTCAAAGTCCTATCTACAAAGAACAAAACGATTCCCTGTCAGAACCAGCGCTGGTTGAACACGACAAAAAACCACCTCTGTGAATATCCATCCAAATGCTCGTTCTTTCCAAGTATACGTCTGTGACTTGGGATATGAGACTATGCAGGGTGGGCTGGTGTTTACACAAATTCTTGGCACATAGTCGTTCCCTGCAAGAACATGCATTGACACATGCAAAGGCAACCGTATTCATTAGCCGTTATTCATCATCCCATGTTTATGCAATTTTAGGCATCCAACATTTTGTGACATGGTGACTGATCACGGAGTCAATATAAACAGCAACTCAGCAAGCAAACACCACCCCAGATTTATGCTCGCTTGTGGTATACATCCTTCAGCTCCCACGTAGCAGGTACAAAGTGAGGGACTGGGGTGAAGTAACACAGATCAGATGCAGCTTCCATAGTATTAGGTCAGTATGGCTAAAAACTTAGGTGGCATTTATGTTGTGCCTGGCTGAGGCAGCCTGGAAGGGAAACAGGGAGTGCAGGAAAAGCACCACCACTGACCGTGACCCAGTATGTCTCATGCACTTTCATGGGTACATAGAATCATAGCAGTCGGGTTGGAAGGGACCATGTAGATCTTCAAGTCCGACCCCCCGCCTGGGCGGGAGAAAAGACTGGACTCAGATGATTCCAGCCAGGTAGGCATCAAGCCTCTTCTTAAAGACCCCCAGGGGAGGAGCCAGCACCACTTCCCTTGGAAGTTGGTTCCAGATCCTAGCCGCCCTGACTGTGAAGTAGTTCTTGCGGATGTCTGATCTAAACCTCCTCTCCAACAACTTGTGTCCATTGTTCCTTGTCATGCCAGGGGGCGCGAGGGGAATCAGTGTCTCCCCTAAACCCTTCTGGTCCCCCCCTTGTGAGTTTATAGACAGTCACCAGGTCCCCCCTCAGCCTTCTCTTGTGAAGCCTGAACAGGTTTAGGTCCTGCAGTCTTTCACTGTAGGGTCTGCCCTGTAGTCCCCGGATCATGCAGGTGGCCCTCCTCTGGACCCTTTCAACGTTGTCCACATCCCTCCTGACGTGGGGTGCACAGAAGTAGATGCAGTACTCCAGCTGTGGCCTGACCACCATTGCACAGAGGGGGAGGATCACTTCCCTGGCTCTACTTGAGATGCACCTGTGGATGCAGGACAAGGTGCGGTTAGCCCTGCCAACCGTGACCTCGCATTGTCAGCCCATGTTCATCTGGGAGTCAATAATGACTCCAAGATCCCTTTCTGTACATACTGTACTTGCTTGCAGTGGAGTATGTAGTAGATCTGTCAAACTATTTTTCACACTACTCTAAATTAAGCATAGTGGCTCCTAGCAAAAAGAAAAACAAATTGCCCATCACCTACAATTAGGATTGGAGCAAACTTTCAGATGAATAGTGCTAGTGCTTGCACTAGCTTTGTCTATAACACCCTCAGACCAGACAAACTATTCTGTACCACTTGCAAAATAGCATAGCTGGAAATAGATGAAAAATTATTAGTTTTATGTCAAGAGTTTAAAAGAAACCTGAGTCCCTAGGAATGCAGCTGCCTTTTCCACTATGCACATATGAAACATTATTTCTCACTCACTGCAGCAATGTGTCATGCTGAAACAGCCTTTTCTTTTCCCCCAAAATACAAAACTTCAGACAATTTACACAAGATCAGAATCTTGCTTTTTTTTTTTTTTTTACAGGTGAAACACGTTGCTGTGTTCTATTTTGGGTCATTTACACCGTGCGCTTTTGGTACAGGGTGTCTTTCTGCTCTGAATCTATGAATCAAAATGAATTCTCCAATGGATGTTTGGGGAAATAATTTGCCCCCTAGCACTCTTCAATCTTCATCTCCGACATATTCAAGGATGCTTAACTCCCTCAAGAAAAAAAATGCACATAAATCTTCAATAATATGTCCTTACATGCCTTCTTAAAATGAAAATGGATATTCTTCTGTAAATTATTGGAGTTTTGCTGCAAACTCTAAGGAGCATGCCAGTTTTGGAAGCCAGCTTGAATCTTAAAAATACATAAATAAAACACGTGCTGATAGACTTGAGCCACAATCATCCTGAAAGTTGCTAAACCATTCTTCTAAAGTCCCTCTCCAGAAAATGATGAGAGTTGAAAGTGCTCAGTGGGTTGCCAGATGAGCTTAATGCAAAATACACATTGTACTTTTTTTCTGACAGCTGAAAAATATCTTTTCCCATTTATTACTTTTGCATATGGAGGTGTACTATGGAAACAGGTCTACACTGAGACCTTCAGTCCAGATGCCCCTACTTCCTGGGCTAGAACTCCCCTGAAGTTCATACATATTCACTGAGAAACAGCGTTAAACAAATTAACTAAGAGCACAATCCATTAGGGCTCTGTGAAGCAGCTAGTATTTGCTCCGGATTTGAATTCAGCCGATTTGGGGAACAGTGATTCGATTCAGTGATTTGAATCACTGTCCCAATTTGATTCCCGCCATGGTCCCCAACCCCCAGCCCCTTTTCCCCCACCCAAGTACTTACCAGCGGGAAGATGGCTGCAGCTCCCTGCTGCAGCCACTGGGGACTTCCTGAACCATCAAAGCTCTCTGAATATTTTCTGAAGATTTGGAGAGCTTTGAATTGATTCAGACCTTTAAATTGGTCCCCTGAATTGATTCAGATTCGGGGATTTGGCCACTGAATTGGGCCGAATCTCCTCCAAATCGAATCACCACCCAAAGCTAAGCTCAGCTCTACAATCCGTCTCGTACTGAAGTCCAAGTAGAAAAGTCCAATCAGCTTTCAAGGGAATTAGGCTTGACCCTCAAACACAAACCAGCAATACTGTTCGATACTATAATGATATCACTCTTGCACTGTCAAGACTGAACGTGAAATTACGTACAGCCTGGAGCTCTGGAAAAAGAACATTAGTATAGGACACCGAAGCTCAGAGCAGCATCAAACCTCTTACCTCCAGATACCAAAGAATAGGAGCACTGCAATTTCTGGACACTTGACAACAAAAGAGAGGTTGATTATTGTAAATGCACAAAATCTTCCTGTTAACTGATTCACGGAGTAGCTCTGGAATCACCTCCAGGAGAGAAGAATACTTGGCTTTCCTTTTGGCCTTCCTTCATTCACAATCCCAGTTAATGGAAAGTCTCAAAACTGCCTGATTTTTAATGACAGCTTTCTAAAAGTTTTAGAACATTACCTGAACTAGCCTGCATTTAGAGCAGAGCGTGCACGGACAACAAAAAAAAAACACTCTTTTCTGGGTTGAGCTGGTAGCTGATCAGAAATATTTAAAAAAAACAAACAAACACTTAAGTGCCCCTTTTAAAACTTTCTTTCTATTTTTTGGAGTAATTACCAGCCAACAGGATTTATTAATATTTATCTCCTTGAAATGCATATTAACATAATAATTTGCCCTTCCATTGTGAGTCTATCATTCACCCAGATACGTTTACTCAGCTATAAAGCTGAGCTCTCCACCCTGCTTGACTTTGTTTCATTTTAGGGTGAATACCTGGATCTTGAATCTCTGCCTAGGAACAAGAATTCCCAGTGATGTCTCACAGCAGCTCCTCTTAAAATGTAGAAGCATGAAAAAATAATATGGGTTACTGCTTATGTTCAAAAGGGAAATCAAAAACTGCCAGATGCCTTGTACCTCTACATCTCCATATCCCCCCTTGGGCAATATCCTCAGCTTCCTGTTCTCTATGATACACAAACATGAAAGAAACTAAACTTAAAATAAAAAATTAGCAATTTACATTCTGTCAATTTAGCTTAAGTCAACTGGAAGGCTTCCCATAAGCATATACATCTAAGCAATGGCTAAAATTAATAAAAGAGCTGGAAAACATGGAGTAACTTTGATCAGTGCTTTAACACAGTTGCTTTAAAACAGTTTATATCAACTTCCAGAGAATACACATTTGAATAATGAGAACTAGCCTTTTTTTTTTTTTTTTGACTCCCGCCTCAGCCTTCTCATATTTTTACCTTAAATTCAACTACTGTTTCCTCAGTTGCTTTCTGGGACTAACACGTTTTTCAACACACAAACACACACAGAGCAACTGAGAATATTCCCTATTGATTGGTAATTGTGCTTTGTGTTTCAGATGAGGAAATATGCAATTAAAAAAAACAAGAAAAGAGAAGGATGCATATCAACTCTCTGTTGGACTTCTTGTAACTAAAGCTTTGGCACAGCAGCTAGGTTGTGTTTTCAGGTTAGGTTTCTAAGAAACAATTGGCTCCTTTGTGTTATTTCATAGTTCTCCTGAAATGTGGGGGGTTTTCAACCTTGGGACATCACATACCAGTTTCAACAGGAAGCTTCCTTGCAGGGTCTCCCCCTGCAAATTCTGAGTGCATCTCCAGCTCTGAGCAACTCACCTGCAAACCCTATCCCTCAGCACCCATATTTTTTGGAAAGGGCAACTGACCCCCAAAATCGTCATAGGGACTGCTTTGCAGCCACTATGTTCCCTGTATGCAGGGAGCTCACTCATTGGCCACCTTCAAAACTTCTCTCAGAACATTTTTTTTTTGCCGTTGTGCCCATAACAGTCTTAAAGGGAGTTGGGTTACCAGTGGGTTGAGACCTCTGACCATTCTGCTAACCCAAGACTGCCTTCTCCTCCCCAGCCATCGGCCTGTTTCTATCTCTTTGTTTTGTCCCTTGGAAACATGGGCTATCTTTTTGTGCTCTGTTTGTAACATCGAGTTCAAAGGTGCCCTGATCTATAATAATGGCTCATACAAAATACAGCAATACAAGTAAGCAATACAAAAACCACTGCAACTTATATCAACTAGGGAGTGAAAAACAGGACTGACTCTTATCCACTACTTCACCAGCATCCTAGAAGGTTCTTCCTGGGAGAAAGTGGCATGGAAATACCTTGGCATTAAGCAGGAAAGAGGATTTGGACTGAAAAAAACCAAGAGTGCCTTGGCTGTAATGCTCCAAAGGGATAGAAATTTCTTTTACTGTGATTTGGCTTTGTAAGCAGGAAAAATATATGGGCATAGCCCTGGCTCATTCAAAATTATTCATGTAATGGTAACCGTCAGAGACCACCGACCTTCAGGAAAGAAGGCTACAGAAGATTGATCAGCCTATGTCCTGAATATTCAATGTTATGTCGAAACCTGAATACAGATAACTGTTAACTTTGTGTTGAAGTTAATATGTACTATTCAAGTTTGAATAATGAAACGCAGATAACACTATTACAGCATGAAAGTTTTGTATCGGTCCCACTTGCTTATTAAAACAGTCACTATATACAGCAACGACAAAAATCTCCACTGCGATTGTATTATGATACCTTCCAGACAAAGATATCGAATCAAATATCATTAGGAAATCACAGGGAGTTCAAACCCTGCCACCGGATATGGTGAGCAGCAGAAATCTCGTTTGATCTTGAACAGATTTCTTGTATGTAAATAGCATTATTATTTCACGTATCACCAGTGACCTTAGGAACATACCAGGCAAGGAAGGATTGTTCATTTCTTCCATCGATTTTCCAATTTCCAGTAAATTGTTTTTATCTTGGGGTTGTTTACCCACTAGCAATAAAAATGCCTAAATGGACTTCAGAAAATGGTGGAAAGGTTGGGAACCTGAGGCCCTCTGCTTATAGAGGGAAGCTGATACTTATCTATTAGCTTTTGCTTCTGTTAATAATGGACCACAGCGTTAAAAATGGATTGAGTAGAACTACTCTGAATGTCACTCGATATAGTTGTTGGAGGAATTTGAGCTTTCAAAATGTTAAAGGACAGCAACAAAAGTCCAAAAATAATGTATCCTAATTGCTCACCTTATCCTTATGAAACAAAACCAAACAGCCCATCTGGCCCTTTCAAATTACTTTTCTATGGCAGGAAGAGGTGGCATTTGGTTTTTGATGATAGGAATTAAGTATTCCTTCATGAAATTCATCCAGCAAGATAGGACGGCTTTTAAAAAGGCCATCCCATCTCTCCCCCCCGCCATAATTTCATAAAAGACCGGATAAGAAAAAATAACGCATGGATAACTTAGAGCTTTAAATTCTAAATGCTGGTGTATTTTTGTGAATTGTTTTGTCCTTTATTATGCAAGAGGAAATTCTACCACATCCAAAAGCAACATCTACAATTGCTGGACTGCCTGATGCACACATGATGAGAATGGTATCTAAACCCTAATGCATAAGTCAGAAAAGTGATATGTAATATCAAACTTCATTGAGCAAATTTCCACATCAGTAAATTTTTCGATAATGTCAACTTCCATTAATGCAACAGAAACGTATCATAAAAATGGATGCTCATGTGCTTCGTTGATGACGGAAGAATGGATGGACAAGGCATACGCTTTGAAATGATAAAGCGTTCACTTACCTCACGGTCCAACAACGTAGGTGAAACCACTGTCACAATGTCTCCTTTCTCTGGATCAATGTAGAACATATTTGGAGAAGGCTTGTCGGGGGTCTGTTTAAGGATATTATACCTCAATAGAGCATTATCTGTGGAAGGGTCATCAGCATCGAAGGCTGTCATGCGCATCACGATAGTTCCTAAAAAAGGAGGGGGACAAACATAATATAATAGGGTTAATCACATCAATGATGTGACACCTCTATTTCCATATGTGAGAACTGCTGGCTGTAAGCCAGCATCAGCTCAGGGAAACCAACAAGATTTTTATCTGGTATTTAGCATGTCCATTTTTCTTCCTGTTACCGCTTGTGTTGTGAGACTGGCAACAGAAGTTGTGCATCTCTGCCCTACAAAAGGCAAATGTATCTCGTCCAAACTATGATTTACTGCTAGTCACATCAATGGTACTTATGCAAGGAGTCCAGTAAAATAATGTGTATAGTTATGGTTTGAGTGTAAATTTAGAGGATACCATGAGCAGACAAGGTTCCTTGGGTAGATGTGATGTTTTATTAGACTAACTAAATAGTTGGAAAAATTGTTCTTTGCAAGCTTTCAGGCACGCAAGCCTTTCTTCAAGCATAGGGAAAGTTTCTTGGTGCTTCCTATGCCAAAAGAAAGGGGTTTGTGCCTGTAAGCTTGCAACGAACAATGTTTCCAACTATTTAGGTAGTCTAACACAAGATACTACATCTACCCAAAGGACCCTGTCTGCCCATGTCCTAAGACAGCTACAGCCAACAACCCAGGATACTATACCAAACATAGATGATATTGGCATACAGGTACACACTTATTTTTGCCTTAAAGGGTCATACATTTGAGGGGTTGGTTGGATGTCAGGCACCTTCTAACCAAACAGCTCCTGATAAGTAAGAAAGACTCTACTACAGTGGTAATCCTTTTTAGACTCAGAGACACCCCTTGGTAGACCCATGTACCCTTCAGAAAATGCCAGCTCTTAGTTGTCACTTGTTTTTAGATGACAGAAGAATGCTAGAGCAATCTCCCTATTGCAAAGAACTTAGAAAGACCACAACAAATCAGAATGTGTTTAAAGCTAAGGATTCCTGTTTGAAATCTCCAGATTTATCTCCTAAAAGTGCTAACATTGCTTGGCACCCTGAGGCACCCCTGAAAGGCTCTCAGGGCACCCTAGGGTGACTAACTGCTCTGCTATATAGAATTCATGTACTTTTCTAATCTCAATGTCAACATCCTAAATTTACCATATCAGCCTCATGATTAAAATACTTCTACTCCCAAATTGTCCTTAGCATGAGGAACTTGTTCTCAGTACCTGTCTACCTAGAATATACTGTTATATCCTAGCTGTGGTTCTCTAGCCTTTCTTGTGAACGCTGATAATTGCTAAGTATTATCATAAAAGCCTTCCATAGAAATAATATGCTGTGCAGTCCTTTCCCTTATGTGAAATCAGTGTAAAGTTCTACTCATTGCTACCAAATTGCACATTTACTTCACACAAAGCATTGTGGGAAACACAGGGGAAGGTAGTCAAGCACTTAAGCTGTCCAGTTATTCAACCCAGGTCTTCAAAGTTTCTGGACCCATGTTACTTAGTGAATCAATTCAATTTGGTTTCAATTTTATTTTTCCATGTTATTAAAACTGTCCAACTGAAATTAAATGGAGAAAGCTTATTACTCATAACTTAGCTTTTGTGAGGATTCTGAACTAACCAGAGAATAAAATACTACCCAATCAGAATCAAATCAAAGCATCAAACAAATTATCTCAGGATTGGAAGGAAGTGAAATCATCAGATTAATTTAAAAAATATTATCAATCCTTACATAAGCTCTAGGAGGCGAGTCGGAAAGGGTGGCTGTCCTTTGGCTTATAAATCCCAACTAAAACAATTTACCAAAGTCAATCAACTCTGTAATTTGAGTTTAAATGGCTTAAAACGGAAAACCAAATCATCTCATGTCTGAACTGCAACCTCAAAGCCAATTATAAACCTTCCTTCTCAGATTTCAGTTCTTATGCAATAGCTAACCCTTTCTTCTGCCATTCTGGTCTAAGCTTAGATAGGGGGGAGCTACTTTAAAGCTCATTAAGTTGAAACTTGCTTGAAATATAACACTTTACATTATATAAAAGGTTTGTATGCCCAAAGGAGCTATCCTTATCATGATGTCCACAGAGCCTTTTGCACTGATGTAACTAAATGAGTTTAAAATCAGACTTTCAGTGACGCTGGGGAAGCGTGGTCATGTAAACAAGCCCTGCACCAATGGAGTTTAAGTACATGTGCGTAACAAGATAGGACTGAAGCTGATGTATACGTGTAATGCATGTCATTTCTGCCCCACGAATTTCCCCGTGTCTTAGCAATGAAAAAAAAACAAATGTTCTTCAAGGATAGCTGAAGTCACAATGAACACTTAACAATCAAATAGCAATGGGGTATTGTCTAAAAGTTTCAAGGCAGCTTCATTTGTCAGAGGATATAACAATAGCCTAGAATTCTGTTCAACAAGCAACTACCGACTGGGTCAGAAATGCCTTTTTACCCTTCCCTTTTGTTGTTGTGTTTTTTTTTTTTTTTCTCAGAGCTCAAAGTGATGCCTCTTGCTGTAGTGACCTTGAATATAAGCTCTCAAAGGTTTTGCTTCATTGCTACTTCAGGCAGAGTTACCCCCTTGAGAAATATAACAGAGATCTGACAGCATGTTGGTTTTATTCACCAGTGATTAAAGGTCAGACAGCTCAAAAAGAAGCTTACCACTGGATGCTTTGCCATGTTTTCCAATACTACAAAATGATCCTAGCCTTGATATTTCACCCACTTTGTTCACAACTTCTTCAGTGAAAAAGGAAAATATTGTCACTTTCTGCTCAGAAGAACAAAAAGGCATTCTCATTTCCTAAGCAGAGAGACCTTAAAATAGATTGTGCAGGTTTTTAGGTTTTATACTCCAAAATGGGTGGCTTATTATTCCTCTTAGAGAGAATGTGCCATAAAGACCGCCCAAGCAACAAAAATTCAAGAGAAATAAATAGCCATTAAGGAGGAGTGCTTCAAAGGAACCCAAAGGAATTAGGAGCCCACTGAGATTCATTGGCATCTGGGCTCATACTTCACAAAGGCTCTTTTGAAACTCCCAGCCTGCAGAATTGTCAAAGCTCTATTACACCAGTTTAGCACTAGTACAGCTCCCCAGATTTCCAATTACACTGGCATAAAATTGATGTGATACAGTGATGAAGCAGGTCCTAGTAGCTATGGTTCTCTTAAGATTTCTTGTGAATACTGCTGATTGCTATGCCTCATCTTAACAAGCATGCAGGGAAACAATACATCACGCAGTCACTTCCACCATGGAAAGTGAGCGTAAAATTCTACCAAATCTTGATGCCAGCATTTGACTTTTTTTTGCACCGATATGGATGGTAAAAAGCTGCAGAGAACCAAGATGTTTTGTTTCTACCTTAGTTATTTCTAAGGAACCCAAGACATTCATATTCCATTGCCATCACTGTGCTATTTAAGCATAAGTTACTGCTTCTAAGTGTCTGCATAAAAAAGTTGAAAATTAGCCAAATGCATGGGGTTTTCTAAAGTTCAGCGATAACTGATACGACTTCAGGATCACTATCTGTAAAATGTTACTATATTTATCACTTCTTCATACCCACACACTGCCTTCTTTACTATTCATTCCATCCAGGAAGCGCACATACCAACTGTAGAGGCTTCCTCAGCCTGACAAAGGGTTTTTAAACTCAAAAGCTTGTTAAAATTTTTTTTCCCCAACTATTGAAGTTGGTCTTATAAAAGATATCAGATTCACCCAAAGAACCTTGTCTGCTTATGTCCTTAGACCAACACAGATACAACCTACACACATACAGGGCCCTTACACGCATACACTTGCAATTTAACGTGGTTGAATAAACTCCAGTGCAGTTCACACTGGAGTTTATTGTTCCCAGGTGCCACATTTGCAGCTGCGCTCAGGATTGCAGCATATTGAACCAGGAAAGAGCAGCCCTGGCTGGCAGGGGGCCCCAGGGTCAGCCTGCCACTCCAGGGCGGCTCCGACCTGGCTCAACAAGCTGAGAGGGACTATCTGGGGCATGAAGGTGTTTCAGTGTTGGGCTAGCTGGCAAGCAGCCCCCACACTGACGCACCCTTGCGCCCCAGTCAGCATCTACACATGCCATGGAGCGGAGTAAATTATAAAACTTGTGTCTGGCAGCACTATCCTATAGTGGAGTCAATTAGTTTACTCCAGCCAGATCACACTGCACATATAGATGCTGATGTTTTACTGCAGAGCTAATTAGGCAAATACCACAGCAAATGGTTCATGTTGAAGTGTCCCCAGAGTCTGAATTTGCCTGGCAGAGCTGTGCTTCAGAGCACTTGTGGCATCCTACTGCACAAGGATATAGAATAGCTCTATCAATCGGCCCAAACAAGCTGTTAGGAAGACTTGTGTAGCCAAACCAGGAAGGGAAGATAGTTTTATATTCATACAAGGCAACCTGAGAGTTCATTGTTGAGGGCTTCACTGTAAAAATTTCAACTAAACAGTGATGGCAAACCCACTGACTGTGACCACCTCCTTGAATGTCTCTACTGCTTTCAGAGAATGCATATTCTGCACATTCCCTGTCGAAAGTTAGTAACTTTATGTGCTGTATTGAACAAAGGAGCCATCTCCTTGCTCCCTTTGCAATGATCACAGTGCTTGTATGCATATATGTTAAACTACACTAGACAGGAAACCCAACACCAAATGATCACATTTTGAACTACACTGCCCAAAAATGCAGGCAAGTAAAGACTGATGGCTTGGGTTTGGACACGTACTTTTCTCGTATTTCAAAAAGATCTATAACATAGACTGCAGTCCAAACGAATTTAATTTAAGATGCATACATCCCTGGTATTACTCCTTCATCATAAAGTTTTATTCTTCATAAAAGATTCATTTCCCCAGACTCATAAACTGACTACTTCTAATTCAGTGTCATTTTATAAATACTTCCAGTCCTAACATCAATCAAATACAGCTGGCTTTCAAGCCACAAAACAACAGCTTGCTACATTATTATGTTAAACAATATATATTCACTTACCAAGCTGAGGAACAAATGTCTGAAAAATCAGCAACTTTATAGTTCTGTCAGTGATTTGCAGATATCCACTTTAGGCTCCGTTTCTCGGGAAAGGTGTAGTTATTGCGATGCTGTATTTTAATATTCTTGCCTTATTTGTTGTACCTCCTGGGCAGTTTTGTTACTACCATAATCGTTTGCACCATCTATTTGCACTTCTCAGGGCTAGTCATTGATTAGATGGATCTTTCACCAGCCAATTCATTGCTCCAAAGGCCGTAACTATCAATCTGCTGATTGCTTATTTGGCCTATAAGTTGGCTTAGAAATATTAGGGAATAACTTCCCGTAGGCACCGGAAAGCAAAACACAATGCCTGTACAATTTTGTAGCAATTGGAGCAGATGGTTTCTTGGGAAAAAGCTCCTTGGCATTTTGTTATTTACCATTTAATAACCTTGCCTTTCTTTCTTTCTTTATTTGTCAGATGCCAGGAGAGGAACCTGGAACATTTGAGCTGACAGATAAAATTACTATTAACATAGGTTTTTTTTTAGGTTCAACTATCAGATGATCTGAGGACCTTTTGCTTCATTACCTGTCATTTCCATTTGCAGTTCCCACGGGGATCCTTACTGTAACTCCTGCCCCCATCTAGTTGTACAGTTACTGTATTTTATCATGTATAAGTGAAGGTTAAGTACTGTACTTAAGAGCGTGCCTTACATAATGTAATAGATGCAGCTCTCTGAATTATGTAGGCACTTTGCTTTTGACTTTCTAAACATGCTTTGGTGTCATGAGTTACTGAGATACTTTTTAGAAGCTCTCATCCTGGAAATGGTATCAGGATATTTAACCTATTTTCAAAGAATCAAGTTGCTGTTGTGTTTGTTGGATTGAATTTGGATTAGATGACCTGCTGAGATCCCTTCCAACCCTAACTTTCAATGAATGTCAAGGTATTGTGGTGATGACAAACCTACATGACTGGCTAGATGAGGTCTATTCCTAGCCCCATCCCAGATTTCTCATTGGCCAAGTTGCTCAGTTTAAAAGTGGCCTTTAGACTGGAGGCTTAAATTTAGGGGCCTTGTTTTGCTCAGGTCAAGTCAACTGGAATTGCAGCACTACAGATTCCGGCCTAAGATGTCTCAGGCTTAGTCCTTACATTTCAGGACATCCCAAATTAGACTTTGTAAATGGGATCCTTTGGCCCTTGTTCCTGTGATTCTCATCTATTAAAGGGAGATTATATAATTAGGCTCAGGAGCATCATTAGGAAGAATTCTTGCTTTTTTATTATTATTATCAATGCATTGCCTTTGAGAAACGCTCTACTTTATGGAAACATTTCTGTGCAAATGTTATTATTTTGGCAGCCCCCCCCCCCCAACACTCTTTATAATGGCTAGGGACACTGCACGTGGGAACACAGAGCTAAATTGTGCCTTTAAATCATGACAGAAGTACAAAGCCTAGGGGAAAGGTCCCAGAGATGTGAACCAGGCTGGAAAAATACCTCCTAGGTCCTTTTGGGGGTGGTCTCTGGCTTTATCACTGTGTTCTGAGATAAGTAGGGCTATAGCCGGACTTACATTTCTACATCAATACATCAGAAAAAATTCTCTTCCGTAAGGTCCACTGCACTGACAGCGCACAAAGACTTTAAAGTGAATTTAAATTACAGGCATTACCACTTGAAGGCAACTTCATGTTGCCAAAGTGCTATAAAAGGGACTCAGCATGAAGGAGAGCGGTTCACAGTCCTTTGCTGATTGTAAGCGCAGGCTGTGTGACTAGTCCCATGGTAGCTAATAGGATAACTTATGCAAGTAAGTTTGTACATGCTCCTTACTCTGTATAGGATCTGTATTTGGCACCGCTTAAAAGACTGTAGAATTTTCCTGCTCTTTCAGGTACATTTTCCCCAGTGGCTCTCACGTATTTGTAGGGATGGGAGGGCCAGTTCTGAAGGGGCACTGAACTGTGAAAAAGGCTTCTCTTTGCACTCTCTAGTCATCCACCAAGCTAAGAATCTCGATATACCTATGCATGTTGAAAAGCCCACCAGCAAAACCAAGCACTGCTAAGAGCGATGGCTACTTTAGTGCAATACTAGTCCAAAAAAAAAGGAAGAGACAAGAAGATAAAAGAGAAAATCCAGCAAGTGTCTACTGTGTCTGCACTGCTACCGCAGAAAAGCAACTTTTGGAAAACGGTGCAGAGAAATGTATTGTGCTGGTACTAAACTCATCATAACTAATTACATGTTTGACTGTTGATTTGTACTTTAAAGAAAACAAGCCCCAGGGAAGCCAAACAAATGCAAGAAGAAAGGTCTGTTATGTTTCCAATCAACTACATTTGAATTGTAACAGCAAATATTAACATGGCTGTTATTAAAAAAATAGAAGGCCTTCCTCGATAGATAGGATGTTTAGGTAGAGTTAATGATTGCGGTCTTTATGTATTTTTTAAATTTGCAGATGGCAATCATTTCTTATCCTACAGAATTTGCTTTTGATTGCCCACTTGTATGCCTCATACATGCAGGGCATTTTCAAAGGTCAGAAGTCAGAGTGTTATCTACCTTACCTTGTGGATCGTTACACTGGATATGCCAGCGAAACATAACCATATGGGCTGGAGAGATGTACTGGGGAAGTCCCATTCATGAGAGGAATCCTACAGAATAATGGCTGCAGGTCTATGATGGATCAGTGATAAAAGGAGAAAATGTATGATGTGGAGCGATAGAGTGGATTTCCAGTTCCATCAGTTGACTGGGGTTTTGCCTTTGCCAGGGAAGATAAACAGGGATGGATACATCTGCATTGCACCCTAAGCATTGCAATAGAGTCCCATTTTACTTTTGTTCACCGAAATAAATGACTGAACGTTTATCAATTTGTAGATTGTCAAGGGCTCGAAGGGACCTTGCAGATCATCAGGTCCAGGCCCCCTCCCCCCCGCTCTAGGCAGGAAATGTTTATTGAATGTCTATTGTATCAGGAATTTCTGTGCAAGTTGCTCCTCTGAAATGATAGCTTGATTCAGGGACTTATTTCCTGGTTGCGCTCAAAGTGCCATATATGCCCAGTTGCTATCAAGATTGCGTGATACGCCATGCTGTGTTAATCAGCCAAATGATTCATGTCTGGTGGCTCATGCCAAATATTTCAAAACATGAGAAAGTAAATGTGTGAGGCTTAAAATATAGATGAAGTCCAGCTAAGAACAGCTGGAACCTATGGAGAGTTAGCAATCATTCAGAAATCAGTTATGTATGGAAGAAGAAATAATGAGATATCATTTTCTAATCGAATGCTACAATAAAGCATGCGTACTGTAAAGATTTATGGCCAGGTCAAACTGGAGCAGTTCTAGTATTTCGCCTTTTTCAAGACAGCATTATACGTGTTTTGGTAGAAGAAATTATTCATGGACTGAAAATGAGTTATGTATTGTCCATAGAAATACTGTAGGTTAGAGTGCTGTGTGGCTGAAAAGTATGTTAAATGCTTTCATGTATCTGCCGCTCCAGGCAAGGCAGTAAATTATGAAATGCCTAAGAGTCAGGATGTGAATGCGCATTATTTGAAGGTGTATGGCCTGGATACTGCTCGGTTAGATTGTTCTGGGCTCGTCCTGTGATGAACGCTCCTTTCTGTGCTAATTGTTGGTAGAAAATGCTAAGTCCAAACTGCTTAGCAAATGGATGCATTACCTTGATATGGAGTACATCAATGAGTCGTCACATATCACGACTGTCTTGCATACATATTGCTTGCCAAAACAAGATGCCAGATTAAGAGGAGTTTCAGCAGCATGCTTGTATGTGCAACTTGTCTTTCATTGGATAGGGATACATGGCTAGGAAACAGATATGATGAAAACGTGTATCAACATAATCATTAGAATTTATTATTTGATTGCTATGCTTCTTAGGAATCCCGATCACATGCAAGGACTCCACTGCAAAAAACATAAAACAAAATCATGGTCTTCACTCAAGAGAGCTTACATTAGATTCACTACACTACTTTTCCCCAACTTGAGTTACATACATGGATGCATAAAAGCTGGTAATCAATATGGGTCTGAACACCTCTAAGATGCAGAGAGCAAATCAACCGCCCCCAGATGTCTGCACAGAGGATTTTGATTTGTAATGTTCCAATTCTCAAATGCCACACACCTAGGAATTTAAAGTCAAATCTGTTCTCCAGCTAATGCTCATCAAAAAAATGCCAGCAGTCCAATAGCTTGGGCTTTTATGCTGTAAAAGGTAACAGAGTTTTCAATGAATCTAGCCACATGCTAGTATGATAAAGATTCAAACCTTGGACTGGGATGACATGGCTAGAAAGACTTGCAATCTTAATGAATAGAACTAGTTACCATTCTAATTCCATCCAAAAAAAGGGATGGATGAATAGATTAATGTTCCCCCCTCACTTGGGAACTTACCAACCTGCTGAGCATCTCTTATATTCCATAATACACTAAATACATTTCACATTAAAAATAAAAAGTTTAAAATTTTTGCCTCTCTTTCCCATCCAGCTTAACTGCATAATTTGCACAGTCAGGCACAGGAATGAAGGGCATCAGTGCCTCATGAGCAAGGTTCCCACGCGAGAGGAGTTACTACAACATGGTCCTGAACCATTTTTTTTAATCTCCCGATTTAAAAACCTGCAGCAGCGTCAGGGGAGCAGGGTGGAAGGTGGTGACGGCTCAGTTGCCTTCCAAGGCTTCATGGACCGAATGAGTTCCCGGGTCTGCCTGTCTTGAGCTTTCTCTTTCCACTTCATGGTCCTTTTAAGTTCCTCCCGGCTGACAGATTATCAGACAGCCAAGAAACGAACCTGCCCTATTTCAGATGTCTGGAAGTCACTGCACACACTCATTGCATCCCCTGATGTCTTTGCACAGGGTGCACATGGGATGGAGTTGTAGACTGCACTCTGGGGATTAGCAGGGGTTGGGCTGAAGCACCACATGTCTGCAAATGAGCAAATGTTTGCTCGTAGGAGCTGAATAAGCTACCCAGAGGTCTGGGCAGGTTTGTATTGTACCATTTGCTGACCCGGGTATTTGTTCTTAGCCAGGATGATGCCTACATTTTGGAGCAATGGCAAAATATGCTTTACTAGCGTGACGTGTCTCCTTTTCTAACAGGAAAGTCTATTTTAAAAAGCACGAATTGCTTCTTGGATCACAACCACCAGCTATAAAAACAAAAATCTAATTATTCTAATATTCTAACTGCCAATTCATAATATACTCTTATATGTCAGATAGCATAATTCATAATGCAATATTACACATTCCCTTGGAACAAATGGTTTCAAGTAAATGATGGTAAGCATTGAACAGTTTAGTGTAGGTGAAAAGCATAAAATAGCAATTACTAGAACTACCGCACGCCAGGGAACAGGCAGCCAACACAATTAGGGCAGAAATTCTCAGATGGGATGTAAAGGGCCCACACTGCGGCATATGCCCCCTAATTACCATATTTTCTTGCGTACAACATGCACCCTTTTCAAAAAAACCCAGCTGCTGGAAATTGGGCTGTGTACTTTAAATGAGAAAATATGGTAGCAACAGCTTCTGCCAAGCAAGCCCCTGCTGGGTGGGCTGTGCGGAAAGTAATGCTGCATGTGCTGCGCGGGGGGGCTCCCTGGGTGTGAACTCTTTCTCTTTACCCCTGCAAAGGCTCAGGCTCCACCAGCTGGTGAGTGCTGCTGACTAGCCACCCAGATCAGCTCAAAAAAAAGAGGACTGGGCATTTTTGCCTCATTCAGCAGCATCTGAGTGTCCTGCACTTAGACTGATAGAGCAGCCACAATATTTTGCTCTCCCTGCCCACCTTGGTTGCAGCCGCCTGTGTTTTCACGCGAGAAAATACAGTATATCTGGTTGACTCAGCGATCATCAGAGCACAGGAGCTCTTGGGAAATGCGTACCAGAAGGGTGGCTCCTGCCTTGGCAGAAAGTAGACCCTGTTCAGCACGCTGCCCCCCAATTTCTGCGCTGCCTTGTGGGGTGGAGAAGCAGCATTTTGAGCCTTCCCCAGATCTTATGCACAGCTACGGCAGGGGAGAAGCTGAACCACGTCTTGATAAAATCCCTTCCAGCTCTACTAAGATGAAGCCCCTCTTTCTGTGCCTTTTGGTGTGAGCTGTTTTAAGACCTCTCCCTTTCTATCATGGGCGCTCCCCCATTTGCCGTGCCGTTTTTTGCCTTCCTGTGGCAAATTGGAATTGCCTGCAATAATTCAACTTTGATTTCAGACATTTACTAGCTGTTTAAATGCAGATGCAAACTTTATAGTCTAGAACAGCTAAGCACAGAGCTTACTAAGACATGTACATTTTGCTTGGCTTTTACTTTATCTCTGTTTCATAATCCAAACATTTTCCTCCAGTTCTTCTCTGCCTTTGCTTTAATATTTCAACATTTTTTCTCCCTTTCTTTACTTACCCAGGTCTTACAGTCCTTGACCATCACCATTCAAGCTGCTGAGAGCAAATCTAAAAGTAATGCACATAAGCAAACCCTGATGTAAGGTTCATATTCACAAATACCCATGAGAAATTATCTTTTAAATGTAGTGGGGTGCTTCCCTCAAACCTCCAGATAGAAATAAATGGGACAAAATCAGATGAATTATTTACTAAGCTTTAGGAAAAATCCAGTTTCGCCAGGTTTCTAAGCTAAAAGCCCCTCTTAATTGAAGTCAATGGAGAAAATAAAACATGTTGGAGGTGGTGTAACTTGCCACAATAAATCAAAACCTACCACGATAAAAAAAGGCGACTAACCTAGCAATACGATGATTTTTGGTGCTGTTCTGTAACGTGCATCTAAACAATACACGTCATCTATCAGTGTTTAAATAGTTAGTTAAGAGCTCAGAAAACTTGACAGCCAATTATACGTACTCTCCTGCTGTTTTACGGTAACTGCATCATTCAGTCCTTGGCCTGTGTTCATCCTCCCTTCCATCCATTCCTGTCCCAAAGAGTTTACATTTTACATACCTAGGATGAACAACGAGAACAGAGGTAGATTCTTGTTTTGCTCATCAAGGACAACAAGTGATCAGCGACCAAGATCGTCCGGGCGGGACCAGAGAGCAGGCAACAAAGACCGTGTTGTGCCTTAAGGGTTCAACTTTATCAAAAGATTTAATCCCACTCACAGATTGAGCTCTGAAATTCTGGACCAGTTTTGAGTACTGAGCACTAGGAACCTGGCTACACACCCAGATGCCTATGGCCTCCAAAAGCCATTAAGCCAACCTGGAATCGCAGCACTGTTCCAGACACCCGCCTTTATTCGTTCCTACCCTGAAGCCACAGAGCTGGATCACTCACAGAAATGTTTTGCCATATCTACTAGGAGTCGGTTTTTTTCTTCTTGTGCAAAGAGGCCCAACAGGCTGATATGGCAACTTTACTGGTAGTTTTCCTAAAGCAGCTAACTGATCGAGTAGGATTAGATGGTAAAGTTCGTGAAAGGCAGAAGAGAAGAGAATGTCAACTGTGCTTTTTAAACGTCCTTTAGGAGTTTTTTTTAGCATATTCATTTATTCTGTAATAGGAAGTGTCTCGTACCAGAATACATTCACATTATAAATAAACAATGCTATTCAATGGCAGTGAATAAATAATATCTTTTCAGTTCAATCATAGTTTGAAAAAAAACACAGTAAAAACAATACTTTCTTTGGTCTCAATAACTCACTGCTTGTAAAAACCTATTAATCAATACAATCTAGGAAATGAAACTGTTCAGTCTAATGCTCATTTTTCCCCCCTTGTAAAACCCTGTAAAAATCCATTTTTGTGGAAGTATTTTGTGATGGGAATGGAGTCCCAAGCTATGCTATCTTGGGTGGGCAGACTGCACTCAGGATTTTGTTCAAAATTTAGACCTTCATTGAAAGTTTAATGAAACCTCTGGAGAAAGTCCCAGGGAAAGGGAATCTCTCCTTGGATTTCAACAGGCCTTAGATAAGGCCTGTATCATAAGAAAGTTGTCTTCAACCTGTTGAGATACTTTAATCAGCAGCGTCTAGGATATGTAGAACCTAATCTGATACGTACATGCTTGTCATGCTTTTTAAATGTTATTTTGAGGGAGGGTTGTGAGTTTTTGAAATGATCCAGAAGTGTAAATCTCTTAACAGAAAAGGCCTCTCATTCTCACTCAGGTCCCTGGGCCCTGCTGCCATTCAAATAATCCCCACACAAAGTTAATAAACATTAAAAACACTCTACCTCTTGTACAATAATGCCTCTATGAGATGTGGTTTCTCTTCCATTTCACAGATATATTATTTCCATGACACTGCCTGCTACCCCTTTAAGACTCATGCAGTTAGCCAAAATTCAAGGCTGGGTACATTAGGTTGCTTCCATTAGGAGGAGGATGTGATGTGTCAATTATTTCCTTGATACAGTCGTATTTACAAAGAACGTACAAAGTCCAATCACCCTACCCACAGGAAGAATCACACAACAGGAGTAGCTGTGTGGGTGGTAGGTTTCTGGTTTTCTGTTCACAGCTCTAAGTTTCATTCGACCAGCCCCGAACCCAAAAGATATCCTTGTTGGCTTCTCCTCAAGATCCCATTTCCAGCATTTCTGTCTCTGCACCTGGTGCTTCCTTGTGACCTTCCGCCTCTTTCTGTCATGTTTCTCCTGTTTCTCACCTCTCCCCGTCTTTCTCTCATGCACATGGCTGGAGGCTTTTCATATTATTTTAATGCCGTGGGTTCAAAGAGGAGCTCAGTGGTTGCGAGGAAAGAGAGTGATTCTGTTTCCTATCACAATAACATTTACTGGGCTCACCGCATTGCATTAAAAAAAACACTACTTTGCTGCACAATGTAAGGTGGAAACTGTCCATCCAGCTTGTATTAGACCCTTCAGTGCATGCTCAGCTCCTCCACTGGTGAACATTGGCATAGTCATGCAGAAGCCAAAGCTGGCACAGCTGATGGTCCAGCTCACTGAAGAATAACTCATCACCTAGTTTATTGCTAGTATGGGTAAAAAAGGCACTGCCCATCTTTCTTCTCATTTCGCCTTCTGGAGCCTCTGACGTACCCTCAAGGAACCAACAATCAGAACATCCTCCAGTAGGGGCTTTGGAGACTTTTCTCCTCAAACCACTAGATACAATTATCAGTTCTGAAGGATTTCACTTCCACCGTTGCAGTATGATGATGATACACAAGTTCATACCTGAGGCTCTCTACATAGGACATAAAATCATAAGCACTGCCATTTATTGGGCCAGACCATAGGTCCACCTTGCCCAGTATCTTGTGTCGCACAGTGGCAGAGAATGGATGCTGCAACAGAGAGTGAACAGGGCACGGACTCGTCTTCCACTTGTCTTGGAAGTGTCGCCTAGAAATGGTTGTGCACTAATCTCTGGGATAAAACCAAGATGCAGTTTTCGACCTCATCGTTCATCTTCCATACCCATGAGCCTCTTCTGTCATCACAGACACACCAATCAGAAATAAATCCACTGACGTGTAGGGTGCTACCAGCATAATTGAAAGAATAATCAGGTCACTTTATTGAGAGGTAAATCCTCTCCACATATTCCCTGACCTTGTCTCCTTCAATCTGGGAGTGCACTTTTACTCTAATTTATCATTTCATCCTCAAATTGATTTTATAGTCAAGTCCTGTTAATCTGATCTCCTAAACATTGAAAGACCTGTGCTGCTTGATAAGTGACGGCTGCAGTCTTGGCGCATACCCTGTTTGGTTTTTTTCCTGGTTGGACTAAGGCATTACCCTTCTTGTTGGTTCCTAGAGCTATCCCAACTGAAGTTGTTATAATTATTCAAAGTCAAACTACTCGGGTGGTTTTTTTTCTTCAGACATTTCTAGTTCTTTTCTCTTACACTCTGCATTTAGTGAAGGGAATCTGATTGAATTCCTCATACGGGATCCCTTCATTCCCCTTAGGGAATGTTATGACACAGCAATATATTCATTCACGTGGCATCTACCTTTAGACTCTTACGATTAAAGCTCAGTAGTTTCCCATGCTGAAACGTTCCCAGTCAGCAAAGAGAAGCACAATCAGGCATTCTGAACACTTCCACTCTGAATAGGTCAGGCTCTATATCACATTCACAGCCCCTGTTCAATTCCTTGTTGCATTTTGCAAAAGCAGATAACAAAGTGTTTTCCAAGCTATTTTTGTGTTGCAAGGTTGAGGGCTGCTTGGAGGAAATCTGCATACTGAAATCTCAATGGCCCTACTCTAACTCCCTTGGTTTTTTGGGGAGAGATTTGATTTTAAAGCCATTGACAGTTCAGTCTTAGTAAATAATTCAGAAGTTTAAAGAATGTGCTGCATGATTTTTAAAGCAAGCCTTTGGAACGACAGTGTGAAATATAGGATTATAAATATAGATGTTGATATATAAAAAGCAGATGAAGTTCAGTAACAGCTATACATTTCCATAAGCAAGGCCCCGCCACTCTGTCATGCACATCATTGCCCTATAATATATACTTTAGGGCCCATCATAATTTAGGGTCACTCTGGGACCTCCCCTCTACATAGGTATAAATTACCTCCTCTATGTCATTCCTCTTTCATACTAGGAAGATGGGAAGTGTTTCATGGGGCTGACAGGGAGCTCGCCATTTCAAAAGGGCATTCAACTCTTCATGCCTGCAGACCTGAATATGCATCACCCCTGCATCAAGGCAGTGGTGGCAGAGACCATTTTCCAACTTGACAGGTTGCAACGGTGGGCGGATGAGAATAGGATGGGGTTTAACACCGATAAGTGCAAGGTGTTGCACATGGGGAGGAAGAACCGGCACCACACTTACAGGTTGGGGAACTCCCCTCTTGC
>NW_017728915.1:34839086-34857070 GCF_001723895.1 Crocodylus porosus | reverse complement strand
CCGGTGCTCTTTCCTGCCAAGGCAGGGGGTCGGACTAGATGATCTACCTAGGTCCCTTCCGACTCTAGCTACTATGAAACTATGAAACTTTCCTCCTGGAACTACAGAGCTCTGCACCGACCTAAAAAGTCCCGAGAAAGGCACAGAACTGACCCTAGTCCGCAATGACCAATAGGACACAACAGCTATGTCCTTACTTCCTTGCAAATGTTGCATCTTGGTTGCTCGAGACCTTAAGCAGCAAATCAAGCGCCTTCTCTTTGTTTGCAATTGATTTGCTTTTGAAAGGGCTACATTATGTCTGTGTAGAGAAAATATGGGTAAGGAAAAGACTCTGCATGTCATAAAACATCCTGGTATTGACTGTTCAACTCCTTAAAATAAAATTAATAATTAAGCACAGAATAGGGCTGTGTATATCACTACAAGCTAGAAGGCAGTAAGAGATTGTAAAGAATTGTGCACAATTAGTGATCATTAAGGCACGGGCTTGTTTAAATACATTTATGCACATGCATGTGAGTGGCTCACCCAGCCATGCGTGTGCACACAAATACAGTGATTTCTTGTGCCAAGACCCAAGAAAATATTTATAGTTAAATAGGATACTCCTTCTATACCAGCTCTACAGCATTACCAACCCTAAGCAAACAATTGATTTCAATAACAGCTAGGACAAGTTACAACAGCAGAAGATCTGTCTTCTGAGGGACTAAAAAAAACAGGACTTCATCCTGCTGTCGTTTAAACAAATGGCAAAGTCTCATCGGATATGTCTACACATTGCCCGAGGGTGACGTAGCAATGTACTACATCACCGTACAGTGCACTATGGCAATGTAGCAATCACACAGGTGTTCACTGGCTACAGTGCCATAGTGGCACGCTCCCCCTGGTACAGTGTGCCGCTGCAGCGAGGTAGAGACAAAATCTAACCGTGTGCTGCATGAACAGTGCAGTAACCACCCCTACTGCGCCAAAAGGAAGTACTAAAGCACAGCACCATAGGGCCATTGCTGTACGGTGATGTGTAGACACGCCCATTGTACACCATGATGCAGGATGAGATGGAAAATAAATCCCAAATGGAGACTAAACTTTTTTCTTTTTCTTTTTCCTTTTCAGACCAAAGAGAGCGTGAAATTCTTAGCAATACACAACACAATTTAAAGCAATTTCTCTGACCAGAAGTGTGCGCAACGTATATTTTTCATGTGTTTTTGCACTTTGAACTATAAATCTGCTGCAAGCCACATGAAGTATGAGATCGCCATTTTATAAGGTATCAAACTGCAGGATCGAATCAATAACCGTTTTGGAAGGGATTTTTCCATATGAGACTTCATTTGAAAAATCCAGGAAGAAATATTTTGCTTTAGACTCCACATGGACCTGTGATTTATTAATTTCTTTCCCTGCCAGCTTTCTGGAAATCTTAACTGCCTACAAATGTGGACTGAAAGCTTCCATACTAGTCAATCAAGCCACTCAAGGTCAGTACTCAAGTGAATTTCTTTGTCTCTTAGATACTTGCTAGTGGTATCCTTCCTTGATACTGCCACGCGTTTCACAATTAGATGAGATTGTCTTTATATTTGTCTATGTGAGATTTAGATAAGTCAAAAGGAGAGGCAAGAAGCGTTTCCATGAGTACACTATTCTTATGAACTTCCTGACTTTTCTCAACAAACCTACCTTCAGGTAACTTAACACAAAATAAAGTTACTGACTTTGATGGACTTAAGTGTAATTATTTTATGTCTGTTTATCTACCAAGAAATACCAGTGACAGTTATGATATAATAATGAGCCACAATGATTTATATCTATGGATTAAGTGTCACATTTGAAAAATTGTGCTTTAAGTCATGTATTCACACCAGACCTTGAAAACCCAGGAGATAGATAGATATTGCAACTAAATGTACCAAAGTCAAATGAAGTTATCCATGTATTTTTATTATGTTACCCAAAACATACATTACATTGCTCTTTACTTTTCCCTGTTCTAAAAATTCCCAGAGTTTTAGAGGATTTTATTCAAACCTACTGCTCTGAAGAACAGTTTGTTATAACGTTCACGCGTATTTCAATTATGACCTGTTATTTTAGTGTCATCAGTGTTGTATTATGCATATTGTGCAACCTCTACCTGTAGCCACCAGACCTGACTCTTTGTGCTCTGTATATTCGCTGCTTTGAACAGAGATGCTTCTGATTTTAATCAGCGTGAGGTCAGAGTTAAGCAATACAGATAAGTCCCCATAGTAAGTAAAGGGCAGTAAAATTTTACAAGAGTTTGTCGGTAACTCTGAAATCCCACACAAAGGTAATAAAACTTAGAAACAGATGAAGAAAAACAAACCTCTGAAAGTGCCAACAAAATATGTTTATTCATATTAGCACTGTTTTTTTTTTCCAGCAGCCAGCTGATGACAAGGTGGTAAAATTACCGAAGGGCAGAAAACTGCAGATGTCAACACCCCGGCACTAGGCAACGTGTTACTCCACGGTGCGATCCCCAGAACGAGGAACTAAAGAAGAACAGTTGGGGTCTTTGCACATGACACAATATCGGCCTTTAAAGCGGCTGAAATGCCCTTTTGCACCGCTTTAATGGTGCGGCTGCTTACGCCGTCGGCGGCACAGTGCACGCTAAATGACTTTGGGACACAGCAAAATAAAAAATGGCCAAGGGTTTTTACTTTGCTCCCTTACAGTCGTGGAGGGAAGCACCGGGTCCCATTCAGCTCAAGGGCTGTGCAGGCAGGCTCCATTGAAGAAAAAAGAAAAAAAAAAAAGCAGCAATCCAGATCTTTTCTTTTTTTTTTTTGTCCCCGGAGCCTCCCGAGCTGCACGGGGGGCCCAGTCCTTCCCTCCCCGGCTGTGGTGCCCTCTGGGACCTCCCAGGCTGGGTGTCACCTGTGGGGTGCCACTGCCACGGAGGAGCACCAGTCCCCCCGCAGCTCGGGGACCGCTCTGCCCACCTGCAGCTCGCCCCCCCCCGCTGCCAGAGAGGCAGGTAAGGATCGGGCCCAACCCTTGTGTACACGCCATAGGGGTTCACTTCAACTTAAGCTGAAGTGGGGTTTTGAAAAATCCACCGCTTCAATTTAGGGAGAATTAAGCCAAAGTAAACCCCTGTGGAGTATACAAGCAGCCTTTCTCTATACACTTAGTGATTTCCTCATTATTTCCTTCATAATAATAAAGTAGTGAACAGACACTCTCTCCATGAGTTTATTTTTCTGACAAAACAACTCTAAGAAAATTTCTTTCTTTGAAAGCCAGACACATGTATGTACACACACACACACAAAACCTTAAATTACTAAGGATTAGCCACCTTAAGGATTCAAAATGATCTCAGTTCTTCAGAAGAACTTATCTGCGATTCACAAAGATTGGCCACAACTGGAAGCTATAGATGGGTTAGAATTTCAAAGGAACATTATGGGGAAAACGCCTCCTATATTCAAGGTAGGTCTTGCAATAAAAAATAAGCAACGTTAGCCAATGAGCAATTTTGGCAGTGCATGACTTCTCTTCGTACAACAAGGTCATCCTCTCAGTCTTATGTACCATGAAATGCTGCCATACCCTAAGCCAGTTGTTCATTCGGCAATGCTTCTGAATCAAGCTTATAAGCAAGACATACAATAGTTGCTCACAACTTGCTATCAATAGAAATGAGAATTCACAGAATTAGACCCCGAACAAATAATGCATTAGCCTGATTATCTTTCACTCAGTTCTGGGTGTTTTACAGTGTTTGGGTTTTGAAACATTAAAAACCTGTCAAGACTTTTAGATCATGCAAGAGACTGCTGTTGCCATGAAAACTGATTATTACAAAATTATCATCCTTATGGAAAGTTATGATGCTAAAAGATTTGGATCTTTTCCACTGAGCTTGTGCATCCAAATATGACGCGACATGACAGTTGCCAATAGGTTATGCAAGTTGCCTATGTCAGCCTGCGATGCATCATGATGCCTACAGTACTGTGTCTGCCAGGATTTGCTTTTTCCCACTGCTTCAGTAATGAATCTGCTGATGGCACTGAAGCCTAAACAGATATTAATGCTGGAAGCAACATTCACACCTAGTTTCCAAGCTAAACAAAATGAAACTGCTGATGCTCTCCTCTTAGTCACAGTCTATAAATCAGGGCTTTCTTTTGTAAAATTAGCAGACTGTGGTTACTCCATATAGCACCAGTGGAGTTGCTAATGTAATTTTCCATTTTAATGATGGTTCATAATATCATTCACTTACATCCCACTACCAGGTCCGGCTAATTCTAGCAGGCTTCTATCCGGTTTAATTTTAAAAGAAGAACCTAACACATGCTCTGCGTCTGCTTTGCTTATGGATTCCAGGAATCTACTGTATGAATCTGCATACTAGGTTTTTCTGCCTGTATAACCATGGTCTTCTGGCTTCAATCATGCTCAGGAGAATAAGAAACAAGGCCACATGATGAATAATGTAATGGAATTGGAGGAATTATTATAATTTCTTTCACACATTCTCTTTTCAAGCCAGTTTTTGGCTGTCTAACATGGCAGATTTTGGGCCCTGGGCAAACGTGCTTCTAAGCTGTTTCATGCGTTAGGCACATCATGACTTATCATTCCATCTTGAATGGAACTTTAATAAGGTGACATTGCTGAGGAGTATCTGGACCCAGGCCGGGTTGCAGGGGGGAGGCATCAGTAAAGCAGCTAAGAGGCTTTTAAGTGTCTGCTACTGTGTCAGTAATAGAGAGGTATGTGAAAGAGATGCATGTGTTGGTTGCAATAAATGATATAATACAGGACAAAGAGAATCTGCAGTATGAGGAAGAACTACAAGATGTGATCTGGCATTTGTCTCACACCGTTATGTTTATGCCCCAATTACACATGATCTCTAATAGCTCTTCAACAAGCAATCATGGCTGTGTGCTAGGGTTTGATCACACTTTTTTATGTAAAGATAGCATTCATGTCTGGTTCATAAAGGGTTAATAAGGGATTCATTATAATATACTAATTGTGATATGCTAAAAGCAGAGCTACCTAAACCTGTCTGTCTACAGCTCCAGAGGCATGTCTTCAACCCTTGCTTAGAACTCATGTCAAAGATCATGACCCAGCTGTAACCAGTACCTGCTTATTTGGGCTGGGGAGCAAAGGAAGCCGGATGTGATGCTGGCCACATCATTTCCTTGTGTGCCACTGACTATAGAAACAAGTGTTCAATGGGTCATTAGGCTTGGAAGGACGCTTGAGTTTGATGTCAAAATCATATTAGACACAATTAGTATATATTACTACATAAGCTGATGTTTCTCAGCCATGGTTATAATGTAAGTAGTTACCCTGTTGAGTCTATTACCATCAATAGTAATTGATTAACTACTTATTAAAACATCTATTGATCATTTATTCACTCTACACAAATGACTTATAAACGGAACCTTATAAAATGTGACCCACAATTTTTTATCCCTGCCCCAATTTGCCAGCCAATTGTTCTACATATACTTATAAAATACAAATAAAGAGTGATTTCTATTAAAAGGGAAGCATGTACAGCCTTTATTTCCTGTCCTGATTTCCTATAGAAATACCATGGAATGTCAGATGTGGCAACTTCTTGTACATATTGATTTTTGAATGGTAACCACCACGCTGGGAATGATATTCCAGTAACATTAAGTGATCACAAAGGTAAATACACACTTTGAAGGGCTCTATGTATACTTAAAACTGAACTGATGTGAAAAAAAAGCATGTTGAAATGTATTATACTGACTACAAATATAAGCTGGCCATGTGTCATTCAGGGATAAGATTTCATTTTGCTGTTCAAATGTACATTGTAGGTAATTTCCTTTTATAGAGATAAGGATATATATATTTATTAGGCCTGTGAGGAGCAGCAAGTATTCACTTTCGATTCAGCCAGTTCAGAGGACAGTGATTCAATCTGGAGATTGGAATCACTGTCCTGATTCAATTCCGTTGAATCAGATCCAAAAGATTTGGTGCCACTTCGGAGATTAGGCCATACAACTAAAAAGGCAGCTGACACAGCTGCCTCCAGTTGGTAAGTCTGTTGGGTTGGGGGAGGGAAGGGGCATGGGGAAGGGAGAGATTGGGGCTGGGACAAGCTGCCCAGCTGGGGCAGGGGGGTGGGACTCAGGAAGGGGGGTGGAAGGGCACAGGATGTGGGTACAGCAGCACTGGGAGCAGGGACTATGCCCTGCTGCCACTTGCCCCTGCTCCCAGTGCTGCCACACCTGCATTCCACACGACTCTGCAGTGGCTGGCAAGTGGTGACAGGGCAGAACCCACATGCCCAGAGCTGCTGTGCCCATGTCAGTACCGGGAGCAGGGACTCTTGCCAGCTGGTGTGGAGGGGCGGGCACTGTCACCGATTGCCAGCCGATGAAGCAGGATATGGGGGGGGAGCAGGTGTGGCAGCGCTGGGAACAGGGGCTATGCCCTGCTGTCACTTGCCCTTCCACCCAAAGCCAGCTGTGCCTACATCTACCCCCGCCCTGCCTGGGCAAGCCGCAGAGCCCCCGCTCCCAGCGCTGCCATGCCTGCAACCTGCATCCCCCTCCCCGAGTCCCACCCCCCTGCTCCGGCAGCTTGTCCCAGCCCCAATCCCACCCTCCCCCGTTCCACTTCCCTCCCCACTCCCCAAACCCCAACAGACTTGTCAGCTGCCTGTTTAGTTTATGGCCGAATCACCAAATCTTTTCTGAATCTTTTTCTGAATTGATTCGGATGCTTCAAATCGATTCAGAACTTTTAATTGGTCTTCCAATTTGATTTGGACTCAGAGATTTAGTCCCCGAATCGGGCCACATCTCCGCTGAATAGAATCGGCTACCGAAGCTTCACACAGCCCCAATATTTATATAAGATCAGACTCTGCCCTTACTTCCACAGGTTGGTTTCACAATTGTAAACCCACAGACTACTGTGACATAATTTTTTATTTTTACGAATGTAAATCAACACCTCATTAGCCCCGTTGTTCACAATGATATTTATACCAACTGCAAATCCTTGTTGGATTTGTTCCCTTCATTCGCCATATACCAAATTAAACCAAAATACAACTAAAAAAAAGAGGTGTGTGGAATAGAAAAACCAGCTTAATCTCTTCCTGCTGAAGCCTAACCCCACTCTCATGCCCTGTGGATTCCTCATTAGCCCTCTAGTGGTATGGCCATATCACATATACACAAGTCATTCTACCATGCAAATGTTCCTCTCTTCTACCACAGGCAATAGATCTTCTTTTCTGCTTTCACTGTTTTCAAATTTTATTTTATATCCAGCACTGGAATATACAGTTGTCTAGTGATGCAAAGAACAGTTACAGAAATTGGAACTAACAATGCAAGTTTTCCACTTTCTTCATGTCTCTTAATACAAGTCAACACTTTTCTGGACAGGTTAGATGATAGTTCATTGCCCATGACATATGCAATCCTTGACCGCTCTGCTAAGACTGCCAATTACAACAGCACTTTTCCTGATGTGGACACTAGGAACTAGGCCAAGACCACAAATTAATTTCATGTAGGCCACCATCAGAATCCAGCCAGCATAGATATTAGGATGATTTGAGCCAGTGATCCTAGTGATGAAAGATTACATAGTCTGTGATCAACCCTCAGAGCCTTTCAGCCCTTTATAATTTCCTTTCCTGAAGTGTACATTATACAAAGTTTGCATCTTAGCTCTCTCTAGAGCTGAAACACCACAATTTGTGGGAACTGAAGTTAGCTATATGCCACAGTATAGTAAAAAATAATCAATGCAAAGACAGTATTTGCACTGAGTCTCAGTGCAGCATAAAAAAAAACATTTAGAAGAAAAAAAAAGGGCTTGGGCTGAAAGTTATGCTATAATTATTGCTCAGAAAAAGAAACAAATGATCATATTTCTTGCATTTCTGCAAATATAAAGCAACTAAATTGCAAATACTGGAGGATGATGTATGGTATTGTAACAAATATACACAATAATTATGCTAAAATGATGCATTTTCACTGCCATACAAATGTATGTGGCTGCCTTATTTCACACTGTTTATTCAATAAGAATTTGTTTGTGTGCCTGTATACACACACACACACACACACGCATGCACGCCCATAATACAAGTGAAAACAGTGACTGTCAGATTTCACACATTGATTTCTATGCTCCGAGACCAGGGTGATCAACCCCTGCCCACAGGGGCTCCCCACAGACTTTGGGCCCTGCATACTAGATTGGTTGAATCAGGTAGCATGGGGCCCAATCCCAGTGCACAGAGCAGGTCCCCAGAGCCTGATCCTACCATGCAAAGCTGGGTACAGGTGGCCTGGGGCCCTACAGCACCAGTCTGGCATGCAAGGCCAGTAGTGGCGTTGGACCACAGGGCCCAAGTCCAGCTAGTGGAACTGGGTAGGGGCAGCAGGGCTCTGGGGCCTGAACCTATCATATGGGGAGCAATGGAGGCTTTCCAGAGCCCTATCAGGATGTAGAAGCCCAATCCTGGCACTTGGGGTTTGATATGGGCTGTGGATTGGCTCCACACCACATCTTTGGGCAACAGGACCAAAAGGTTGAAAGCCACTGCTGCAAGGCATTAAAACAACTACTATAATTAATGTCTCTATTCAAAAATTAGGTAACACAGAAACACAGAAAAGTAACAAATATATTTGTTATTTTGAGGGCAGCAGGCAGGCCCTACGAGGAGAGACTACGGGACTTGAACCTGTTCAGCCTCCACAAGAGAAGGCTGAGAGGGGACCTGGTGGCCGTCTGTAAACTTACCAAGGGGGACCAGCAGGGAATGGGAGAGACCCTGTTCCCCTGAGCACTACCAGGAGTAACTAGGAATAATGGCCACAAGTTGACTGAGAGTAAGTTCAGGCTAGACATCAGGAAACACTACTTCACAGTCAGGGCGGCTAGTATCTGCAACCTACCAAGGGAAGTGGTGCTTGCTTCTACCCTGGGGGGTCTTCAAAAGGAGGCTAGATAATCACCTTGCTGGGGTCGCTTGACTCCAGCATCCTTTCCTGCCCATGGCAGGGGGGTCGGACTTGCTCAGGTCCCTTCCTACCCTACCAACTATGAAATTATATAAATTTAAAAAGGATTCAAATTTTTCAAAAACTGCTTTTACCAATTTACTTCAAGCAGGCAAAGAAAAGAAGACTTTCACATTCTAGTTTTGCCTGATACTATTTTAGAATGTTTTTGTGATCAGTAAATTCCCTGTAGTGATACAGATTTATACCATTTTCAGTAATGAAATAGTCTTTTAACCAGAAAATGAGAACTTGCAGTATAAATATCTCTGCCACCTACTGTAAGATTATATTCATTTTCTTTCCTTTAAATGGTGTCTGTATCATCAGTAATAGATTCATGGTGTTGTAACAGAACCAGCTAGAACAACCATAAGAGAAGGCGAGACTTGTGCGTGTAACAAATTTAGATCTTAAAATGCTGCCTCGACTTTCTTGTTGAAATGGTAAATGTGTAGTCAAAGGGACCCATTTCCCATCTGCACCCTGTATGGCCTTGGTGGAAAAAGAAGAAAGCTTCAAAACAAAAAGTTAAATAAAGCACTAACTGCGTGTAAGTTCTGTTCTTAGGGCAGCGTACCTACCACTTGCAACACATGTACGGTGCCCTACTCTAGTGTCTGTTCCAGTACTGCTGCCAGTGTAAAGAAGTCATTATTTTAGCTCAAGGGGTAGAACAACTCTGTGTTGAAGATACAGGGTTCAAACCTAATAAGTAACCTATGGGAGAAGTATTACTAAACTTGCTGGTAGCAGACCTCCCAGTACTTACCTAAGATTTTATACTGCTTCCCTTTCTCCTGTTGAGTAGACTTTATTACCTTGATGGTCAATGGGACTGCTCATGTGGATAAGGGCTACTTACAGAATAAAATTCTGGCCATGCTGAACTCAATGGAAATTTTGCCTTTGTTTTCAATAGGGAGAGGTTTTTACCATTTTTTTTTTCTGTTTTTTTGCCAATAGGGCAAGGTTTTTATGGGAGTAGGAGTCACAGAACAGTATCCCCATGCCCTGACCACAAAAGCAGGACTGCAGTTATTGGGTAAACATGGCGATGCCACTTCCCTTATACGCCTTTCCACATAAATTATGCAGCATGGAGAAGGAAAAAATAAATAAATCGATCAGTAAGAAAATAGCCCAAACTAAACAGCATTGTGGCCCCAAGTGAGGGTATATCTGCCTTCACGTCTACCTTACGTTTGTGGCCATGATAGTCCAGGGAATATGAAGGTTTGTGAGGTGAGAGACTTCCTTTTATTGGAGCAACTTATAGTTGATAACTATGTTAGAGAAGCTTTCGGGCCCAAAATGTCTTTTCTCAAGTCCCTCATTTTGGGCTCAACAACTTGTTGCTTCTCTCATCTGCACTCTCATGTCTTTGGTTTATTTTTCAATTCTTTCTTTTTTTCTTTCAGTGTTTATAGCTAAAATCCACAATCCAGGAACTTGCAAACAGGAGCATTCCCACCATAGCAGTAGAGTTACAGTTGACCGGCATGCTCCCTGGTAGGGATTTTGATGAGGTAACTTCCAAGTTCATAGAGAAAGTTGATGAGAACAGCTTGGAGGAAAGAACAGACACTGATTTTATTTTATTTTTTTTCCACATGATCCAGGGGGTGGGGGAAGGTGGTGCTTTAATTAGAGCTGCTCTAATTAAAGTGCCATAGCATCTCATGTATCAGTGTCCCTTCACTTCAAAATGGCTTAAACTAAAGCTCATTTCATCAGCTTTAGTTCAAGTGCTCTCGCAACCATTTTGCGAGAGCACTTGAAGCATGGGGACGCTGATACACAAGACATGAAAGCTGGCTGGAGCGCAATAATTACCACGCTCCGGCAGACTTGATTAACCAGCTTGACTCTGACATGCTGTAATTACAGCTTTGGAGAAGCCTTCGTTCTCATGTATAAGCACCCCTAGTGGGGTGGGGAATATGGGCTATGCTAACAAAGCAGTGCAGTTCTTCAAGAAAGACCTCAGAGCATACACATGTCTCAGAGGTGAGAATCCCAAACTAACCTCAAAAACAACGGTAAGCCTACCTACTTGAAGTCAAAGGAAGTCAGACCTCCAATGGAAATATACTGTGAAGAGAAAGACGCAGGGGTCAATGAAACTGTAGACAACAACAATGAAACTGACTCCTTGGAAGAGCCCATGGCTGCAATGGTTTCGAAACACTACTGTTTAGCTTTGATGGGCTATTTCATTACATAAAAAGGAGTAAACAAAACATTGTCAAAGGCATCAATTCAAGATGAGTATAGAGTCATAGTGCACCATGAATCCCTGCACTCTAATGTGCTGTGTGATCAGTTATTGGCCTCTTAATCTAGAATTGCTGGACCTGCACAAAATGAAATATGTTCACTTCATTCTGTGTACCATATGGGTAGTAGGAAGGTCAGTGGCTTTAGAAGAAAACACAAACTTCTTCGAATTCATCAGCATGAAACCACCAGGTAATGAAACTGTCATCTTTCTGGCCTTTTGGATATATGGAAGAGGTTTTTACTCTGCTAGGTTTCAACTTTTTTTCTAACTATAAAGAAACTATAAAAACATCTCAGTTCCCTAGTAATATTTATAAGCATCTCTTCAGCATTGTGCCACCTCTCCTACTGGGTAAATTTCTGTCGCTGAAGGAAAGATGGACTGCCAAGTGAAGAGACTTGGGTTCCAGTTCCCGAGGGCAGAGACAGTCATTTATTATTTATTTGTACAATGTCTTGCATAATGAAGCCTTTTCTGGTTGCAGTGTTTAATTGTTAAGTGAGATCTAATTGTTAAATACATACTCCTACTACTAATAAGAATGCTACAAGCAGGTCATTATTCTGATTAGCTTTGTGATGAATGCACTTAATATGATTTCATCAATTGCTTTGTTCTCTTCTAATTTCCATTTTAAACCATTGTTTTGTCTTGAACTGCACATGATTGAAAGTGCTGCTCAGAACGAATCGTGGAAGTTGGAGGGAGAGACATGATGGATTAAATCACCAAGTTCAAGTCTATACATCAATATTCTATATATCCCTTGTTCTGTCCAGTGTTTAATTGTGGTAGCATGGAACACTTCCTTTAAATAATATATCCATTGCAGTGCAGCTCTTGATATTGAAGCAACATTTTCCTTTCCCTAGTTTCACCCCATTACTTTAAGGAATGGTGACTGATGAGGTAGGCATTTCTAAGCCACCAGCAACTGCCTGGAAGGGCTGAGCTCCCTCAGCATAATACAGGTTGTATTTCTCACTAAGCCTGTCTGTAGAAAACCAGATTGGCTGCCTTTATTTCCGCTCTTTTATTTTTCAGAGACTATATGGTCAACTGCATATTAATTATGCTGCAGTAATACATTGTCTCTTTCTGCCACACACTTAAATTGCAATGATTGATCTTAGTCATCCCATATTCCTTAGGCATGTTAATTCTTTACTATGGTTACTGAATGGGAGGTGCTTTGTGCGTGCTGGATGTATGAGGGTTTGTGCAGGCACAATTTTGTGCATGCAGGAGGGATGACGGGCTGCTCCAAGCATTATGTATCCAGTACCTAGAACCCTTGGAAGAAGGGTCAAGTGAAAGGGTCGATCACCCAAACAACAGATAAAACTGACTCAATCCTCAGCAGCACTGAACTGAGACCCAAGGCATATAAAGGAAGTAAAGGAATGCATAGGGAAGGAGCGACTCTTAACTAGTTTCCACTTAGGCTGTCCTGCGTAGCTTGGAACAGTTTTAGGGATGCCCTAAACCAGGGGTGGCCAACCTGCAACTCCAGAGCCATACGCAGCTCTTCAGAAGTTAACGTGTCCCCCCTTGGATCTTTGCACAAGCACACGGTGACCAGCTTCCGTAGCCGTTCCGTCACGTCATGTGCTTGTGCGAAGATTCAAGGAGATGCATATTAACGTCTGAAGAGTGGCTCCAGAGCCGCAGGCCCTGCCCTAAACCAAGATATCTGCAGCCACATGCTGCATCATCTGCACCTGGCCTGTTCTTACCTTTGGCATATCCCTGTGCTGTGGGACAGTGTGCTGGTTTTGCACTACTCAAGGACTCTCTGGGCCAAAGGAGAATCTTCTGCTATCCGTTCAAGGCTGCATTCCAGCTACTCTGTGCTCCCTCCAGCCCTTGGAGACCTTCATACCCCAGATCTTCTCCAAGCTCTGTGGGCACAAGGATCCTGCAGAGTTTTTCACAGAAATCAGAGGCTTGTACCTATCAAACTCATGTCTTTCCTCCACTCTATGCTCATACTAGGGTGTTGCCCTCTGTCTCAGAAATTGCATTTTGATAGCAAAGGCCTTTCTGCATGCATCAAATATGAACACTTCTCTGGTATCTTTAATTAACGATGAATTAGAAAGTACAAGAGTAAAACAACGGAGGTTATATTATACTTTATTACTACGCATCTTCCTTTATATGCTAAATTTTCCTAAATGGGTCGTAAATATCCTGTGTAGATTTTGGTCATAAGAAATACCTTTAACTCCTGTAACTCAGAAGAAAAGTCAAGAGTGACAGCAAATGTAAAAGGAGAGAAATTCAGCATGTACCAGAGCTGGTGGGGAATTTCCCAAAGAAACAGTTTTGCCAGAAAATGCTGATTCACTGAAAATTCAATGAAATGTCACCAAGTCAAAGAAAGGGCTCTGCTGGAGCTTCTGGGCCATAAAGGACACTGGACTTCCAGGAGTTTGGTACTCTGATCCTCCAGACTCTAGACAAATTGGGTCCCCATGCCGCTTGCTATCAGAGTGCCAGGCACGGCTCTCCAAAAGCCACCAACAATGGCAGTCCCAGTGCTTTGCACTGCTTCTAATAATCGCTGAACTGGCAGGAACATCAATTTCTATCGACAAGCACTTAGTCCAGGATACCGTATTTCATTAAAGAAACACTGTATTTTCTTTTCCATAACTTTTTTTTTTATTTCAGAGCTGTAAATCCTGAATTTCAGCCAGCTGTAGCTGTCCTCTTTCATGTCACAGAATTGAAATGCATAACCAAACCTAGACACAGGGAAGGAAATTTGAATGGCAGATTTCTGACAACAGCTTTTTGATCTGTGCATGTCCTTGATGTAGGTACATCATTGTTCTCAAAGCATGAATCACCTACTATGTAACGGCAGGCAAGGAGATACTCATTCTCTGCTGGCTAGAATGTGCTATGCCAAAACCTTTGAGCTGCATGTCCTAGCTGCAGCAGCAAACAGTGTGGTTGGCACTGATATAAATAATGCGTGTATAAATAAGAGCTGAGCCAGGGAAACTCTATAGAAGCTCTGTGTCTAAAAACTCAGGAATTAAATTTTGGTTTGAATATATAGCCCAAATAAAGTAAAGCAGTTTGATTGAATGCTGTTTGTGCTCCTTGTGGTTAGCTGGGCTCTGAAAATTCATTTAAGGACAATATTTGAACTGTGACTAACATCTTAAATGAAAAACAAGCAGGAAACTGGGGAGAAATAAATTATATTTTGCTCATCTCAGCCCTGGTTTATTTCATAACCTGCATGCAGAAGTCTGATACTAGCTGTTTAGAGGAGGAAGACCATCTCCTGCCACATGTGATGAATTCCTGAAGATGAAAACTAATGGATGCTTTTGTCACACTTCCTTCTTCATCCTTGGGAAAACTGTTTGTATAATAAAACTATATATTTTCTTCTGAAGCTGATTAACTAGCTTGTTTCCAGTAAAATGACTTTCCCTTGGGAGAGGCATTAACATTTCTTTAATGCAATCTTCATCCATTACCATTGATTATGTCTTCATTAAATATGAAAACGAGGATTTACTCTTTGCAACAGATATCACTTTCTGCATAAGTGAGTAAACATTTGCCTCTGTATGCTTTGCTCTGAGAGAAGCACAAACAGATATTTTATTTATGTCATACTTTGAAAGGAAAAATTGCACGTGGCAAAGGAATTATAAGCACAACTCAGAAGAGAAACACTTCGGCGACAACATTAGGAGCAGTAGCGAGATAATCTCAGGCACAGCTCGCTTTAGTAACCTAGGCAATTTTGCTGCACCAAGAAGCAAAGTGTAACTTAGCATTCATTAGCAAAATACGCTGATAAATCACACAAAGTCCTGCATGAATCAATAATACTAAAAAAAGAGTGGTTCAAGACAAAAAGATATTTCAGTAGCGGTCTAAAGCTGACTGCCTAATCAGCTTTAGGATGAAAATTGGTCCCTGACTCGTACTGCGGCCTCATCTAAAACATGCATGAAATAGCCTTAATTGAGGGAAAAAAAACAGGACAGGAATTGCACATTAATTTGCTAAGAGCACTTGAACACCACTAGCTATTTTATTATTATTATTATTATATTCCTACAAAACCTTATTTGGAAATGCTTGATTTAATTCTGTTCTTTCTTGCAAGGTTAAATGAGTCTCCAGAATGGAGAAAACACCAGAGGAACAACTTTTGGTTATCCTAATTAATATACTCTCTCATTATCAATATTTAGCACAAGACAACAGGAACATTAAATGGAGGCTAGAACAGCAACCGTTGTGGCTCGCTTGCTGTGTTGCCTGGTAGATGGTGAAGAGGTTTTCCACTGGCTTCTTCCAACTAAGCTTGAAAACGGCCCCACAGCGCAACATAATATTTAGACGACCGCATTCAAGTTCTCACTCTATAGTTTCTGCACAAACTGTAAATAGACTAATTTACAGAAAACTTGCTGTAAGTGGTATTCCCAGCTTCCCCATTTATCAAACAGATTTTTTTTTTAAAGGGCTCGTCTATAACCTGAGGGATCAATTTGGGCAAAAGCACATCAGATCAATAAAATAAGGAAGAGAGAGGAGGGAGAGAGAGCAAAAAAAAGAGCTATTACTTTTTAACAGACACTGTATATATCCCGCTTGCAAGGAAGAGCTCCTCTCATGATGATGAGATCTTACTCTTGGCTTTACCCTGAAACAATAAACAGCTCATTTTTAATACATAATGTTCAAGCAGCTTGTTATCTTTTCACCAGGGAGCCACACAAAGGCTTCACCCATAGTGCACTGGCACAAACTCAACTCTTCCTGGCAATTTATACTGAGGAGTGGACCAAAAGAAATGTTGATACGTCACTTGCCTACCAGAAAAAAAACTGTATGATGATCATGTGTGTGCCAATGACACTAATTTCAGTTATGCTGTATTGCAGACACTCCACTCATTGCATTATAAGAAGAATATAAAAGGTTTTTAAGCCCTTCGTGGTAGCAAAATAATTTAGGGTCTGATCTGACTGCCGCTGAAACTGGTAGGGGACCTTCCACTGAGCTCGCTACAACTTGGCTCCGATGCTTAAACAGCAGTTATAGTGTAAAGTATATCGTGCTCTTAAAGCCCTGCAGACACAGTCATTAATTAATCTTCACAGTTTCACAGTGACGCTGGTAAGTAAGCCTTATTCCCTAGCATGCATCTGTGATAACCACTGGTAATTCGGTTGGCTTGCTACCCACTCAAAGCAGCCTCGGTGGGATTGAGAAAGGATAGCAGGCTCTGCCCCACCTTAGAAGTCACACACTTTGTCATGGGATCTTTCTAACACAGCCAGCAGGCATTTCATTCTGCCTCTAATGTAGAAAGGTAACATTTTGCTCTTGTTATCGAATGGGAGAAAGAAAACTTTGCAAGCTAGCCAGTGCACAAGGAAAAAAAAAAGTTGTGTTTCTAAAAATATATACTGGCATCACTTTAATGCAGCACAGCAAGTCTTGTTTGTATGTGAAGTGAATCTCTCTATCAAAACAAATGGATTAGTGGATTCAAAGATCATTTAAATACACATGCTAATAAATTGCAGCAGGTGGGGGGGTAGGAATCAGTGTCTAATCTGGAAGAACAACTGGCCTTAAAAATATTCTGTAGGTATCAATGAAGTTTCTATAATCCCCTTTATCTATAAAAGGGATTCCCCAGGGAACACCGGATGGTGACATAGGTGGACCTAATTCACCCATGCATTACTCCTGTTTCATACCAGCATGATGCCATTGACTGTAATGGATTTACAACAATGAGATGCTGGAATAAGGCTGCAGAGACTCAGGCCCCAGACTGTGCTAAATGACAAGGATAACTGAAACACTTTAAGGGGTGACCACCCTTTCTCACATTTATAACTCATGCCTGGCAGACTTTCCTTCTTTGTCCATCTAATTCTTGAATTCATAGTCAAGGCAAATGGCTTGCTAGTCTCTCATCTCAAAATTAGATCCAGCCAAGGAACAAAATTTCAGCATTTATGCTGTTTCTCCTGTGAAGGCTTCTTATGCCCTCTCAGAGCCATCAGTGGAACCACTCCAACACACAACCACTGAAGACTTGGCCCCAACATGGTAAGTGCCTTGGAAATAACTAAGACAAAATACATTAGATAAAACACACAAAGTAGACAGATGAGCATCATGCCAGTGATACATGAAAGAAATTAAGGCTGTCCCATCCTGAGCGGGGGCCTTAGCAGTACAACTGCATGCAGCCCCCAAGGGGCTATACTGCAGCCCCCAGGTTTCTGGTCCACTCAGTCACCATTCCCCTATTTGCTCTCTTACTGCTGCTGCTGGAATACCAAGGCTCCCCATCCTTCCTCCAGCTTCCACTGTCTGCTCCCATCTTCGGGGGCAGCAAGGAGCCAGCAAGAACACCCATGGGGTTGAGAAAGCCTGTGGTTGGAGTGCTGGGCAGCTCAGGAAGATCTGCAAAGACTACACTGCACACCGGCGACTGATAGGAAAGGCATGGGATGGGGGGGCACATGCCCCCCCTAAGATTGGCCCCCAACTTGGCACCACTCAGGACAGGGCAGTTTTTTTGCTGCATGCACTGCCAGCAT